>NC_079200.1:69245618-69845618 GCF_029499605.1 Hyla sarda
GTGAGCAGGGTGTATACATTGTGTATGTATATATATATGGAGTGCAGTCAGTGAGCAGGGTGTATACATTGTGTATGTATATATATATATATATGGGGGTGCAGTCAGTGAGCAGGGTGTATACATTGTAAATGTATATATATATGGGGTGCAGTCAGTGAGCAGGGTGTATACATTGTGTATGTATATATATATGGGGTGCAGTCAGTGAGCAGGGTGTATACATTGTGTATGTATATATATATATGGGGTGCAGTCAGTGAGTAGGGTGTATACATTGTGTATGTATATATATATGGGGGTGCAGTCAGTGAGCAGGGTGTATACATTGTGTATGTATATATATATGGGGTGCAGTCAGTGAGTAGGGTGTATACATTGTGTATGTATATATATGGGGGTGCAGTCAGTGAGCAGGGTGTATACATTGTGTATGTATATATATATGGGGTGCAGTCAGTGAGCAGGGTGTATACATTGTGTATGTATATATATATATGGGGTGCAGTCAGTGAGCAGGGTGTATACATTGTGTATGTATATATATATGGAGTGCAGTCAGTGAGCAGGGTGTATACATTGTGCATGTATATATATATATGGAGTGCAGTCAGTGAGCAGGGTGTATACATTGTGTATGTATATATATATGGGGTGCAGTCAGTGAGCAGGGTGTATACATTGTGTATGTATATATATATGGGGGTGCAGTCAGTGAGCAGGGTGTATACATTGTGTATGTATATATATATGGGGTGCAGTCAGTGAGCAGGGTGTATACATTGTGTATGTATATATATATGGGGTGCAGTCAGTGAGCAGGGTGTATACATTGTGTATGTATATATATATGGAGTGCAGTCAGTGAGCAGGGTGTATACATTGTGTATGTATATATATATATGGGGTGCAGTCAGTGAGCAGGGTGTATACATTGTGTATGTATATATATATGGGGTGCAGTCAGTGAGCAGGGTGTATACATTGTGTATGTATATATATATGGGGTGCAGTCAGTGAGCAGGGTGTATACATTGTGTATGTATATATATATGGGGTGCAGTCAGTGAGCAGGGTGTATACATTGTGTATGTATATATATATGGAGTGCAGTCAGTGAGCAGGGTGTATACATTGTGTATGTATATATATATGGGGTGCAGTCAGTGAGCAGGGTGTATACATTGTGTATGTATATATATATGGGGGTGCAGTCAGTGAGCAGGGTGTATACATTGTGTATGTATATATATATGGAGTGCAGTCAGTGAGCAGGGTGTATACATTGTGTATGTATATATATATGGGGGTGCAGTCAGTGAGCAGGGTGTATACATTGTGTATGTATATATATATGGGGGTGCAGTCAGTGAGCAGGGTGTATACATTGTGTATGTATATATATATGGGGGTGCAGTCAGTGAGCAGGGTGTATACATTGTGTATGTGTATATATATATATATATATATATATATATGGGGTGCAGTCAGTGAGCAGGGTGTATACATTGTGTATGTATATATATATATGGGGTGCAGTCAGTGAGTAGGGTGTATACATTGTGTATGTATATATATATATATATATATATATATGGGGTGCAGTCAGTGAGCAGGGTGTATACATTGTGTATGTATATATATATATATATATATATATATATATGGGGTGCAGTCAGTGAGCAGGGTGTATACATTGTGTATGTATATATATATGGGGTGCAGTCAGTGAGCAGGGTGTATACATTGTGTATGTATATATATATGGGGTGCAGTCAGTGAGCAGGGTGTATACATTGTGTATGTATATATATATGGGGGTGCAGTCAGTGAGCAGGGTGTATACATTGTGTATGTATATATATATATGGGGTGCAGTCAGTGAGTAGGGTGTATACATTGTGTATGTATATATATATGGGGTGCAGTCAGTGAGCAGGGTGTATACATTGTGTATGTATATATATATATGGGGTGCAGTCAGTGAGTAGGGTGTATACATTGTGTATGTATATATATATATATATATATATATATATATATATGGGGTGCAGTCAGTGAGTAGGGTGTATACATTGTGTATGTATATATATATATATATATATATATATATATATGGGGTGCAGTCAGTGAGCAGGGTGTATACATTGTGTATGTATATATATATGGGGTGCAGTCAGTGAGCAGGGTGTATACATTGTGTATGTATATATATATGGGGTGCAGTCAGTGAGCAGGGTGTATACATTGTGTATGGGTGTACACACATGGTGAGGCCGTAGCCCCGCCTTACTGTGTACGGTGGCCGGGGTGGGGCAGGACTGGTCGTGACGTCACACAGTCCCTGCCCAGCTGCAGCTGTCACACGGTGCCCGAACACCCGGATCCGGCCTGAGGTGCGACCAGGGGACAAGAGGGAGAAGGGTGCAGGAAGAGAGGTTGGGGGGAGAGCAGGGTACAGCCGGGGTGCAGTGAGGGAGGCGGCGGCAGGGAGGGGAGCACACGGCCGGTCATCCTGTACACACCACACAGGCCTGTGTACAATAGCTGCCCCCTCCCCGGATCTCAGCACTGTGTATACTGCCGACCCGGAGCCTGCATGTCATCTGTATACTGACACCTCCTATACTTGTATATACTGACCTCATATGTATCCTCTACTGCACCTGCATATAATCACCCCATATGTATCTTTTATCTATATATACTGACACACATATATAAACTATGTTTTTATCCAATTTACCTGTATATACTGACCCTGTGTGTGTATATATACAGTGTGTGTATATATATATATATATATATATATATATATATACACTGTACTTGGGCATACTAACTTTATAAATCTCCACTGTACCTGCAAATACTGACCCTATATATATCCTTCAGTAGTATGTACTGACTCCATATATATCCTCTACCTGTGTATACTGACATATATATCTCTACTGTACCTGTATATACTGATCCCATATACTGTATATCTCTACTGTACCTGTATATACTGATCCCATATATATCTCTACTGTACCTGTATATACTGATCCCATATATATATATATCTACTGTATCTGTATCTACTGCTCCCATATATATCATATACTGCACCTTTATATACTGCCCCCATATATATCTTCCACCTGTATATACTGGCCCCATATATATTCTTCCTGTTCATACTAGCCCTATGTATATCTCTGCTATACATGTGTATATACTAACTATATATCTCTGCTATACATGTGTATATACTAACTTTATATCTCTGCTATACATGTGTATATACTAACTATATATCTCTGCTATACATGTGTATATACTAACTATATATATCTCTGCTATACATGTGTATATACTAACTTTATATCTCTGCTATACATGTGTATATACTATATAGATCTTCAACTTGTACCTTTCTTTATATACTCTGCGTAATCTGTTTGCGCTATATAAATACAATTATTATTATACTCACCCCATATATATCTTTACTGTACCTGTATATACCAACCCCATATATATCTATTGTACTTCTATATGGGGCCATATATACATCTTCCACCTGTATAAAGTGACTACATATATATATATATATATATATATATATATATATATATCCTCAGTCTTTAAATTCTATGGGTTACGTTTCAGGAAATAAATAAAAACTTTTGGACCTTACAGGGTTAATATGAGGTTATACAACCTCAGATGAACAATACCCCATAGATTTTACAATTCATTAAACAGAAATGAAGCCAAAATAGAAAAGCCAAGTGTGAAGGTATCAGAAAATGTGGATAGATATGCAGCTTACGATTATAGTGTAGTCCAGTGGTCTTCAACCTGCGGACCTCCAGATGTTGCAAAACTACAACTCCCAGCATGCCCAGACACCCGATGGCTCCCGAGACAATATTTCATGCTCTTCTGTCTCGTCACCATCCCCCTATCATATACCAATGTACATATATATCTTTATTTGGATAATTAGGGAAGAATGCTATCTGTTTATATGCCACAGGCAGAGGAGCAGAAAGTGAATGAATACAGCAGCTTCTATAGACTGTTCTGCTTTGTAGAGCAATGGTTTGAAGAATTGACAGTAGTGCTGTGGGAGGGGAGTAAGTAGGATGGGAGGACTGTGGTGAAGAACTGAAGGAATGCAATGCATTCTGGGAATTGTAATACTGAACATGTGCTGAACCAGTAAGTAGGGAAGATAACCTTCCCAAAACAAATGGATTTTGGTGGTTTCAAAACTAAAGCAGATAGGTAAGCAATACGTAATGTTTCTGCACATTATTATTATTTTTTCTTTATCGGAATACCCCTGTGGCACAAAAGCTTGTACAGTTAAAGGGGTACTCTGGTGGAATTATCTTTTTTTTTTTTTTAAATCAACTGGTGCCAGAAAGTGTAAATTACACTTTCAAATCAACTGGTGTAAATTACTTCTATTTAAAAATCTTAATCCTTCCAGTACTTATCAGCTGCTATATGCTCCACAGGAAGTTCTTTCCTTTTGGGATTTCTGTTTTGTCAGGACCACAGTGCTCTCTGCTGACACCTCTGTCCATTTTAGGAACTGTCCAGAGCAGCATATGTTTGCTGATTTTCTCCTGCTCCGGACAGTTCCTGACATGGACAGAGGTGTCTGCAGAGAGCACTGTGGTCAGACAGAAAAGAAATCCAAAAAGAAAATAACTTCAATTTCCTCTGTAGTAGACAGCTGCTTATAAGTACTGGAAGGATTAAGATTTTTTAATAGAAGTAATTTACAAATCTGTTTAACTTTCTGGCACCAGTTGATTTTAAAAAAATAAATAAATTAAAAAATAATAATTTCTACCAGAGTACCCCTTTAGGGCCAAATGTTTTGAGAATGACACAAATTTTAGTTTCCACAAAATGAGCCTGTAATAAGAGTTTGATTTATTTAACACCTTATTGCCCCAGCAGCACAGAGTATTTCTAGGGGGGGGGGGGGGGTCCGCTGTTCTTGTGGGAGTTTACAAACTGAGCGTTACATAAAGGAAGGAGTGGGGTCTCTTTCAGCACAGAGTGTTTCAGGAGAGGAATGTGCTGAATGTTACATTTGGCAGATGTGAAAAGGAGAATATAAACTGGTGGGAAGGAACAAGTAAAAGGAACAAGTTCCCCAGCAGCAAAGAGTATTTTAGGTAATAGATTGTGAGGGACATGGTAGATGGAGCAGGACCCTCAGCAGCACTCCAGGAGAGGGAGTGCTGATTGTGGCAGAATGTGAGGAACAGAAGGCCGACCCTTAGGAGGTAACAGAGTGGAAAGAAACAGGTCCCCAGCAGTGCAGAGTATTTCAGTCCAGTAAGATGATATGGAGGGCCTCTGCCACTTTGTAGGTCCTTTAGGTCTTTACCTTGCAGAGTTTATAGTCATCACAGAGGCCACATAGTTTGTGTTGGGAGCCGCACACAGTTCCCAGGGCATAGGGCTCTTTGGAATGTCTCTAACAAGCACCAAACTTCCGGATTTTTAATTTTATTGCACTTTAGTGAGGTGGACAAAGTCTGAGCAATATCAGCTTTCCGCACCCCCAGTGTGTATCTCCTGCACTAGAGGACTGCGCCATTTCCAGCAGCCTGTGGTGGCTCTGCCCTGTGGGTCGTCTGACATGGTGAAGATGCTGTGACCATGTCTGATACACTCTGTCGTTTTAGGATGAGATCTCGGTGACTGAGGAAAAGCTGGATATGAATGATCCCACATGGGTAGATAAGGCGGGGAGCCCCAGCGAGGAGGAGAAGATGCGGAGCCCTCAGAATGTGCCAGGTCCCGAGGATGGTGAGCAATGTACATACGTGGGCACTTATTGGTGGGATGAAATACTGCGAATGAGGGGAATAGAGCATAACTCGCTGTCTTTAGGACCCTGATATTAAGAAGCGGTATGTGGATAATTTTGGGGAGGTAAGGGTTACAGAGCGTCTGCAGGGAGGAGGTCAGGGTTATGAAGGGGTGTGTCACATCTAGAGGAGCTGCATTGTAAAAGGTAAATAGATATATTCCAGTTTAGGTCAAAGATCGTTTCTATGGAGCTTGAGCAGGTTTGAGACAGGCTGCAGTATAGGTAGGAAAGACAACATGGCTGGTGTGGAGTGTACACTGCTTGTATCCTGAGGGAGGAAGGGAGCACTGCTTGTATCCTGAGGGAGGAAGGGAGCACTGCTTGTATCCTGAGGGAGGAAGGGAGCACTGCTTGTATCCTGAGGGAGGAAGGGAGCACTGCTTGTATCCTGAGGGAGGAAGGGAGCACTGCTTGTATCCTGAGGGAGGGAGGGAGCACTGCTTGTATCCTGAGGGGGGAAGGGAGCACTGCTTGTATCCTGAGGGAGGGAGGGAGCACTGCTTGTATCCTGAGGGAGGAAGGGAGCACTGCTTGTATCCTGAGGGAGGAAGGGAGCACTGCTTGTATCCTGAGGGAGGAAGGAAGAACTGCTTGTATCCTGAGGGAGGAAGGGAGCACTGCTTGTATCCTGAGGGAGGAAGGGAGCACTGCTTGTATCCTGAGGGAGCAAGGGAGCACTGCTTGTATCCTGAGGGAGGGAGGGAGCACTGCTTGTATCCTGAGGGAGGAAGGGAGCACTGCTTGTATCCTGAGGGAGGGAGGGAGCACTGCTTGTATCCTGAGGGAGGAAGGGAGCACTGCTTGTATCCTGAGGGAGGGAGGGAGCACTGCTTGTATCCTGAGGGAGGGAGGGAGCACTGCTTGTATCCTGAGGGAGGAAGGGAGCACTGCTTGTATCCTGAGGGAGGAAGGGAGCACTGCTTGTATCCTGAGGGAGGAAGGGAGCACTGCTTGTATCCTGAGGGAGGAAGGGAGCACTGCTTGTATCCTGAGGGAGGGAGGGAGCACTGCTTGTATCCTGAGGGAGGGAGGGAGCACTGCTTGTATCCTGAGGGAGGGAGGGAGCACTGCTTGTATCCTGAGGGAGGAAGGGAGCACTGCTTGTATCCTGAGGGAGGGAGGGAGCACTGCTTGTATCCTGAGGGAGGGAGGGAGCACTGCTTGTATCCTGAGGGAGGGAGGGAGCACTGCTTGTATCCTGAGGGAGGAAGGGAGGGAGGGAGCACTGCTTGTATCCTGAGGGAGGAAGGGAGCACTGCTTGTATCCTGAGGGAGGGAGGGAGCACTGCTTGTATCCTGAGGGAGGGAGGGAGCACTGCTTGTATCCTGAGGGAGGGAGGGAGCACTGCTTGTATCCTGAGGGGGGAAGGGAGCACTGCTTGTATCCTGAGGGAGGGAGGGAGCACTGCTTGTATCCTGAGGGAGGGAGGGAGCACTGCTTGTATCCTGAGGGAGGAAGGGAGCACTGATTGTATCCTGAGGGAGGGAGGGAGCACTGCTTGTATCCTGAGGGAGGGAGGGAGCACTGCTTGTATCCTGAGGGAGGAAGGGAGGGAGGGAGCACGGCTTGTATCCTGAGGGAGGAAGGGAGCACTGCTTGTATCCTGAGGGAGGGAGGGAGCACTGCTTGTATCCTGAGGGAGGGAGGGAGCACTGCTTGTATCCTGAGGGGGGAAGGGAGCACTGCTTGTATCCTGAGGGAGGGAGGGAGCACTGCTTGTATCCTGAGGAAGGAAGGGAGCACTGCTTGTATCCTGAGGGAGGAAGGGAGCACTGCTTGTATCCTGAGGGAGGGAGGGAGCACTGCTTGTATCCTGAGGGAGGGAGGGAGCACTGCTTGTATCCGGAGGGAGGGAGCACTGCTTGTATCCTGAGGGAGGAAGGGAGCACTGCTTGTATCCTGAGAAAAGGGAGCACTGCTGGAAGGGAACACTGCTTGTGTACTGGGAAAGGAAAGGAAGGAATGGAGCACTGCTTGTATCCTGAGGGAGGAAGGGAGCACTGCTTGTATTCTGAGTAAGGGAGGGATCACTGCTTGTGTGCTGGGAGAGGAAGGGAGCGCTGCTTGTGTACTGGGAGAGAAAGGGAGCACTGCTTGTGTACTGGGAGAGGAAGGGAACACTGCTTGTATCCTGAGGGAGGAAGGGAGCGCTGCTTGTGTGCTGGGAGAGGAAGGGAACACTGCTTGTGTACCGGGAGAGGAAGGGAGCACTGCTTGTATCCCAAGAGAGGAAGGGAGCACTGCTTGTATCCCGAGGGAGGAAGGGAGCACTGCTTGTATCCTGAGGGAGGAAGGGAGCACTGCTTGTATCCTGAGGGAGGAAGGGAGCACTGCTTGTATCCTGAGGGAGGAAGGGAGCACTGCTTGTATCCTGAGGGAGGAAGGAAGAACTGCTTGTATCCTGAGGGAGGAAGGGAGCACTGCTTGTATCCTGAGAAAAGGGAGCACTGCTGGAAGGTAACACTGCTTGTGTCCTGGGAAAGGAAGGGAACGCTGCTTGTGTACTGGGAAAGGAAGGGAGCGCTGCTTGTGTACTGGGAAAGAAAGGGAACGCTGCTTGTGTACTGAGAGAGGAAGGTAGCACTGCTTGTATCCTGAGGGAGGAAGGGAACACTGCTTGTGTACTGGGAGAGAAAGGGAACACTGCTTGTATCCAGAGGGAGGAAGGGAACACTGCTTATGTGCTGGGAGAGGAAGGGAGCGCTGCTTGTGTCCTGGGAGAGGAAGGGAACGCTGCTTGTGTACTGGGAGAGGAAGGGAGCGCTGCTTGTGTACTGGGAGAGGAAGGGAGCTCTGCTTGTGTACTGGGAGAGGAAGGGAACACTGCTTGTATCCTGAGGGAGGAAGGGAATACTGCTTGTGTACTGGGAGAAGAAGGGAACACTGCTTGTATCCTGAGGGAGGAAGGGAACACTGCTTATGTGCTGGGAGAGGAAGGGAGCGCTGCTTGTGTCTTGGGAGAGGAAGGGAACGCTGCTTGTGTCCTGGGAGAGGAAGGGAACGCTGCTTGTGTCCTGGGAGAGGAAGGGAGCGCTGCTTGTGTCCTGGGAGAGGAAGGGAGCGCTCCTTGTGTCCTGGGAGAGGAAGGGAGCACTGCTTGTGTCCTGGGAGAGGAAGGGAGCGCTGCTTGTGTCCTGGGAGAGGAAGGGAGCTCTGCTTGTGTACTGGGAGAGGAAGGGAACACTGCTTGTATCCTGAGGGAGGAAGGGAACACTGCTTGTGTACTGGGAGAGAAAGGGAACACTGCTTGTATCTTGAGGGAGGAAGGAAACACTGCTTATGTGCTGGGAGAGGAAGGGAGCGCTGCTTGTGTCTTGGGAGATGAAGGGAGCGCTGCTTGTGTCCTGGGAGAGGAAGGGAGCGCTGCTTGTGTACTGGGAGAGGAAGGGAGCGCTGCTTGTGTACTGGGAGAGGAAGGGAACGCTGCTTGTGTACTGGGAGAGGAAGGGAACACTGCTTGTGTACTGGGAGAGGAAGGGAGCACTGCTTGTATCCCGAGAGAGGAAGGGAGCACTGCTTGTATCCCGAGGGAGGAAGGGAGCACTGCTTGTATCCCGAGGGAGGAAGGGAGCACTGCTTGTATCCTGAGGGAGGAAGGGAGCACTGCTTGTATCCTGAGGGAGGAAGGGAGCACTGCTTGTATCCTGAGGGAGGAAGGGAGCACTGCTTGTATCCTGAGGGAGGAAGGGAGCACTGCTTGTATCCTGAGGGAGGGAGCACTGCTTGTATCCGGAGGGAGGGAGCACTGCTTGTATCCTGAGGGAGGAAGGGAGCACTGCTTGTATCCTGAGAAAAGGGAGCACTGCTGGAAGGGAACACTGCTTGTGTACTGGGAAAGGAAAGGAAGGAATGGAGCACTGCTTGTATCCTGAGGGAGGAAGGGAGCACTGCTTGTATTCTGAGTAAGGGAGGGATCACTGCTTGTGTGCTGGGAGAGGAAGGGAGCGCTGCTTGTGTACTGGGAGAGAAAGGGAGCACTGCTTGTGTACTGGGAGAGGAAGGGAACACTGCTTGTATCCTGAGGGAGGAAGGGAGCGCTGCTTGTGTGCTGGGAGAGGAAGGGAACACTGCTTGTGTACTGGGAGAGGAAGGGAGCACTGCTTGTATCCCGAGAGAGGAAGGGAGCACTGCTTGTATCCCGAGGGAGGAAGGGAGCACTGCTTGTATCCTGAGGGAGGAAGGGAGCACTGCTTGTATCCTGAGGGAGGAAGGGAGCACTGCTTGTATCCTGAGGGAGGAAGGGAGCACTGCTTGTATCCTGAGGGAGGAAGGAAGAACTGCTTGTATCCTGAGGGAGGAAGGGAGCACTGCTTGTATCCTGAGAAAAGGGAGCACTGCTGGAAGGTAACACTGCTTGTGTCCTGGGAAAGGAAGGGAACGCTGCTTGTGTACTGGGAAAGGAAGGGAACGCTGCTTGTGTACTGGGAGAGGAAGGGAGCGCTGCTTGTGTACTGGGAGAGGAAGGGAGCTCTGCTTGTGTACTGGGAGAGGAAGGGAACACTGCTTGTATCCTGAGGGAGGAAGGGAATACTGCTTGTGTACTGGGAGAAGAAGGGAACACTGCTTGTATCCTGAGGGAGGAAGGGAACACTGCTTGTATCCTGAGGGAGGAAGGGAGCACTGCTTGTATCCTGAGGGAGGAAGGAAGAACTGCTTGTATCCTGAGGGAGGAAGGGAGCACTGCTTGTATCCTGAGAAAAGGGAGCACTGCTGGAAGGTAACACTGCTTGTGTCCTGGGAAAGGAAGGGAACGCTGCTTGTGTACTGGGAAAGGAAGGGAGCGCTGCTTGTGTACTGGGAAAGAAAGGGAACGCTGCTTGTGTACTGAGAGAGGAAGGTAGCACTGCTTGTATCCTGAGGGAGGAAGGGAACACTGCTTGTGTACTGGGAGAGAAAGGGAACACTGCTTGTATCCTGAGGGAGGAAGGGAACACTGCTTATGTGCTGGGAGAGGAAGGGAGCGCTGCTTGTGTCCTGGGAGAGGAAGGGAACGCTGCTTGTGTACTGGGAGAGGAAGGGAGCGCTGCTTGTGTACTGGGAGAGGAAGGGAGCTCTGCTTGTGTACTGGGAGAGGAAGGGAACACTGCTTGTATCCTGAGGGAGGAAGGGAATACTGCTTGTGTACTGGGAGAAGAAGGGAACACTGCTTGTATCCTGAGGGAGGAAGGGAACACTGCTTATGTGCTGGGAGAGGAAGGGAGCGCTGCTTGTGTCTTGGGAGAGGAAGGGAACGCTGCTTGTGTCCTGGGAGAGGAAGGGAACGCTGCTTGTGTCCTGGGAGAGGAAGGGAGCGCTGCTTGTGTCCTGAGAGAGGAAGGGAGCGCTCCTTGTGTCCTGGGAGAGGAAGGGAGCACTGCTTGTGTCCTGGGAGAGGAAGGGAGCGCTGCTTGTGTCCTGGGAGAGGAAGGGAGCTCTGCTTGTGTACTGGGAGAGGAAGGGAACACTGCTTGTATCCTGAGGGAGGAAGGGAACACTGCTTGTGTACTGGGAGAGAAAGGGAACACTGCTTGTATCTTGAGGGAGGAAGGAAACACTGCTTATGTGCTGGGAGAGGAAGGGAGCGCTGCTTGTGTCTTGGGAGATGAAGGGAGCGCTGCTTGTGTACTGGGAGAGGAAGGGAGCGCTGCTTGTGTACTGGGAGAGGAAGGGAGCGCTGCTTGTGTACTGGGAGAGGAAGGGAGCGCTGCTTGTGTACTGGGAGAGGAAGGGAACACTGCTTGTGTACTGGGAGAGGAAGGGAACACTGCTTGTGTACTGGGAGAGGAAGGGAGCACTGCTTGTATCCCGAGAGAGGAAGGGAGCACTGCTTGTATCCCGAGGGAGGAAGGGAGCACTGCTTGTATCCTGAGGGAGGAAGGGAGCACTGCTTGTATCCTGAGGGAGGAAGGGAGCACTGCTTGTATCCTGAGAAAAGTGAGCACTGCTGGAAGGTAACACTGCTTGTGTACTGGGAAAGGAAGGGAACGCTGCTTGTGTACTGGGAAAGGAAGGGAACGCTGCTTGTGTCCTGGGAGAGGAAGGGAGCACTGCTTGTGTCCTGGGAGAGGAAGGGAGCGCTGCTTATGTCCTGGGAGAGGAAGGGAGCGCTGCTTGTGTCCTGGGAGAGGAAGGGAGCACTGCTTGTGTCCTGGGAGAGGAAGGGAGCGCTGCTTGTGTAATGGGAGAGGAAGGGAGCTCTGCTTGTGTACTGGGAGAGGAAGGGAACACTGCTTGTATCCTGAGGGAGGAAGGGAACACTGCTTGTGTACTGGGAGAGAAAGGGAACACTGCTTGTATCCTGAGGGAGGAAGGGAACACTGCTTATGTGCTGGGAGAGGAAGGGAACACTGCTTGTGTACTGGGAGAGGAAGGGAGCACTGCTTGTGTACTGGGAGAGGAAGGGAGCGCTGCTTGTGTCTTGGGAGAGGAAGGGAACACTGCTTGTGTACTGGGAGAGGAAGGGAGCACTGCTTGTGTACTGGGAGAGGAAGGGAGCGCTGCTTGTGTACTGGGAGAGGAAGGGATCGCTGCTTGTGTTATAGGAGAAGAAGGGAACACTGCTTGTGTCATAGGAGAAGAAGGGAGCACTGCTTGTGTACTGGAAGAGGAAGGGAACACTGCTTGTGTACTGGGAGAGGAAGGGAGCACTGCTTGTGTACTGGGAGAGGAAGGTAGCGCTGCTTGTGTCTTGGGAGAGGAAGGGAACGCTGCTTGTGTCCTGGGAGAGGAAGGGAACGCTGCTTGTGTCTTAGGAGAGGAAGGGAACGCTGCTTGTGTCCTGGGAGAGGAAGGGAACGCTGCTTGTGTCCTGGGAGAGGAAGGGAGCGCTGCTTGTGTCCTGGGAGAGGAAGGGAGCGCTCCTTGTGTACTGGGAGAGAAAGGGAACACTGCTTTTATCCTGAGGGAGGAAGGAAACACTGCTTATGTGCTGGGAGAGGAAGGGAGCGCTGCTTGTGTACTGGGAGAGGAAGGGAGCGCTGCTTGTGTACTGGGAGAGGAAGGGAACGCTGCTTGTGTACTGGGAGAGGAAGGGAGCACTGCTTGTATCCCGAGAGAGGAAGGGAGCACTGCTTGTATCCCGAGGGAGGAAGGGAGCACTGCTTGTATCCTGAGGGAGGAAGGGAGCACTGCTTGTATCCTGAGGGAGGAAGGGAGCACTGCTTGTATCCTGAGGGAGGAAGGGAGCACTGCTTGTATCCTGAGGGAGGAAGGGAGCACTGCTTGTATCCTGAGGGAGGAAGGGAGCACTGCTTGTATCCTGAGGGAGGAAGGGAGCACTGCTTGTATCCTGAGGGAGGAAGGGAGCACTGCTTGTATCCTGAGAAAAGGGAGCACTGCTGGAAGGGAACGCTGCTTGTGTACTGGGAAAGGAAGGGAACGCTGCTTGTGTCCTGGGAGAGGAAGGGAGCACTGCTTGTGTCCTGGGAGAGGAAGGGAGCGTTGCTTATGTCCTGGGAGAGGAAGGGAGCGCTGCTTGTGTCCTGGGAGAGGAAGGGAGCGCTGCTTGTGTCCTGGGAGAGGAAGGGAGCGCTCCTTGTGTCCTGAGGGAGGAAGGGAACACTGCTTGTGTGCTGGGAGAGGAAGGGAACGCCGATTGTGTACTGGAAGAGGAAGGGAGCACTCCTTGTGTGCTGGAAGAGGAAGGGAACACTGCTTGTGTCATAGGAGAAGAAGGGAGCACTGCTTGTGTACTGGAAGAGGAAGGGAGCACTGCTTGTGTACTGGGAGAGGAAGGGAGCGCTGCTTGTGTACTGGGAGAGGAAGGGAGCGCTGCTTGTGTACTGGGAGAGGAAGGGAACGCTGCTTGTGTTATAGGAGAAGAAGGGAACACTGCTTGTGTCATAGGAGAAGGGAGCACTGCTTGTGTACTGGGAGAGGAAGGGAACACTGCTTGTGTACTGGGAGAGGAAGGGAGCGCTGCTTGTGTCCTGGGAGAGGAAGGGAGCGCTGCTTGTGTACTGGGAGAGGAAGGGAACGCTGCTTGTGTTATAGGAGAAGAAGGGAGCACTGCTTGTGTACTGGAAGAGGAAGGGAGCACTGCTTGTGTACTGGAAGAGGAAGGGAACACTGCTTGTGTACTGGAAGAGGAAGGGAACGCTGCTTGTGTACTGGAAGAGGAAGGGAACGCTGCTTGTGTACTGGAAGAGGAAGCGAACACTGCTTGTGTACTGGAAGAGGAAGGGAACACTGCTTGTATACTGGAAGAGGAAGGGAACGCTGCTTGTGTACTGAAAGAGGAAGGGAACGCTGCTTGTGTACTGGAAGAGGAAGCGAACACTGCTTGTGTACTGGAAAGGGAAGGGAGCGCTGCTTGTTTGTTGGGAGGATGATATGTGGTGTCAGGTCGCTGCAGTGGGGCAGAAGATGGGAGTAGTGATATAGTGGATGAGACTGCAGCGCTGAGAATGGTGCAGTATTCCTTCTTATGGTGTATGGTGACATCAGACTTGTCTCCCAGTGTTTGGACCCTGCATGGGGCGGACCTGTCAATTTTAGGTCATCTGGCAGTCCGGGGGGCTGGGAGGAGGGGGTGGGTGCCTGAAAGGGATAATTCAGCGTAATCCTTGTAAGATGAAGTGAGGTTCTGCAAGAGAGGATTGTGGGGGAGGGGTAAAGCACCAGACACTGCACAACCAGCACGTGCCATACTGTATACTGATGAAAGTGTATCTTTGTCCTGTACCCTAGGAGCTAGAATGTCATTATCCTGTACCCCAAGTGTCAGTGTCATTATCCTGTACCCTAAGTGTCATTAAATTATTATCCTGTACCCCAAGTGTCAGTGTCATTTACCTCTACCCCTAGTGTCAGTGTCATCATCCTGTACCCCAAGTGTCATTATATTATCCTGTACCCCCAAGTGTCGGTGTCATTTACCTGTACCCCAAGTGTCGGTGTCATTTACCTGTACCCCAAGTGTCGGTGTCATTTACCTGTACCCCAAGTGTCGGTGTCATTTACCTGTACCCCAAGTGTCGGTGTCATTTACCTGTACCCCAAGTGTCGGTGTCATTTACCTGTACCCCAAGTGTCGGTGTCATTTACCTGTACCCCAAGTGTCGGTGTCATTTACCTGTACCCCAAGTGTCGGTGTCATTTACCTGTACCCCAAGTGTCTGTGTCATTTACCTGTACCCCAAGTGTCGGTGTCATTTACCTGTACCCCAAGTGTCGGTGTCATTTACCTGTACCCCAAGTGTCGGTGTCATTTACCTGTACCCCAAGTGTCGGCGTCATTATCCTGTCCCCCAAGTGTCGGCGTCATTATCCTGTACCCCAAGTGTCAGTGTCATTTACCTGTACCCCAAGTGTCGGCGTCATTATCCTGTCCCCCAAGTGTCGGCGTCATTATCCTGTCCCCCAAGTGTCGGTGTCATTATCCTGTCCCCCAAGTGTCGGTGTCATTTACCTGTACCCCAAGTGTCGGTGTCATTTACCTGTACCCCAAGTGTCGGTGTCATTTACCTGTACCCCAAGTGTCGGTGTCATTTACCTGTACCCCAAGTGTCGGTGTCATTTACCTGTACCCCAAGTGTCGGTGTCATTTACCTGTACCCCAAGTGTCGGTGTCATTTACCTGTACCCCAAGTGTCGGTGTCATTTACCTGTACCCCAAGTGTCGTGTCATTTACCTGTACCCCAAGTGTCGGTGTCATTATCCTGTCCCCCAAGTGTCGGCGTCATTATCCTGTCCCCCAAGTGTCGGCGTCATTATCCTGTACCCCAAGTGTCGGCGTCATTATCCTGTACCCCAAGTGTCGGTGTCATTATCCTGTCCCCCAAGTGTCAGTTTCATTATCCTGTCCCCCAAGTGTCAGTGTCATTATCCTTTACCCCAAGTGTCACTGTCATTATCCTGTGCCCCAAGTGTCATTATCCTGTGCCCCAAGTGTCATTATCCTGTACCCCAAGTGTCATTATCCTGTCCCCCAAGTGTCAGTGTCATTATCCTGTCCCCCAAGTGTCAGTGTCATTATCCTGTCCCCCAAGTGTCACTGTCATTATCCTGTACCCCAAGTGTCATTATCCTGTCCCCCAAGTGTCAGTGTCATTATCCTGTCCCCCAAGTGTCAGTGTCATTATCCTGTCCCCCAAGTGTCAGTGTCATTATCCTGTACCCCAAGTGTCAGTGTGTCATTATCCTGTACCCCAAGTGTCATTATCCTGTCCCCAAGTGTCAGTGTCATTATCCTGTCCCCCAAGTGTCAGTGTCATTATCCTGTCCCCCAAGTGTCAGTGTCATTATCCTGTACCCCAAGTGTGTGTCATTATCCTGTACCCCAAGTGTCAGTGTCATTATCCTGTACCCCAAGTGTCAATATCCTGTACCCCAAGTTTCAGTGTCATTGTCTTGTCCCAAGTGTTGGCATGTCATTGTCCTTCAACCGGTGTGTTAGTGTTACATTGTCTTGTCCTCCAAGTGTCAGTGTGTAACTTTCCTGTCCTAGTTTCAGTGTGCCTTTGTCCTTTACCCCAAGTATCAGTGTCATTGTCCTATACCCCTTGTGTCAGCATACCACTATTCTGTACCCCAAGTGTCAGTGTCATTGTGCTGTACCTATAGTGTCACTCTCTTATTGTCCTGTCTTAGTGATGGTATTTGGGTCTTTCACTGCCAGGAAGACATGTATGAGGATGTGAGAAGTGAAGGCTGCACTGTCCAGGATTTCCCATCCCCCGTCATCTCCTTCCTTGTCTCTCACACATGTCCAGGAAATAATCTCCTGTTCCTTCGTTGATTCCAGAATTAGCTAAATCTCCTCGGAGCAGAACCAAAGATGTGAGCAGTCTGCAGCAATAGTCTCTTGTCTTCTCCGGTATTGGGGTATTCCTGCACCTCACTTCCAGCTTTACACTTTCCCACTAAACAATTTCCTTGTGACTGTTTCTGGGAAAACCAATTAATAATTAGACTGGCCACCACAGCAGCAGAGGGACGATCACCCAGCTGTTTCAGAGTCCTGTAAGGCATTTCTCCTCAATCTACTTTTGAGTCTGGTTTGGGCCAAGTAACAATCATTCAAATGGCAGCCATATTGGTTGTTACCCATTTTTCTCAGACTTTGATCATAAGTGAGCACCTTTAGGTATTCGGCACAACCCTAAGACATACACTTAGTTAGATCTGCTACCAGGAACTGGATGACTGCATTAGAGCCTCCCAGAATACTCACTTGTGTCTTTCCTACTGATACCTTGTAGGAATTATAGGGTGGGTCCCCTTTAATTGATGGGATGGTCGCTCTCTGTACTAACTGTAATCATTGTCATGAGGCCATGTGTCATGTGGTGACAGTTGGGGACACAGTAGAGGACCATATGAGTTGGAGACAGGATGTTTATGGGTAAGCTATTGAGAGAGGCTTATATACTGAAGGGTGTACCCAGTAAAATAACTAATTTATTAGAAATGGCACATTAATGCCCCTGGAATGGCTTCAGGAAAAGCTGACCTCGGGGTTCCCCCAATCACTGTATTAAGGAGGCTTGAAGCTGACAATGTTTTCTTTTCCAGACGACTCCTCCTCTGAGAGCTGTAATGGGAACCTCTTTCCTGTGCTTAATCCATCCACGGCACCTGCAAGCACCACCCTAAGCCGCTCCCTGCCGGACATGAACGGGAACAGCACCGGCTCCGCCCAGGAACTCACCGCCCCGTCCGATGAGCAGCCCATGAACCTCAGCGACAAGATCCGCCCCACGCTGGGAGTCCCACAATACCCTGCTGATGCTTGCACCACACAGGTTATACGTAACCATGGAAAATACACCCTCAAGGCCACGTCTGAGGTTAGTGTTTTCCATTCTTTCTCGTTTTCAAGATCTCTGCTTGCTGTCAGTAAATCAGACAATTTTTTCTAAAAGGGAGTTTTCCCTACAACAGCCCATTACCTATCCACACAATATGTAATGAGTGTACAATCGGTGTTGTCTTGACTGATTGGGACCCTCTCTAATAATGAGTCACATTTTCCACTGGTTTAATGGCACTAATGCACCATTCATCTTTGTTGGCCTGATAAAGATAGCCGGAATGGCTTGACAGCGCGAACATCCAACCGCTGTTTCATTCATACAGGGCTCATGGGAGCCCTCTGATGTAATCAGATTGGACCGCCATCTGTTCGCCACTCTTCACCTAAAATATGTACACCCCTAATATTATTACAACTATGGTTTTGTTACAGTGTATCCAGTCTACAAAATACTCTTTAAGGTAAACCCATCAACCACACAACTCTTTCTGCTGTCCTAGTAGTTTGTTACAATGTATCACATTGTTTCCCAACCAGGGTGCCTCCAGCTGTTGCAGAACTACAACTCCCAGCATGCACGGACAGCCAAGGCATAAGCGTGCATAAAACTGTTTCGCAACAGCCAAGGCACGAGAGTGCATCAATCTGTTAAAAAAAACAAACTCAGCTTTCAAATGTATTAGTTCCCATTCACTGACAACAAGCAAAGTGACACTCCATTACTAATCTTATCAAAGTGGCATGATGATCATGACAGCGACCACAGTGGTTATCACCCAGCTTTCCCAGGATCCTTAAAGGCTCATTTTCTTTTTCATGAAGGAGAATATTCCGTGCTGCGCTCTTCATAAACAACTAAGCAGATTTGGTGTGCAGGGCTCTTGAAAAGCTGGGTGACCTCTCCTGTGATAAAAATGTCGGTGTCTTCCAATAACTTTTATTACGGGTTCCAGTCTCCTCCATATAGCTCAGGAAGTTATGACTCCATTAAGACAGAAGTGACAGAAGTCAGCGGCGGGGCTGAGGACTTGTCAGTGAGTCGGACTGCAGCGGTGGACGATGACGACGAAGATGACCATGAGGACAACGATCGCATTACAGACACAGAAGGGCTGGACCCTGAACGTCTGAAAGCTTTTAATGTGAGTTCGGGGTAAATAAGGGAACAGGAAAGGAGGAGTATATACTGTCACTGTAAATAGTGTAAGAATGCAGTTTTACATCCTAATGTTTTCCAAAAATTTGGGTGTAAAACTGCTCCCCATAAGCTTCTGCGGACGACCTGTTTTTTCCATTTCAGATGTTTGTCCGCCTTTTTGTGGATGAAAACCTCGATCGTATGGTTCCCATCTCCAAACAGCCCAAGGAGAAAATACAGGCCATAATAGAGTCCTGCAGCCGCCAGTTCCCAGAATTCCAAGAACGCGCAAGGAAGCGCATCCGTACCTACCTGAAATCCTGCCGACGCATGAAGAAGAACGGCATGGAGATGGTGAGAACCGCATCGGATACTGGCAGGGTCTATGTGAGTTACCAGAATGTCTGCATTTGGTGGTATATGGGCATATATAGCGGGTCATTAAATGGACTTGGCATTTCAGTTCTTGTCCATTTTTTTACATCTCTGCTTGTTTTCATTGAATGCAAACATTGTTTGCACCTAGTTTGTTTTGCTTCCGTAGTAGGCATAACTCTGTAAGCTGAACCCAGGAAAACTAATACATCTGCAGTACATTATAACAATCTGCAATACTGACTGTATATCTATATATTGTTTGGATGAAAGCAAATTTGTTAATAGCAAGCAGAGGTACCAAAAACTGAAAGGCAAAATCTATTTGAGTTTGTAGGATACCGTAATAACTCTTCATTACAGCAGGATGGCAATACCACAAGAAGCTGCATATTGTGATCATATAATGTGGGGGATACAGCTGACGTCTGGGCATCTGATAACCCAAAAGTCACATAACCTGCACTGTCATGACAATTGTGTGTGCATATCATGGCATCAGTATAATATTTGCCCCCCCTCCCTTTGTTTCAGGCTAGGCCAACTCCTCCTCACCTGACCTCAGCTATGGCGGAAAATATCCTGGCCGCTGCCTGCGAGAGTGAGTCCCGGAATGCGGCCAAAAGGATGAGACTGGAGATCTACCAGACAGCTCAGGTAGGTCTTGGTTAATGTAATTGTAGTCACATACCCACACATACAATAATATACACAATATATGTAGTATGGGAGGAATTTATCATTACTGGTAGAAGCTTTTTCATTTCTATATGTAGCGCAGATTTTTGTGCAGGGAGTTATTTTGCGTCTTTTTTGATAAAGCTAAAAAGACGAGACAGCCGGGGGATGCAGGAGCCGTCCCTAAACACTGCTAAACTACAACTACTCCCATCATGGGACAGAGTCTGTCCCATGATGGGAGTCGTTGTAGTACCGCAGTGCTGAGAGACGGCACTTGCATATCCCCTGGCTGCAGGACTCTTTTGGGACAGTTAGGACTACTACTCCCATCATGGATAGATTCTGTCCATGATGGGAGTTATAGTCCAGGGGCTGAGGGGCAGATCACAACAGGTCATTCTTCAGAGACCCGCTGCAATCCGCATTTAACTGTACAAGCCGGCGGCACATGTGGCTCCATTGCGCTCCCAGTCGGCTCCTGTATACAGCTCACATAATTCATAATCCCTGCCGACGGGAGCTCTGATTGGTCAATAGTTATTCACCATTCAGAGCTCCCATCTCCCAGGGGCGGGATTATGAATTGTGAGAGCTGTATACAGGAGCTGACCGGGAGCGCAGTGGAGGCGCGTGTGCCGCCGGCTTGTTAACTTAATAAATGCGGATCACACGTCTCAGAAGAATGACCTGCTGCGATCTGCCCCTCAGCCTCTGGACTATAACTCCCATCATGGACGGAGTCTGTCCATAATGGGAGTAGTAGTCCCAACTGTCCAAAAAGAGTCCCGCAGCCGGGGGATGTGCAAGTGCCATCCCTCAGTGCTGCGCTACTTAAACTGCTCCCATCATCGGACAGACTTGGTCCCATGATGGGAGTAGGAGTCCAAGGGTAGAGGGACAGATCAAAAGGGACTCTCACTCCTGAGACCCCCTCTGACCTTTACTGCTCCTCCCCCTAGTGATGACATTATTGGGCGGAGCTACACCGTCCAGGCCTGAAGCCAGGGTGGTAAGTATGGCTCTGTTCTCATTATGCGTTTTGCATAATGGGAACAAAGCCTTTCTGGCAGTGTGTTCCCAAACAGGGAGACTCCAGCTGTTTCTTAACTACAGCCCCCCCCCCCCCCCCCATGATGGGAGTTGTAGTTTTGCAACAATTGGAGGCTCCCTGTTTAGGAACACGCTGCATTATGAGCACAAAATATGTACTAACCCATATTTCTTGTTTTTCTTTTCAAATATGTGAATGCAGAGGATTATGTCAGATTCGGTGGACTGTGACGATGACCAGGGTTTTATTAATTTCACTAAAATGGTTAACGAGGAAATGTCAGGCTGTTGATGCTTGGTTGGTATCTGGCTGAGAATGAAATGCTTTTTAAAATGTTTATATTATTAATAAATTAAAAAACATGTGTTTATTTTCAGTATCAGCCAGATACCAACCAAGCAGCAACAGCCTGACACTACCAGGGTAGGCGAGGACCATTGTTACTGGCCCTCCACAGCCTAAATAACGCCAGCCTGTTGCCGCCTAGGCCCAGGAGTGCCATTTTGACACTCCGAGCCTGTTGGTACCCCTGTGGCGGTGGGTACCGGGGTAATAATTGGGGGTTAGCGCTAGCTGATTTTGGGTCTAACGCTAAGCCACGCTTTAGTAGTGGAAGCCGTCTTGTACACAGAATCCATTACTAAGCCTGAAAATTCAATTATAAAAAACATGACAATGAAAAAAAATTATAAAAAAAAAACACTCCCCCACAGCCCTTGTTTTATATTGAAATTAAAAAAACGCTGGCCATCTTCGCAATACACCGAATCTGACGTAGTCCTCCATATTCATGTATCTGAAATGAGAAGAAAAGAAAAAAAACTTTAAAAAAAGTTAGTACATTTCTCGCGCTCTCCCCTGGGGTGTTCCTAAACAGGGAGCCTCCAGTTGTTGACATGTGCCTACTCTATCCTGTATATACAGTCATCTATAGACAGCTGTATATACAGGATGGCGCACAAAGACTTGACCCAGAACTGCTCATCAGCAGCGTGGGTTAACTCTTGCCTTGCTGGGCTCCTGTATAGTATACATGGGTACACTATGCACCCCTGTAAACTATACAGCTGGTGGAGGTAAGTAGTGATGCTCTGCACCCTGTATATGTATATGCTATACATCACTCCTTATCTCCTTACACTCTGTGGACCGGGCGCTCTGCATCTGACCCATGGAGTGGTACTCTGAAGGCAGTACAAAAATGACTGTTTCTACACACCAGCAAAAACGCAAAACACAGGAAAAAGCTGTGACAGTTTTTCTGGCGTTTTTGCTGGTGGACAAAAAACCTCAATGGAATCCTGGCCTCAAAGCAATAGAACAAAATCCCTGTGTCCAGTTTTCCTGTGAGGTGTAAATCAGGTGTACAAATAGAACTGTGTGGAGATTTAGAACTTTGCACAAAATTTATCATGTGCCTTGCGCAAGTATGGTAAACTTGGTGCAATTGCACCAAATTTAGACCAACCAAAACGATCTACAAAAAACTTCTACCTACACCAGCATTGATAAATTTCCCCCTATATGTGTATACACACACATGTAACTACATATAGTTAGATATACATATACACATATTCAATTACATAGACATACCGTATATACTCGAGTATGAGCCGACCCGAATATAAACCGAGGCCCCTAATTTCACCCCAAAAACCCAGGAAAAGTTATTGACTCGACTATAAGCCTAGGGTGGGAAATACATCATCCCCCCTGTCATCATCCAGACCCCCGTCATTAACACCCTCATCATCATCACCCTGTCATCATCCCCCCTTCATCATCATCACCTGTCATCATCCCCCCCTCTTCATCATTACCCTGTCATCAATCCCCCTTCATCATTACCCTGTCATCATCCCCCCTTCATCATTACCCTGTCATCATCCCTCCCTTCATCATTACCCTGTCATCATCCCCCCTTCATCATTACCCTGTCATCATCCCCCCCCTTCATCATTACCCTGTCATCATCCCCCCCCTTCATCATTACCCTGTCATCATCCCCCCCCTTCATCATTACCCTGTCATCATCCCCCCCCCTTCATCATTACCCTGTCATCATCCCCCCCTTCATCATTACCCTGTCATCATCCCCCCCCCTTCATCATTACCCTGTCATCATCCCCCCCCCTTCATCATTACCCTGTCATCATCCCCCCCCTTCATCATTACCCTGTCATCATCCCACACCACCCCCTTCATCATCACCGCTTGTCAATGTCTGATTTAACAGTGGTCTTCAACCTGCGACCCTCCAGATGTTTAAAAACTACAACTTCCAGCATGCCCGGACAGCCATCGGCTGTCCAGGCATGCTGGGAGTTGTAGTTTTGAAACATCTGGAGGTCCGCAGGTTGAAGACCACTGCCCGGGCCTTCGTCATCATCCAGCCCCCCTTCCCCCTTTAGTTTTGTACTCTCCTCCGCTCGGCGGGATGTTCGGGTGAGCTGGTCCGGGCCATCTGTGCTGCAGGACCGTCCGGTGGGGAGGGATAGTCGTTCCGGGCTGTCCATCTTCACCGGGTGGGCCTCTTCTCCACGCTTCGCGCCCAGCCCCGGAATAATGACGTTGCCTCGACGACGATGCACAGGGACACTCGAGTATAAGCCGAGTATAATACTCGAGTATATACGGTACATAGTCAACATACACATGCACCAACCTATGTACCAACTTGCCTACATACAGTCATGTCCGTAAATGTTGGCACCACTGAAATTTTTCAAGAAAATTAAGTATTTCTCACAGAAAAGGATTGCAGTAACACATGTTTTGCTATACACATGTTTATTCCCTTTGTGTGTATTGGAACTAAACCAAAAAAGGAGGGAAAAAAGCAAATTGGACATAATGTCACACCAAACTCCAAAAATGGGCTAGACAAAATCATTGGCACCCTTTCAAAATAATAGAAATATAAGGTTGTTTCAAGCATGTGATGCTCCTTTAAACTCACCAGGGGCTAGAAACAGGTTTGGGCAATAATAAAATAACACATGAAAGCAGATAAAAAGGAGAAAAGTTCACGTAGTCTTTGCATTGACAACACAAAGAGGAGAAGAGAACTGTCTGAGGACTTGAGAACCAAAATTGTGGAAAAATATCAACAATCTCAAGGTTACAAGTCCATCTCCAGAGATCTAGATTTGCCTTTGTCCACAGTGTGCAACATTATCAAGAAGTCTGCAACCCATGGCACTGTAGCTAATCTCCCTGTGCGTGGACAGAAGAGAAAAATTGATGAAAGGTGTCAATGCAGGATAGTCCGGATGGTGGATAAGCAGCCCCAAACAAGTTCCAAAGATATTCAAGCTGTCCTGCAGGCTCAGGGAGCATCCGTGTAAGCGCAAACTATCCGTCGAGATTTAAATGAAATGAAACGCTATGGCAGGAGACCCAGGAGGACCCCACTGCTGACATAGAAACATAAAAAAGCAAGACTACATTTTGCCAAAATGAACTTGAGTAAGCCAAAATCCTTCTGGGAAAACGTCTTGTGGACAGTTGAGACCAAGATAGAGCACATCATTCTACTGTTTACTGAAAACAGAATGAGGCCTACAAAGAAAAGAACACAGAACCTACAGTGAAATATGGTGGAGGGTCAATGATGTTTTGGGGTTGTTCTGCTGCCTCTGGCACTGGGTGCCTTAAATGTGTTCAAGGCATCATGAAATCTAAGGATTACCAATGGATTTTGGGTCGCACTGTACAGGCCAGTGTCAGAAAGCTGGGTTTGCGTACAAGATCTTGGGTCTTCCAGCAGGGCAATGACCTCAAACATACGTCAAAAAGCACCCAGAAATGGATGGCAACAAAGTGCTGGAGAGTTCTGAAGTGGCCAGAAATGAGTCCAGATCTAAATCCCATTGAACACCTGTGGAGAGATCTTAAAATTGCTGTTGGGAAAAGGCGCCTTCCAATAAGAGACCTGGAGCAGTTGGCAAAGGAAGAGTGGTCCAACATTCCGACTAAGAGGTGTAAGAAGCTTATTGATGGTTATAGGAAGCCCCTGGTTTGTTATTTTTACCAAATGGTATGGAACCAAATATTAAGTTAAGAGTGCCAATAATTTTGTCCAGCCCATTTTTGGAGTTTGGTGTGACATTATGTCTAATTTACTTTTTTCCTCCCTTTTTTGGTTTAGTTCCAATACACACAAAGGGAATAAACATGTGTATAGCAAAACATGTGTTACTGCAATCCTTTTCTGTGAGAAATACTTCATTTTCTAGAAAAAAATTTCAGGGGTGCCAACATTTACAGCCATGACTGTATACATACACTCTTCTAATGTTGCTGGATTACACCTGATCCCCCTGCAGCAACCTATAGGGGGTGCTAAGAGGTTTGTATTTGTTTTATAACATCTTGTACAGGTTGCCCGAGCACCACCCATCATTTCTGCAGGAAACTAGAGACAGAGACCCCAATCTTAGGGCAGTGTTTCCCAACCAGGGTGCCTCCAGCTGTTGCAAAACTAAAACTCCCAGCATGCCCGGACAGCCGAAGGCATGCTGGGAGTTTGTTTTTCATCAACTGGAGGCACCCTGGTTGGGAAACATTGTCTTAGGGACTGTATACTCTATTGAGTGCCGCATTTGAGGAGGGAAACTTATTTTTTTTCTCCCATATCACAAGTCATATTTCACCTTTGCATGTATTTGACTGGGAGAACCCAGGACATCCACATACTGCATGTGAAACCTGACGGCCTAATCATTGGCTGGGTCATTTGGAGGGTGCTGGAGCACCATGGGCAGCTATTTGGCCCCTGTTTTAGTTTCGGCTGCACTCATTGGTCACCAGTGTAGTTACAGTCTGGAGCCCTGTGATCATCGGTTATTCTGTGTTTCTGTTTCTTGGGCAGGAAGAGAACACCCCACTAGATAAGCCCTCTGGACTCACCCAGTCCTCGTACTCACTGCCAACAGGCACCTACAACCAGGATCCTGTCTCCATGAATGGCAGCCTCCACTACGCCTACCGTGGGTATGGCTCCATCGGAAGCACCGTGCCGGCACCGACCTCATTGCAAACTGGAAACCACAGTAATGGTGAGATTTTTAAAGGGACAGTGGATTTTGTTGAATGTGGGAAAAACACTCAATGAGGGGCAAGATAATAGTCAAATATAAGGTTAAGGCTAATAGTCAACAGGGGTCACATGATTCTCAGGAGCCAAATCTATCTAAGGTTTACTTCTTGATCTTACCAATTGGCCATTTTGGAGGATCCTATCGCCCTAATAGAAATATGTTAGGACACAGCGTGTTATGGCCTTGTTTTGTGTGCAACCAATTGTGCTTTGTAATGACGTTTTTTTTATTTCACCATAAAATGCATGGTGAAACAAAAAAATATATTTAGTGTGTGTGTTGTTATGCAGTGCACCGTATGGTAAAAATGACACGTTCCTTTTATTCTGTAGATGCGACTAAAATGATAAACAATTTATATAGTTTTTCTTTTTAGTGTACCACTTTTGACTATAACTTTTATATTTCCATATACAGGGATGTATGAGGACTCATTTTTTGCACCGTGATCTGTATTTTTTATCAGCACAACTTTTGTTTTGATGAAACTTCTTGATCACTTTTTATCTTTTTTTTTTTTATGTATGATGTGACCAAAAATCAACCTTTTTAGGTGTTTGGTACTTTTTTCATCTAGGCTAGGTTACCACACAGGGTTTTTTCCTGGCGTTTTTTGGAATACAGCCACTGTAGTTTTTTACAGCCAGAAGTGGATTCAAAAGCCAGAAGTGGATTCAAAAGGAATCGCACAAAAAGTCGCAGAGTAGGAAACTTACAAGGAGATGTCCTAAAGTAAAAAATAACAGTGAGCACATGTTGGGAGTTGTAGTCTTGCAGAGTCTGTGCGGAATCCATGCGGAAATTCTAAAGTTTGAATGGGAGTGCGGAATCCCATTAAAGTCTATTGAGCTTTTAAGGAAAACTGTCAGCAAGTTCACCCACACTAAACCCAATACACTTGGTTATAGTGTAGGTGAACAGGAGTTCGTACAGGGGTCACATACTTTTTTGGTCCATCAGCCGCTGAGTTATGCCCCTGTAAAGTTCCTTTCTTCAGTGTATGATTAGCACTTTCAAGGCGGGACCTATGCCCGTCCGTCTGCTTCGGCCTCCCACACTGAAGTTTCTATGCCCACCCCCGTTGTTTGAATATTCATTATCTTCAACTCCACATCTTAGTGACGTGGAGTCACATCTGCCCTAAGTGCAGTGCTCTGTTTGCAGAGCCCATGCGCATAAAGATTTTACACAGCTCTGACGTCCTGATGACGTGAGAGCTCTGCGCTGGCTCTGTGCAGTGCCACTGCGCATGCACCGGTCCCTTGCTACACCCGGAAGTCGGGAGTAGCGAGGCTTTAGTATCAATGTACACGCATGCAAACAGAGCGTTCAGGGTACAATCACACGGGCAGGAGTATACAGTGAGTTTCCTGCTTCAAGTTTGCGCCGCACCGCAAACTCCTAGCAGGGAACTCACCGTAAACCCCCGCCTTAGTGAATGTACCCTAAAAACACTACACTACACAAAATAAAGGGTAAAACACTACATATACATCCCCTTCCCCCCCCCCCCCCAATAAAAATGTAAAGCGTTTAGTGTTTCCTAAACGGAGCCTTCAGCTTTTGCAAAACAACAACTCCCAGCATTTCCGGACAGCCATTGACTGTTCAGACATGCTGGGAGTTTAGCAACAGCTGGAGGCACCCAGTTTGGGAATCACTGGCGTAGAATACCCCTATGTCCACCCCCTATGCAATCCTTAATGTAGTCCTTAAATGTGCATGGTGGTGCTCTCTCACTTCGGAGCCCTGTCGTATTTCAAGGAAACTGTTTAGGGCCACGTATGGGGTATTTCCGTACTCGGGAGCAATTGCGTTGCAAATTTTGGGGGGGCTTTTTCTCCTTTTACCCCTTATGAAAATTTGTGGACTACACCAGCCTGTTAGTGTAAAAAAATAAAAAAAATTTACACTAACATGCTGCTGTTGCCCCCAGGTAAAAGGGAAATACGGAAATACCCCACATGTGGGCGTAAAATGCTCTGCGGGTGCACAACATGGCTCAAGAGTGAGAGGTGGCTGATTTTACAGTGGTTCTGACGCAAAAAAATAAATACCCACATGTGACCCCATTTTGGAAACTACACCCCTCACGGAACGTAACAAGGGGGTATAGTGAGCCATAACACCCCACAGGTGTTTGACGAATTTTTGTTAAAGTTGGATATGAAGACAAGAAAACATTTTTTTTTAACTAAAATGCTGGTGTTACCCAAAATTTTTCATTTTCACAAGGGAAAATAGGGGGGGGAAAAGCCCCCCAAAATTTGAGGAGCGGCATTGGGCTTTTGGAGAGAAAATGTGTCCGGAATTGAAGGCCACTTGTGTTTACAAAGCCCCCATGTTTCCAGAACGATGCACCCCCCCCACATGTGACCCCATTTTGGAAACTACACCCCTCACGTAATTTTAAAAGGTGTACAGTAAGTATTTCCACCCCACAGGTATCTGACAGATTTTTTGAACAGTGGTCTGTGAAAATGAAAAATGTAATTTTTCATTTGCACAGCCTACTGTTCCAAAGATCTGTCAAACGCCAGTGGGGTGTGAATGCTCACTGCACGCCTTATTAAATTCTGTGAGGGGGTGTAGTTTCCATAATGGGGTCACACATTGGGGGGGGGGGGTCGCTGTTCTGGCACCGCGGGGGGCTTTGTAAACGCACATGGCCCCCGACTTCCATTCCAAACATATTCTCTCTCCAAAAGCTCAATTGGTTTTGGAGAAAGAATTTCATTTCATTTACACATCCAACTTGTCGTCAATCACATGTGGGGTGTTAAAGGGGTATTCCAGGCCAAAACTTTTTTTTATATATATCAACTGGCTCCGGAAAGTTAAACAGATTTGCAAATTACTTCGATAAAAAAATCTTAATCCTTGCAATAGTTATTAGCTTCTGAAGTTGAGTTGTTTTTTTGCTGTCTAACTGCTTTCTGATGACTCGCGTCCCGGGACGTGACATCATCATTGAGCAGTTAGACAGAAAACTTCAGAAGCTAATAACTATTGAAAGGATTAAGATTTTTTAATAGAAGTAATTTACAAATCTGTTTAACTTTCCGGAGCCAGTTGATATATATATATATATATATATATATATATATAAATTTTGGCCTGGAATACCCCTTTAAGGCTCTCTGTACCCCTTGTTGCATTCCTTGAGGGGTGTTGTTTCCAAAATAGTATCCCATGTGTTTTTTTTTCCGTTCTAGCACCATAGGGGCTTCCTAAATGTGACATGCCCCCAAAAACCATTTTAGCAAAATTTGCTTTCCAAAAGCCAAATGTGACTCCTTCTCTTCTGAGCATTGTAGTTCGCCTGCAGAGCATTTTACATCCTAACATGGGGTATTTCCATACTCAGAAGACGTGGGGTTACAAATTTTGGGGGGCATTTTTTCCTATTACCCCTTGTAAAAATGGTAAATTTGGGGGAGGGGGGAGTTCATTTACACATCCGACTAACGAAAAGTTGTCTAACAGCTGTGGGGTGTTAAGGCTCACTGTACTCCTTGTTACGAGCCTTGAGGGGTGAAGTTTCCAAAATAGTATGCCATGTGTTTTTGTTTTTTTTGCTGTTCTGGCACCACAGGGGCTTCCTAAATGTGACATGCCCCCCAAAAACCATTTCAGAAAAACTCACTCTTCAAAATGCCATTGTTGCTCCTTCCCTTCTGAGCCCTCTAGTGCACCCACAGAGCACTTTACATACACATATGAGGTATTTCCTTACTCAAAAGAAATTGGGTTACAAATTTTGGGGAGCTTTTTCTCCTTTTACCCCTTGTAAAAATTCAAAAACTGGGTCTACAAGAACATGCGTGTGTAAAAAATGAAGATTTAGAATTTTCTCCCTCACTTTGCTGCTATTCCTGTGAAACACCTAAAGGGTTAACACACTTTCTGAATGTCATTTTGATTACTTTGAGGGGTGCAGTTTTTATAATGGGGTCATTTATGGGGTATTTCCAATATGAAGGCCCTTCCAATCCACTTAAAAATTGAACTGATCCCTGAAAGATTCCGATTTTGAAAATTTCATAGAAATTTTGAATATTGCTGCTGAACTTTGAAGCCCTCTGATGTCTTCCAAAAGTTAAAAACTTGTCAAATTTATGATGGAAACATAAAGTAGAAATATTGGCCCAGATTTATCAAACCTGTGTGAGAAAAAGTGAAGTGATTTTCCCACAGCAACCAATCACAGCTCAGGTTTCACTTTACCAGAGCTCATTAGCTGAGCTGTGATTGTGTGAGAGAAAAAGTGGAGGGATTTTTCCAACCAGTTTGATAAATCTGGGCCATTGTACATGTGAATCAATATAAAATTTATTTGGAATGTCTATTTTCCTTTCAAGCATCTCGGAATCAAATTCATAAGTAAAAGCATCCCAGAGTTGCTAAAAGTGAAAGTTGCCGGCTAGCTCAGTCGGCTGTTCGGGATAGCCGCAGCTAATCGCTGACAGGACAGCGGGAGGGCCCCTACCTGCCTCCTCGCTGTCCGATCGCCGAATGACTGCTCAGTGCCTGAGATCCAGACATGAGCAGTCATGCGGCAGAATCGTTGATCAATGGTTTCCTATGAGCAACCAGTGATCAATGATGAAGATCAGTGTGTGCAGTGTTATAGGTCCCTATGGGACCTATAACACTGCAAAAAAAAAGTGAATAAAGATCATTTAACTCCTCCCCTATTAAAAGTTTGAATCACCCCCCTTTTCCAATAACAAAAAAAAAAAACAGTGTAAATAAAAATAAACATATATGGTATCACCGCGTGCGGAAATGAGCCCTCATACCGCCCCATACACGGAAAAATAAAAAAGTTATAGGGGTCAGAAGATGACAATTTTAAACGTATTAATTTTCCTGCATGTAGTTATGATTTTTTCCAGAAGTACGACAAAATCAAATCTATATAAGTAGGGTATCATTTTAATCATATGGACCTACAGAATAATGATAAGGTGTCATTTTTACCGAAAAATGTACTACGTAGAAACGGAAGCCCCCAAAAGTTACAAAACGGCGTATTTTTTTTCAATTTTGTCGCACAATGATTTTTTTTTTCCGTTTCACCGTAGATTTTGTGGGCAAAATGACTGACGTCGTTACAAAGTAGAATTGGTGGCGCAAAAAATAAGCCCTCATATGGATTTTTAGGTGCAAAATTGAAAGAGTTATGATTTTTTAAAGGCGAGGAGCAAAAAACAAAAATGCAAAAACGGAAACCCCCCCGGTCCTTAAGGGATTAAAGTGACAGTGGTCAGATGTGCAAAAAAATGCTCTGTCCTTAAGGTGAAAATGGGCTGGGCCCTTAAGGGGTTAAAGGAAATCTGTCATCAGTGTCAGCTGCACTAACCTGTTGGTACAGACAGGTAGTGCAGGTGACACTGATGACAACGGTACTTACTTTGTCCTATTCCGTGCAGTTGTTCTCTGGTAATTTTCTCCGGTATCGTCAGCTCTGGGCCCAGCTTGGATCATGGGCGGAGCTTAGTGACATCACTGCTGCTGTTCTCTGCTGGGTCCCACTTGCTGGAGAACAGCAGCAGTGACGTCCTAAGCTCCGCCCATGATCCAAGTCAGGCCCAGAGCTGAAGATACTGGAGAAGGTTACCGAAGAACGGCTGCACGGAACAGGACAAGGTAAGTACCGTTGTCATCAGTGTCACCTGCACTACCTGTCTGTACCAACAGGTTAGTGCAGCTGAGACTGATGACAGATTTCCTTTAATTTGATGCAGAATTCGTATAATTCGTGTGAATATAGCCTCACTCTCTGTTTTACAAATAAAAACAAATCTATATAGAACAATTAACCCCTTAAGGATGCAGGGTTTTTCCATTTTTGCATTTTCATTTTTTCCTCATCACCTTCTAAAAATCATATCCCTTTCAATTATGCACATAAAATTTTATATGATGGCTTATTTTTTGCACCACCAATTCTACTTTGCAGTGACATTAGTCATTTTACCAAAAAATCCACGGCGAAATGGAAAAAAAATTCATTGTGCGACAAAATTGAAGAACAAATTTCATTTTGTAACTGTTTGGGGCTTCCGTTTCTACGCAGTGCATTTTTCAGTAAAAATGACACCTTATCATTATTCTGTAGGTCCATACGATTAAAATGATCCCCTACTTATATAGGTTGGATATTGTCGTACTTCTGGAAAAAATCATAACTACATGCAGGAAAATTTATATGTTAAATATTCTCATCTTCTAACCCCTATAACTTTTTTATTTTTCCGCGTATGGGCCGGTATGGGGACTCATTTTTTGCGCCGTGTTCTGAAGTTTATATCGGTACCATTTTTGTATTGATTGGACTTTATCACTTTTTATTCATTTTTTCATGATATAAAAAGTGACCAAAAAGACACTATTTTGGACTTTGGAATTTTTTTGTGCGCACGCCATCGACCGTGTGATTTAATTAATTATATATTTTTTATAGTTTTGACATTTTCACATGCGGCGATGTGTTTATTTTTATTTACACAGTTTTTTTTTTATGGGAAAAGGGGAGTGATTCAAACTTTTATTAGGGAAGGGGTTTAATGACCTTTGTTAAAAAAAAAAAATTTTCACTTTTTTTTTTTGCAGTGCTATAGTGCTATACCTCCCATAGCACTGCACACACTGATCTCCTATGCTGATTAGAGATGAGCGAACTTACAGTAAATTTGATTCGTCACAAACTTCTCGGCTCGGCAGTTGATGACTTTTCCTGCATAAATGAGTTCAGCTTTCAGGTGCTCCGGTGGGCTGGAAAAGGTGGATACAGTCCTAGGAGACTCTTTCCTAGGAATGTATCCACCTTTTCCAGCCCACCGGAGCACCTGAAGGCTGAACTAATTTACGCAGGATAAGACATCAACTGCCGAGCCGAGAAGTTCGTGACGAATCGAATTTACTGTAAGTTCGCTCATCTCTAATGCTGATCCCTGCAAAGCCATAGCTTTGCATGGATCAGTCAGATAGGGGCTCGATTGCTCAAACCTGTAACTCAGGCTTGGAGCAATCAATCGACGATCAGACACCGCGGAGTCAGGTAAGGAGACCTCCGCCTGCGTCCCAGCTGATCGGAACATCGCGATTTTATCGCGATGTCCCGATCAGCCCGACTGAGCTGCCGGGAAGCGTTTACTTTAATTTTCAGACGCGGCGGTCAACTTTGATCGCCGCATCTGAAGAATTAATAGCGCGCGGCACAACAATCGATGCTGCGCGCTGTTAGCCCAGGGTCCCGGCTATGATTAGCAGCTGGGACCGACCCTGTGTGATGCGGGGTCATGGCGTGACCCCGTTTTAAACACTGGGACCGGGCGTAGGGCGTACAGGTACGCCCTACGTCCTTAAGGAGTTAAAGGGGTTCTCCACCATAAGCTGATTTTAGTACGTACCTGGCAGACAGTAATGGACGTGCTTAGGAAGGATCTGCCCTTTGGGGCTAAATGACTATGTTGTGAGATTATCATAATACTGTGGCTAGCTTTTTGTGAACTGGTATTTCCTGTTTGAGTTTTCTTTTTTTGCCTACAAATCCCATAATTCCATTTTCCTCCCTACCACACATCAGCCACCCCACCCATTGAAACATAAATGAGCTGCATCCATTCAAAAGACCTGTGGGTTTCAATCAGGGTGCTTACAGCTGTTGCATTAGTTGCAGATTGATCTCTCTCCCACCAAGCGATTGCTCCACCCATTGAAGCAGACAGGCTCCCTGTCATCAGCTGACTAGTGAGTAAGGTCTCAGCCGCATTGCAACCTGGGAAAAATCTGAGACAACAGTCATTTTGTATGCTGTTAAAAATAAATATTGGAGTGAAAATCACATAAGAATTGTGAGAAAACCGTCACACACAGGTACAGACACCATATTATGAACTACACTAACTTTACAGCCCATGTGGCATAGTCAAATAAAATAAATTCCTGGAATACCCCTTTTAAATAAACCTATTTGGTATTGCTGCATGCAGAAAAATCAGAACTATTATGTCTGCTTTTCTTTTTCTTTACCAGGTCCCACTGACCTCAGCATGAAAGGTTTGGCTTCAAGTAGCACCAACGCCACCAACCGGGCAATGCCATGTGCCCAACTCAGTCCTACCGAGATTGGGGCTGTGCGGCAGCTGATCGCTGGTTACCGGGAGTCGGCCGCGTTCCTGTTGCGATCTGCGGATGAACTGGAAAACTTGATATTGCAGCAGAATTGAGGGGTGCCCGGGGCTGACCTGCGCCTCAACCTCGTACTCTCCAGACTGAGACATGACGTCTCTGCCTCACAGACGGTCACAGACACTGAACCTGTTCCCGGAGCAGGAGCCATATACTTTGTTTTGCTGGGAAATCGCGGGGAAGGGAAGTCGTCTCTGCACTACGAGATTTCCTTTATGTTGCACCCCCTGTCCATCCAGCATGGGGGGTGCCACAATCATCTATTTATTGAGAACAGAATTTCTTCTTTTTTTTCGTAATTTATTTTTCTGAAGATATTTTTGTTTAGTTTTTTGTTCATATGGACTAGTTGTTAATTCACTATTGATGAGCCATGTAGCTGGCTCAACCAGTCCCGAGCCACCTCACTTCCCTCAGAACATGTGACCTCATTGAGGTGGGGGTAGCACATACCTAGTGTCTGAGTGATGTCACTATAGGGAAGCGATGGGCTATCTTGGCCTGAACACTGGCATAACCAACTGGCTGCTTCTTATCTGTGCAGGTGAAGGCTCTGCTTTAATGGACTTTAGCACTGAACGGTCACTCCGTCTCCTGTTTGGGGCTCTACCATTCCACCATACCTCAGAAGAAACGCTCCAGCTGGGGACACGCTATTGTGACCTATTGGACCATACCATTCTGCGCACAGGTAGCATCCTATAAGACAAAGCCATACATACACTGGACCATTCCAAACACAGCCCATCCCACGAAGCGCATGTTCACTGCCCAGCACCCGCATGTACCCAGTGAGGACATAGACAATCCCATGCAGGTTCATAATAATCATCTTCACCCCTGTAGGGTCACCACACTCCCACATTGTAACATTAAACTAGTTTGTTGTGTTTCACTGGAATTATGGTATCCCTTTGGACCATACCATTCCGCATTTAACTGGTTTTTCTATAGACCCTAATATTCTCCACTCGCAAAGTATGCCTTTGGCTTATACTACAACATACCTAATTTCCTTTCAGAACATACCATTCAGCACCCCAAATCATTTCCCTAAGCATCATACCATTTTGCACTCCCACTATTTTCTCACTGGACCATAACTCCGCACTCACATGGTTTTGTTGTGAACCTGATCTTTCTGCACTAAATAATTTTAGTTTGGACTATAACATTTTGCACTAAGTTATTTTGGACCACGCTTTTATTGCAGACCACTTCTTTACGTTTATGCCACTGGATCATACCATTCCAGACACCTATCAACGCACCAAGGCCATGCGAAAAGCATGTTTACTGCACTGCCTAGCAACCACATGCATCCAGTGAGGACATAGACAATCCATAGGTCACTGCACTGTAACACTATGAAATAACCCTGTACCTCTGGTTTGGTTATGTTTTACTAAAAACCTTTAGAGCATAACATACCATAATGCTCTTCACTCACATGGTTTTGCCTTTGGACTGTACCACTCTGCACTTACTTTTCTCACTGGACCCATTCTGCACACAGTAGGTTACTCTGGATCATACCATTATACCCTTGCATGGTTTTATGTTGGACCAAACCATTCTGCATTTTTCTATTTCCTTAGGTCTATACCTTTCTGCACTTTTTTTTTCACTGGATCATACCACTCTAAATACACAGCATTGCACTAAGCCCATCTCATGGAGTGTATGTTGATAACCCAGCACTATACATCCGGTTAAAACATAAACAATTCCAGGCAGGATTATAATGATCAGGTGCACCTTATTAGGCCACAACACCCCCACATGTTGGACCATACCATTCTGCACAGAGCAGTTTCACACTGGCTGATAACATTCCACACTGTTTGTCCCTTGGACCATACCATTCTTAACTGAATAGTTTTACACTGTTCCACCCCCGGGGAAGCCAAACCATTCCTACACTACTTCTGGCTTCCTGCTGCTATGAACCCCCCCTCCCCCTCCTTTATTTCAGGTAACTCTGGTCTCCTCCACACGGAGCCCACCTTGTGATTCTTAACCATCTGACCTCTCCCGCTTTGCTATGGGTTTCCAAAATCTTTCACAGAACGTAGCAAATTCGGTGTCTATTTTATCCACAAAACTCAGGCAGAAAACCGGCTCAACACTCAATCTGAACTTCCGATTCCTTCTGACCTCAAGCCCCCGACCGCCTCCCTCCCCTCCAATATCCTTCCAGGTCCGTGTCATTTCAGCTCCTCTCACATTTTAGTTTTTTTCTGTATCCGTGTTTTTAATAGTTCTGGCCATCATTAACCCCCGTTCCCGTCTGGCATGAACTTAAATGTCATGGGGCTGTCCGTAGCAAAGGAGGGCCCCCCCCCCTGAGGTCGCTGTGGGTTTGACACTTTCCAGAAACATCTGCCTGGCACCAAGCTTTTTTCTGCTGACCTTATATCCCAAAGCCACTGTCTCTTTAAGAGACGTCTTTTTTTTTCCCTCTTATTTTTTTTAAAATTGTTTTCCTTATTTCAGAACAAGGATTTGTGTCTTTTTTTATGTGGTGCTTTTAGATTGGTGATGTCCTCCCGCAGCCAACGTGTTTGTGTGTATTTGACTTAATTTAATATGATTTCTGGACTACGTGAGTGTCCTGTTTACATGTACAGATGACCCATTGTAGACGAGCAGTACCACCTACGGGGGGCGCTCTTCTGCTTACTAAAGCCACTCCCTCTTGCGCATGCAGTAAGGCAGTTTTCCCCAATCTGCAGCTGTCCAACTTTTGCAAACTTACTGCTTCCATAATGCCCTGACATCAGTCCGCATGATAGGAGTTGTAGTTTAGCGTCAGCTACAGGCTGGGATATGCTGCAGTAATGTTTATTACCAATTGCTCCATTCCCTAGAACTCAGGTAAAGACATGCACAGCTTATTTATTTGCGCCACGACACCCTGCACGTCTGTCATCCCCCTTGCACCTCCATCTTTCCTTTTGCACTCCTAAAGCTTCCGCTTCCGCTGTCCACCTCCTCTTTTAAGCAGATAAGAAATTTCAATAAACCTTATGATATATAATATATAAGACAAGGCTATTTATTGTTACTGACGGTTCGCGTGGTTTTAATGATTTGTAGGATGTTTTTATTTGTCATACAATGTGATGTATTCCCACCGTCCGGGACAGAGACCACCGTGCGGTCTATGATATATCCACCCATCCCCCACCCTTATTATTATTATCCAGGCTAAGTGCACTGACTCGCCACCAAGTGGAAACCTTTCTTTTTACTCAATGTATAAGGCTGACTAATTACAAACACTGCATAATAAAGTATCCCAACTTTCAGAATGAGCATGTGACTCGTGTTTCCTGCCACAACACGTGAAACCGGATGGACGGCGGAGGTAGGTACACACAGAATTCTATATACTAAAAGGTTTGACTGTAGTCACCCAGAGTAACCTGATTCTGGAGAGTAACATACAAAAAAAACTAACTGGTTGCCATAGGATACATCTGTGGTTTTCAGATACTGCAAAACTACAACTCCCAGCAGGTTGTGGTGCTAAGAGTTGAAATGTGGGTGCAGCGGTGCTTTGTGTTTTATCATTCACAGCTTACCCCGCTCTATAATGTCCACTATGCTGCTTCTGAGCATGTGCTATAAACCAGGGTTCCTCAACATTACTAATTGTGACAGCAAATTTTGATTGTGTTTTTAGTCCTATTTTAGTAATATGAATTGATTTGGTTTTAGTCGACTAGATCTACTGTAGACTTAGATTTTATTCAACTAACGGGTTAGATGCAAATTCTAGAAAAATGCTTAAATAAGACAAACTGAGGATACACTCCTAAAGTAAATAACTATTAAAGGGGTACTCCGGTGAAAACCTTTTTTCTTTTAAATCAACTGGTGGCAGAAAGTTAAACATATTTGTAAATTACTTCTATTAAAAAATCTTAATCCTTCCTGTACTTATTAGCTGCTGAATACTACAGAGGAAATTATTTTCTTTTTTGGAATGCTCTCTGATGACATCACAAGCACAGTTTTCCCTGCTGACGCTATTATAATAATAACGCTTTATTTATGGTTGTCCTTAGTGGGATTTGAACCCAAGCCCCCAGCACTGCAAGGCAGCAGTGCTAACCACTGAGCCACCATGCTGCCCTTAGCATACATCTGCTATGCATGGTTGCTAAAATGGACAGAGATGTCAGCAGAGAGCACTGTGCTCGTGATGTCATCAGTGTTCCAAAAAGAAAGGAATTTCCTCTGTAGCATTCAGCAGCTAATAAGTACTGGAAGGATTAAGATTAAGTAATTTACAAATATGTTTAACTTTCTGCCACCAGTTGATTTAAAAGACAAAAGGTTTTTATCGGAGTACCCCTTTAACCTGTTATTACTTATGGTACTGACAGGACTATCCTATGGGAGGAGGGGGTTAGAACTTCTCCTACTTCTAGCATTCCTCCAGTGTCTCAATCCAGTCCCCAGCTGCAAACCTCTTCCCAACAGAAATTGTAACATCAGGGTCAACCCCTACCCCTCAACCAATTACTTCCTGCAGTGATGTCTCACTTCTGCCAGTGATTGGTCAGTGTGACACTCTAGAGTCTGACATCACTCCGGATCCAGGCGTCACAATTTCTGACATGAAGGGGATAGCAGCCGGGGAACAGAACGAGACACCAGAAACAGCGAGGAAACACTGGAGGTAAGAAAAGGTTTATTTGTTTATATGCTGTTAGGGTAGGGTCACTTGTACTGTATTTTGCTGCGTATTTCCCTACCCAATTAAGTAAATACGTAGCAATATACGCAGCTGGTTTTGCTTTCCGTTGACATCAATGGGTAGGAAAATATGCAACAGCAAATACACAACAGCAAAATAGCGGCACTTGTGGCCCTACCCTTTTAAAGGGAACCAATCGGCAGATTTTAGTATATAACGCTTGCCAATGCATTATATATGCCCTAAAATCGCTATCATCACCATCCTGGGGGACATTTTATAAAGTTCCCCCCGTCCGCCTCGCAAGTAGTCCCCTAGGCGGTGTGACGGCTGCCACGGCCCCTCCCATAGACTTGCATTGAGGAGGCGGGGAGTGACATCACAATCCTCGGGCCCCTGTATAGTGAGTCATTAGGTACTGAGCGAACTCCGCTCCATGCAGCTGATGATAGGTGGGTGCTGCAGGAGAGATCATGAGGGGTCCCCAACGGCGGGACCCCTGTGTTCAGACATCTTATCACCTATCCTTTGGATAGGAGATAAGATGTCTAGGGATGGAGAACCCCTTTAAGTATGTAAAGGTCTTAAAACTTTTCCCACTTAAAAAGCCTAACTACCATTTTAGTCTAGTTTTAGTCATCATAGCTTAGTCCCACTTTTTTTATGTCACCAAAAAGTGTTGTTGACTTAAACTATGACCTAAATTAATTAGCCAACAAAAATAACTGGTCCTTACCTGTCCAGACCGGAAACCAGGCTGGACTATACGGAGGGCATTTGCTCTTACTGATGCAATAAAATAGCTCAGTGCCGCCTGTAGATCTCCAAATGAGTGCACGTAAGCTGCTGTGGCTTCCGGTGGCACGGTCCTGTCACCTCAGCCTTTGCTTCCTGTCAGAAGAGCATCTCTTCATGATACTGCCCACACGGTGCTCAAAAGAGGAGCTGTGGCAAACCATGGACAAGTAGAGGTGGTCTGTTTGTTTTCCAGTTTGCCTGCAATATGGGAGTCAGTACTGTATGGGATCCTAATACTATATCCCTCATACTGTCCCCAATATAGTATTAGGACCCCAATGGAGTATTTAGGTACCTCATACTGTCCTCTGTAAATACTATATTGAGAACAGTATGAGGGGCCCTTTTGCTCTATGGGGGACAGCATGAGGGAATTATATATTCTTTGGAGGTCCTAATATTATATAGAAGACTTAAATACATTGAAGGGAACAGCATAAGGGCCTAAAAATACTGTATGGGGGAGGTTCTAATACTATACAGGGGACCATATAGTGGGTTTAATACTTTATGGATGACAGTATAGGTCCCTCATACTGTTCCTATAGAGTATTTAGGCACACTATACTGTCCCCTATTTAGTATGAGGAACCCCATACTGTTGCTCCCCCTGCCAATAGAGTATTCAGGTTCCCCATGCTGTCACTATAGAGTATTTAGGTTCCCTATACAATATTATGATCCCCATACAGTATTTAGGTCTCATACTGTCCCATATATTAGCACCCCCATACTGTCCTCCATATAGTATTGAGGCTGTCCCCTATTTAGTACATAAGGTACCTTTACTTTATGGAGGACAGTATGGGGTGCTAATTATATGGGAATATAAATACTCTAAGGGTCCTAATGCTATATAGGAGACCATATAGTGGGCCTAAATACTCTGGGGGAGCATTATAGTGGGCCTAAATACTCTGGGGGGGCAGCATAGTGGGCCTAAATACTCTGGGGGAGCATTATAGTGGGCCTAAATACTCTGGGGGGGCAGTATAGTGGGCCTAAATACTATATGGTCCTAGCTGTGCTAGATTCTGTTTTATTGTTATGTTGAGCATGCCGGTCTGCTCTAATTGGGAAGGCAAAAAAAAAAAAACATGTGCAGAGGAAAAATTGACCAGTTGCCCATAGCAACCAGTCAGATTAAAAAGAAAAAAAAAGCCTCTGGAGAATAAAAGCAATCTAATTGGAGCTTCGGCACAACTTTTCCCCTGCATAGCTTTTGAGGAAACGCCCTCAGGCTAGATTACCACTTGGGTTTTTTTCTGGTGTTTTTTCAGAATACTGACACTGCAGTTTTTGAGCCAAAGCCAGAAGTGTATTCAAAAGGAATAGGACATATAAAGGAAGGACTTATACTTCTCCTTTTTACTGCATCCACTTCTGACTTTGGCTCGAAAACTATGCCAGAAAAAAACCTGTGTGGAAGGTTCGCTATCGCTGCGCCATAAAGTGACTATGGGATTAGGCCACTCTCATAGAAAAGAACCTCCTGGCACTACTGCTCTTGTAAGTCACAAAGGTGCGTTTTTTTTCTCATATATAGCCTGTCATGTACTTAGCGTATGCTGTCTATTCAGATGGTACTTCACGTTTTATAACAGATAGCAGATATATATCCAGCAAAGACAAGAATAATGGAGCACTCACCGCTTCCAATACTGTTGACAGCTACTTCTTTATTTTCTTACAGTACATATAGACAAAACGGGGAATATGGACAGATCTAGTGAGAGGGGTTTACAGGTGATCACACGGGGGCGACTATCAATATCACTGTCTAGATCTCTTATGGTTTTATTCTTTTTTAAGTCACTACTGGGGGGAGGGGGGGGGCTGCTGCTGACAATGAAGTTAAAGGGGTACTCCGCCACGCGGCACCCCGTTTGCAATCAGTCCCCGAAGCGTGTTCGCTCCGGGTCTGATTACCGGTGACCACAGGGCCGACGGGGTGTGACGTCACGCTCCGCCCCTCAATGCAAGCCTACGGGAGGGGGCCTGATAACTCCCATAGACTTGCATTGAGGGGCGGAGCGTGACGTGACACGCCGCCGGCCCCGTGATCTACAGTAATCTGACCCGGAGTGAACACTCTACGGGGACTGATTATAAATGGGGTGCCACGTGCAAGATCACGGGGGGTCCCCAGCGGCGGCACTCCCGCAATCAGGCATCTTATCCCCTATCCTTTGGATAGGGGATAAGATGTCTAAGTACCGGAGAACCCCTTTAAACCTGGGTCCTGTTGGATCATAAACTAGTTATTCATTATAGATTTTCTAATACAATTATTCATAGGAGAATTTTTAAAAGAAAACACTGCCCTATCTATATTTTTATGTTTTGGAGTGTTTTTTTGGTAGAGAAGCCTGAGAAGTAGCTTCAACTTTATTGTGGGCCTTCTTCACTACCTGATAGGGGTACCCCCTCTCTAGGAAACGTTTTTCAATCTCATCTGCCTGTATCTGAAAAGTGGTCTCTGTATTATTCTCAAAAATTAACTAAAAGGGATACTATCCTTTGTTTGACTAGGATGAGACGATTCATAGAGTAGTACAGCATTTTTTGCTATCGGTTTTCTATAACCAGACGTTTGTAATTGACCATCTTGAACCTGGACCAGTGCATCTAGGAATTCCAACCTTTGGTCCCCAAATTCTGAAGTAAAACGCATGCTAACGTTGTTTATATCATTTAGATACATCACAAATTCTTGAAATCTATCCTTAGTGCTGTCCCACACTATGAAGAGGTCATCCATATATCTTAAGAATAATTTTATGTGTCTAACAAAAGGGTTGAGTTGTGAAAAAACATAATTCCGCTCAAAAATTCCATTGGCATATGAGCATGAGATGGGCATGCACATTGCTGTGCCAGTCTTTTGAGTGTACCATTGTTGTCCGTATTTGAAGCTGTTATTTGTCAGTATGAAATTTATGGAATCTGCCACAAAGGAAACAATTTTTTTTGTCTTATCTGTGTATTCCAAAAACATCATCATAGCCTGTACACCCACATCATGTGGGATGCGGGTGTACAGGCTCTCGATGCCAATGGAAGCCAGTTTGAACTCTGGGTATCACTGAAAGTCTTCTAAAACCGTAATCAAATCCCCTGTATCCCTCAAATATGTAAGAATAATTTTTTATAGGGGGGATACTAACCACTCAATATTTTGTGACAGGAACTCGGTAGGACCACCTGTTCCTGCCACAATTGGTTGCCCTGGTGGAAGGCGCTGCTGCTTATGTATTTTAGACAGGATATACCACCTTGGTTTTCGGGGATTGTGTGGGAGCAATTTTTCTGCTACCTTGGTGCTTATTACTTATTTAGTTCAGTAAATTTCCTGAGTAGGGTTCTTAAATTATCTAGGATCTTAGCCGTAGGATCCTTCTTAATCCTTTAAATAGACTTCCTCATTATTTAGTTGAAACTCCGCCTCAGCTTCATAATCAGATTTCTTTCACACTACTACCGACAGGAATAGGATCAGCAAGATTTATTGAACATATGACAGACATGCATAATAATGATGTGGAAGCTGTCCGATTCGCTGCCTTAGAAAGAGTGGAATTTGCCACCCCAGGTAGGGACAAACATCAACTGCTGCTGCTTAAAGAGGCACGTTGGATCCTCCGGCTGGATGCCAACGGACCTCTAGGTTTAAATGACCGCCAAGAATTTTCAGCATTTTTATAATTCCGGTTAACATTAAAGCTGAGCACTGTTAAGGATATGGTTTTAACTTTAATATTCATGTGTTTTAGGTGTTATAATGGGTTAAGTTTTTCTCTCCTTTGTTGATGTTCACGTTGGTGATGAGTCACATGATATTTAAACACACCTGTCCGGTTACGTCACACGCCAGGGGCCCAAGGAAGCGCAACAGCATGATACGGACCGTCGCCCTGTGTGATCAACTGTAAACAGTAAATGTAATACATTTTTTATAAATTTTTTGGGGAATAAAATGTTATTTAAAAAAAAAGCAGCTTTTTTGGACTTTTTTTTTTTTGTTTTTTACCGTTCACCATACGGTATTAACATTTTATTTTAACCTCTTAAGGACCCAGCCATTTTACACCTTAGGACCCGGCCATTTTTTGAACATCTGACCACTGTATTTTTAAACATTAATAACTCTGGAATGCTTTTAGTTATCATTCTGATTCCGAGATTGTTTTTCCGTGACATATTCTACTTTAACATAGTGGTAAAAAAATTTTTTAACTTGCATCCTTTCTTGGTGAAAAATTAGAAAATGTTGCATTTTTCTAACTTTGAAGCTCTCTGTTTGTAAGGAAAATGGATATTCAAAATATTTAAATTTTTTTTTCACATATAAAATGTCTACTTTATGTTTGCATCATAAAATTGACGAGTTTTTACTTTTGGAAGACACCAGAGAGCTTCAAAGTTCAACAGCAATTTTCCAATTTTTCACAAAATTTCCAAACTCACTATTTTTCAGGGACCAGTTCAGGTTTGAAGTGGATTTGAAGGGTCTTCATCTTAGAAATACCCCACAAATGACTCCATTATAAAAACTGCACCCCCCAAAGTATACAAAATGATATTCGGTCAGCCTTTTAACCCTTTAGATGTTTCACGGGACTAGCAGGAAAGTGAAGGAGAAAATTCACAATCTTAATTTTTTACACTCGCATGTTCTTGTAGACCCAATTTTTGAATTTTTACGAGGGGTAAAAGGAGAAAATGTATACTTATATTTGTAGCCCAATTTCTCTCGAGTAAGCACATACCTCATATGTCTATGTAAAGTGTTCGGCAGGCACAGTAGAGGGCTCAGAAGGGAAGGAGCGACAAGGGGATTTTGGAGAGTACGTTTTTCTGAAATGGTTTTTGGAGGGCATATTGCATTTAGGAAGCCCCTATAGTGCCAGAACAGCAAAAAAAAAAAAAAACACATGCCATACCATTTTGGAAACAAGACCCCTTGAGGAACGTAACAAGGAATTAAGTGAGCCTTAATACCCCACATGTGTTTCACGACTTTTGCATATGTAAAAAAAATAAAATAAAATGTCACTAAAATGTGTGTTTCCCCCCCAAATTTCACATTTTTGCAAGGGTTAATAGCAGAAAATACCCCCCAAAATTTGTAACCCCATCTCTTCTGAGTATGGAGATACCCCATAAGTTGACCTGAAGTGCACTACGGGCGAACTACAATGCTCAGAAGAGAAGGAGTCATATTTGGCTTTTTGAGAGCAAATTTTGCTCGGGGGCATGTCGCATTTAGGAAGCCCCTATGGTGCCAGGACAGCAAAATAACCCCCACATGGCATACCATTTTGGAAACTAGACCCCTTGAGGAACATAACAAAGGGGTACAGTGAGCATTTACCCCGACTGGTGTCTGTCAGATCTTTGGAACAGTGGTCTGTACAACATTTTTAATTTGCACAGCCCACTGTTCCAAAGATCTGTCAGACACCTGTGGGGTGTAAATTCTCACTGCACCCCTAATTACATTCCGTGAGGGGTGTAGTTTCCGAAATGGGGTCACATGTGGGGTTTAGTTTTTTTTGCGTTTGTCAAAACCGCTGTAACAATCAGCCACCCCTGTGCAAATCACCTCAAATGTACATGGTGCACTCTCCCTTCTGGGGCTTGTTGTACGCCCCCAGAGCACTTTGCGCCCACATATGGAGTATCTCCGTAGTCGGGAGAAATTGCATTACAAATTTTGGGGGGCTTTTTTCCCTTTTACCTCTTGTCAAAATGAAAAGTATAGGGCAACACCAGCATGTTAGTGTAAAAAATTTATTTTTTTACACTAACATGCTGGTGTAGACCCCAACTTCACCTTTTCATAAGGGGTGAAAGGAGAAAAAGCCCCCCAAAATTTGTTAGGCAATTTTGTACGGCGATACCCCATATGTGACCCTAAACTGTTGCCTTGAAATACGACAGGGCTCCGAAGTGAGAGCGCCATGCGTATTTGAGGCCTAAATTAGAGATCGCATAGGGGTGGACATAGGGGTATTCTACGCCAGTGATTCCCAAACAGGGTGCCTCCAGCTTTTACAAAACTCAGCATGCTTGGACAGTCAACGGCTGTCCAGCAATACTGGGAGTTGTTGTTTTGCAACAGCTGGAGGCTCCATTTTGGAAACAGTGGCGTACCAGACGTTTTTCATTTTTATTGGGGAGGGGAGGGGGGCTGTGTAGGGGTATGTGTATATGTAGTGTGTTTTACTTTTTATTTTGTGTTAGTGTAAGGTTTTTAGGGTACAGTCACATGGGCGGGGGGTTACAGCGAGTTTGAGCTGCCGCGCAGAATTTGCTGCATCGCAAACTTGCAGCCTGATACTCACTGTAAGCCCCCTGCCCATGTGAATGTATCCTGTACATTCACAGGGGGGGGGGGGACCTCCAGCTGTTGCAAAACTACAACTCCCAGCATGCACAGTCTATCAGTGCATGCTGGTAGTTATAGTTTTGCAACAGCTGGAGGCACACTGGTTGGGAAACACTGAGTTAGGAAACAGACGTTTCCCAACCAGTGTGCCTCCAGTTGTTGCAAAACCACAACTCTCAGCATTCTCAAGCATGCTGGGAGTAGTAGTTCGGCAACATCTTTAGAGCCAGATGTAGCTGAACTACAACTCCCAGCATGCTTGGAGTTGTAGTTTTGCAACATCTGCAGGACTACAGTTTGCAGACCACTAATACAGTGGTTCCCAATCTGTGCCCTTCCAGATGTTGCAAAACTACAACTCCCAGTATGCCAAAACTGTCCAGGCATGCTGGGAGTTGTAGTTCTGCAACATCTGGAAGGGCACAGTGGTCTCCAAACTGTGGACCTCCAGATGTTGCAAAACTGCAACTCCCAGCATGCCCAGACGCCAAGGGCTGTCTGGGCATGCTGGGAGTTGTAGTTTACAGGGTCCCATTACAGCAATGCATGTCGCTTTACGGCTACGTGCATTGCTGTAAAGGGCCCGACCGCGGCTGAAGATCAACTCACCTGTCGCCGCCGCCGCCGTCGTCTTCATAGTCGGGATCCGGGTCTTCAGGGACTAGGTAAGTACCGGGGCCGGTCCCCAACACTCCCCCGTCCCCCGCCGCGTCCTCCGGTCTTCCTCCCGTCCTCTCCGGCTTCAAAGGGCCGGGCAGGACGGGAGGAAGTAACCGCCCCCCCCCCCCTTTGCGATTGGTCGGTTAGTTAACCGACGGATCGCAGGGGATCGGAGGAGGTGGCAGGCTTGCCACCTCGCTCCTATACTCCAGCATGGTCCTGGCTGTCTGTGACAGCCGGGATCATGCGAAATTACCGGGCGGTCGGGTCCCAGAGACCCGATCAGCCCGGTATCGCCGCAGATCGCAAGGGCGATTTCCCTTGCGATTTGCGGTGATCGCCGACATGGGGGGGGGCCTACATGGCCCCCCTCGGCGTTTGCCCTGGATGCCTGCTGAAGGATTTCAGCAGGCATCCAGTTCCGATCTCTGCCCGGCGCGCGGCAGAGAGCGGAAAACGCCAGGGCGTATGGATCACCCTGGGTCCTTAAGGCCCAGGGTGTGAGGGCGTATCCATACGCCCTGGGTCCTTAAGAGGTTAATAGTTCAGATATTTATGCACGCGGCAATACCTAATATGTATATAGAATATTTTTTAACACTTTTTGGGGATGAAATAGGGAAAATGGGACAATTTATGTTTTTATTTAACTTTTATTTTTACACTTTAATAGTCCCCATATGGGACTATTTATAGCAATCATTCGATTGCTAATGCTGTTCAGTGCTATGTATAGTATACAGCACTGATCAGCATTATCGGTCTTCTTCTGCGCTGCAGGAAGGCAGATCAGAGCAGAAGACACCGGGAAGGCAGCGGAGCCAGGTGAGGGGACCTCCATCTGCCATGCTGGATGATCGGATCGCTGCGGCAGCGATGCGGGCGATCATCCATTTAAGTAACCACGATGCTGCAGATGCCGTGATCTGTATTGATCACGGCATCTGAGGGGTTAATGGCAGACAGTCGCGGGATCGCGGATGTCCACCATTAACGGCGGGTCCCTGGCTGCGATCAACAGCCGTGACCTGCCGCGCATGATCTGGGCATCGCTCCGATGCTCGCGGTTATGCATAGGACGTAAATGTACGTCCTGGTGCGTTAAAGTACCACCTCACCAGGCTGTATATTTACGTCCTTCGTCGTTAAGGGTAAGCATCTGAAGATGTAGCTGGATGAGGGTGAGACATAGCTGGAAGGTGGTGGATAGAGATGAGTGAGGTTACAGTGATTTGATTCGTCACAAACCTCGCAGCTCAGCAGTTGCTGACTTTATCCTGCATGAATGAGTTCAGCTTTCAGACTCTCTCCTAGGACTGTATCCACCTTTTACAGCCCACCGGAGCACCTGAAAGCTGAACTCATTTATGCAGGATAAAGTCAACAACTGCAGAGCCGAGAGGTTTGTGTCGAATTGAATCACTGTAACTTCGCTCATCTCTAGTGGTGGACAGAGATCTAGCAGAGAGTTTCCCGCTGCAGGTTATGCTACCATTCATTTGAACGGGCCCGCGGTCAGTCTGCAAATCGCCCACTACTGCGGATCTGTTGAAATGAATGGCAGCGGAAGTCGCAGTTGATTTCCTGCTGCAGGAAAACCACTGCAAAACGTTAACCAGACTATGGCTTAGCTACACAATTTTAGAAAAGGCTTCTAAAGCAAAAGTCGCAATGAAAAGTCTCTAAATAGCAACTGCAACAAATTGTGCAACAAACCACCACCACAAAATGGTAAAACCAATGATAAATTCCTCCATGTATTCATTCAGTAAGATCTGTGTATGTTCTTGCTGCTGCAAGAGTTCTGTACCCACGATACTGCCCCTCTCAAGTTACATTGTTCCTAATGGGGGGGCAGCATACCAGAGGGAAAAATTCTTTCCTGACCCCAAAATGGTGATCAGAATAAATCCCAGGATCAATGTTCTAACCACATAAATCTCGTATCCATTACCGATGATTTATTTTTCAAGAAAAACATCCAGCGCTTCCGTGAACTTGTTTAATGAGTCAGACATCAAATCATCATGTGGGAAAGAGTTCCATAGTCTCACTGCTCTTACAGTAAAGAATCTCTGTCTGTGATGATGGTGAAACCTCCTTTCCTTGTCATGGTTACCGGCCTAGGTATAAAAAGATCACGAACGATCTCTGTACTGTCTCTTCATACACTTGTACATGGTGATCAGATCGCCCCTAAGACGTCTTCTCTCCAAACTAAATAACCCCAAGTAGAGATGGGCGGTATGACCAAATATGTGGATCACGGTATTTTTGTAACTTATGGCGGTTCAACGGTATATAACGGTATTTCTTTCACCCCCCCAAAATCATGTGACCCACGGGCGATGTTCTGCTCCCCCCCCCCCAATCATGTTAGCCGCCAGCGCTGTTCTGCCCCCCTCCCCCCCCAAATTAATTATCAGCCCAGCAGGTTACTACTCACATATGTCAAGCACTGCCCTCCTCCTCCTCCTCTTTGTTGGGGGCCGCTGGCGCTGGAACTCACTGTACACCAGTGGTCTGTCTGCCAACGGCTGTCCGGGCATGCTGGGAGTTGTAGTTTTGCAACAGCTGAAGGTCCGCAGGTTGGAGACCACTGCTGTACGCTGTATCCCTATGCCTGGGCTGCAAAAGATAAAGAAAATAAATAGAGATGAGCGAACTTACAGTAAATTCGATTCGTCACAAACTTCTCGGCTCGGCAGTTGATGACTTTTCCTGCATAAATTAGTTCAGCTTTCAGGTGCTCCCATGGGCTGGAAAAGGTGGATACAGTCCTAGGAGACTCTTTCCTAGGACTGTATCCACCTTTTCCAGCCCACTGGAGCAACGGAAAGCTGAACTAATTTATGTAGGAAAAGTAAGCAACCGCCGAGCCGAGAAGTTTGTGACAAATCGAATTTACTGTAAGTTCGCTCATCTCTAAAAAAGAAACTTTAACTTACCTACGTCGGCCTTACGCTGGGGACTGGAACGTCGGACAGCCTATCACCAGCCGGAGCGATGCCCCGCCCCGTGATAGTCTGAACCCACTGTCATGTAAGAAGCCGGCTAGAGCTTCTTACATGACAGTGAGTTCAGACCATCACTGGCCGGGGCGGGGCATCGTTCCGGCCGGTGATAGGCTGTCCGACGTTCCAGTCCCCAGCGTAAGGCCGACGTAGGTAAGTTAAAGTTTATTTTCTTTATCTTTTGCAGCCCGGGCATAGGGATACAGCATATAGCAGTGGTCTCCAACCTGCGGACCTCCAGCTGTTGCAAAACTACAACTCCCAGCATGCCCGGACAGCCGTTGGCCACACTTGGCGGTCCGCAGGTTGGAGACCACTGACGTACAGTGAGTTCCAGCGCCAGCGGCCCCCAACATAGAGGAGGAGGGCAGTGCTTGACATATGTGAGTAATACCCTGCTGGGCTGATCATTAATTGGGGGGAGCAGAACAGTGCTGGCGGGTCACATGATTTGGTGGGGGAGCAGAACAGTGCTCACGGGTCACATATGATTAGTTCCCCGATGTGGGGACAGCGCAGCGCTGGGCTGATTCATTCATTCCCGAGGGGGAGGGGCTCAACCGGTATTGCGGTATGGGAAAAATTCAAATCATGCAGCCCAAAAATTTCGGTATTCGGTACGAACCGGTATACCACCCAGCCCTAACCCCAAGCTTGATAACCTGTCTTTCTCCTGTAATCGTCCCATACCATTAATTATCCTTGTCGCCCTCCTCTCCACCCTCTCCAGTTCACCTTGACATGCCCTTCTTATATACAGGTGGCCAAAATTGGACACAATACTCCATATGTGGTCTGACAAATGCTTTATGCAGAGGCAAAACTATGGGGGAGATTTATCAAAACGTGTGTAGAGGAAAAGTCGACAAGTTGCCCATAGCAACCAGATCGCTTTTTATTTTTTTAAAAGGCCTCTGAAAAATGAAAGAAACGATCTGATTGGTTGCTAGGGGCAACTCACACTTTTCCTCTGGGCAGGTTTTGATGAATCTCCCCCTATGTCCCTGGCATGAGCCTCGATGGATAAATCACATGATTTTATTAGCCTTGGAAGCAGCTGCCTGGCACTGATCACTAAAGTAGAGTTTACTGTCCACCCTAAAGTCCTTTTTGGTAGAAGTTTTACCTAAATGTTTTATTATTAAGCACATAATTGTACATGTTGTATTTACAGCCCAAGTGCATAACATTTATCCACATATTGCATTTGCCACATCTGTGCCCATGCCATGTAAGTCCAGTTTTTTTTTTTTTTAAATGGCAGCATTTTGGAGATGTTTGAAAAAAAAAAAAATTTAAATAAATAAAATTTAAAAAAGTTAAATGCTGGATAACCCCTTAAGGACCACGCCCATTTTCACCTTAAGGACCAGAGCGTTTTTTGCACATCTGACCACTGTCAATTTAAGCATTAATAACTCTAGGATGCTTTTACTTTTCATACTGATTCTGAAATAGTTTTTTTCGTGACATATTTTACTTTGTTAGTGGTAAAGTTTTGTCGATACTTGCATCATTTCTTGGTGAAAAATTCCAAAATTTTATGAAAAAAATTGAAAATTTAGCATTTTTCTAGCTTTGAAGCTCTCTGCTTATCAGGAAAATAGACAACCCAAATATATAAATATATATTATATATATTGTATATGTGAATCAATATATAATTTACTTTATATTTGCATCATAAAGTTGACATGTTTTTACTTTTGGAAGACATCAGAGGGCTTCAAAGTTCAGCAGCAATTTTTATAATTTTTCACAAAATTTTCAAAATCTGAATTTTTCAGGGACCAGTTCAGTTTTGAAGTGGATTTGAGGGGTCTTCATATTAGAAATACCCCATAAATGACCCCATTATAAAAACTGCACCCCTAAAAGTATTCAAAATGATATTCAGAAAGTTTGTTAACCCTTTAGGTGTTTCACAGGAATAGCAGCAAAGTGAAGGAGAAAATTCAAAATCCATTTTTTACACTCATGTTCTTGTAGACCCAGTTTTTGAATTTTTACAAGGGGTAATAGGAAAAAAAAGCCCCCCCCCCCCCCCCCCAAAAAAAAAAAAAAAAATTTGTAACCCAATTTCTCTCGAATAAGGAAATACCTCATGTGTATGTGAAGTGTTCGGCAGGCGCAGTAGAGGGCTCAGAAGTGAAGGAGCAACAATGGGATTTTGGAGAGGGAATTTTGCTGAAATTGTTTTTGGGGGGCATGTCACGGATCTACATGGTATACTATTTTGGAAACTACACCCCTCAAGTGTACAGTGAGCCTTAACACCCCACATGTGTTTGGCAACTGACAATGTGTACATGAAAACTAATTTATTTTCACTTAAATGCTGGTTTTTCCCCAAATTTACATATTTACAAGGGGTAATAGGATAAAATGCCCCCCAAAATTTATAACCCCATCCCTCCGGAGTATGGAAATACCCCATGTGTGGATGTCAAGTGCTCTGCTGGTGCACTACGATGCTCAGAAGAGAAGAAGGAGCGCCACTGAGCTTTTGGAGAGAGAATTTGGTTGGAATAGAAGTCAGGGGCCATGTGAGTTTACAAAGCCCCCCTGTGGTGCCAGAACAGTGGACCGAATTTAATAAGGGGTGCAGTGAGCATTTACACCCCACTGGCGTTTGACAGATGTTTGGAACAGTGGGCTGAGCAAATTAAAAATTACATTTTTCATTTTCATGGACCACTGTTCCAAAAATCTGTCAGACACCTGTGGGGCGTAAATACTCACTGTACCCCTTATTACATTACATGAGGGGTGTAGTTTCCAAAATGGGGTCACATGTGTGCGTGCATTGTTCTGGCACTATGGGGGCTTTGTAAACACACATGGCCTTAAATTCCGGACAAAATTCTCTACAAAAGCCCAAGAGCGCTCCGTCTCTTCTGAGCATTGTAGTTCCCCCGCAGAGCACTTTACATCCACATATGGGGTATGTTCTTACTCAAAAGAAATTGGGCTTTTTTTTCCTATGTTCCCTTGTGAAAATGAAAATTTAGGGTAACACCAGCATTTTAGTGAAAAAAAAAAAAAAAAAAAAAATTTTTCCCATCTTCCCATCCAACTTTAACGAACATTCTTCAAACACCTGTGGGGTGTTAAGGCTCACTATACCCCTTGTTACATTCTGTGAGGGGTGTAGTTTCCAAAATGGGGTCACATGTGGGTATTTTTTTTTTTTTTGCGTTTGTCAGAACCGCTGTAAAATCAGCCACCCCTGTGCAAATCACCAATTTAGGCTTCAAATGTACATAGTGCGCTCTCACTCCTGAGCCTTGTTGTGCGCCCGCAGAGCATTTTACGCCCACATGTGGGGTATTTCCGTACTCAGGATTTTTGGGGTCTTTATTTTTCCCTTTTACCTCTTGTGAAAATAAAAAGTATGGGGCAACACCAGGGGGTAAAAGGAGAAAAAGCCCCACAAAATTTGTAGTGCAATTGCTCCAGAGTACGGAAATACCCCATATGTGGCCCTAAACTGTTTCCTTGAAATACGATAGGGCTCTGAAGTGAGAGAGCGCCATGCGCATTTGCAGACTAAATTAGGGGATTGCATAGGGGTGGACAAGGGGTATTCTACGCCAGTGTTCCCAAACATGGTACCTCCAGCTGTTCCTAAACTCCCAGCATGCCTGGACAGTCCGTGGCTGTCCGGAAATGCTGGAAGTTGTTTTGCAACAGCTGGAGGCTCCGTTTTAGAAATATTGCCGTAGGATACGTTTTTGCCGCAGCTCAAACTTGAAGGAAACTCACTGTAAACCCGCCTGTGTGAATGTACCCTGTACATTCACATATGGGGGGGGGGAAGAGGAGTTGTACTTTTGCAACAGCTGGAGGCACACTGGTTGGAAAACCTTCAGTTAGGTTCTGTTACCTGACTCAGTATTTTCCAACCAGGGTGCCTCCAGCTGTTGCAAAAGTACAACTCCCAGCATGTACTGATCGCCAAAGGGAATGCTGGGAGATTTAGTTATGCAACAGCTGGAGGTACGCAACTACAACTCCCAGCATGCTGAGACAGCTGTCTGGGCATGCTGGGAGTTGTAGGTTTGCATCATCTGGAGGGCTACAGTTTAGAGACCACTGTATAGTGGTCTCAAAACTGTAGCCCTCCAGATGTTGCCAGGCAACTACTCACCCGGCTTCTGTAGGATCGTCGCCCCAGGGAGTCGCATCGCCGTCCTCTGCTGCCAGTAAGTGGACCTGCGACGCCGTTCACCATCGGTTCCCTCGCTGTCCGGACTACAGTGGGTGGGCAGAACGGGGGAACCGAACTTTAACCCCCCCGCCCCCGATCTGCTATTGGTCGGTCGCCTCTGACCAACCAATAGCAGGGATAGGAGGGGTGGCACTCCTTCCACCTCACTCCTATCCCTTCAGGGGGATCGGGGGTCTTATTTTCCGGGTCACCAGACCCGTATGACCCGGAATCGCCGATGTGAATTCACCAGCGATTTGCGTCAATCGCAGACTTGGGGAGGGGTGGCGGAGGGGATATCAACAGTCATCCCGTTGCGGTACAGGTACGCCCTTGGTCCCTATGTACCAGGGCGTACTTGTACGCCCGTGGTCCTTAAGTGGTTAATACCTTCCCCTACCTTGTTTCAGTCATCTGATTGCTTTATTATAGTTTTTACTACAGTTTTAGTTAACCACACTGGTTTCCTCCTATTTGTAAAACTCAATACCATAAGGTACGTGTTGTTCACAAGATCTAATGTCCCAATTCAATTGTGACTTGTGTATTTTTAAGTCCAAGGGAAGTCCCAATTTGTGACACTAAAGATTGTTTTTGTAGTGCCCCCCCCCCCACCACCAAAAACGTCTTCTCTTGTTGTGGTCACTAAAGCCCAAGTGACCCTCTACCTTTTTTATTTTTATAGGATATTATGTCTTGCCTATTAGTTAAATGAGCACTGTTAGATAAAAACTTTATATGTTGTACATCTTGGCAAAACAATAGTTTTTCTAATATATATATTTTTAATTTCACATTCTATTAAAGAAAACTGCCTTTGAAAACCAATAGAGCTCCTGGGACACAGTCCCACAGCAACATGAGGGTGTCCAAGGGTCATGGACACGAGATGGCTAATTGACAAGGCTGCAGGAGGAACACAGCGTGCAGAAACACTGCTGTAAACAGAGTTTTACCAAACATGTGCCTCCAGCTGTTGCAAACCTACAACTCCAAGAATGCTTGGTAGGGATCGACCGATTATCGGTTTGGCCGATATTCACGATTTTTGACATTATCGGTATCGGCAATTACCTTGCCGATAATGCCCCATTGCCTCCCCCATCCCCAGTTTTATAATTACCTGTTCTCGGGGCCCTGGGTCCACCCTACTTATGGCTTCTGCGACGTCCTGCGCTATTGCTGTGCGCTACGCAATGAGGAGTGACGTCCTCAACGCGATGTCACCGTCAGTGTGCACAGTGACAGCTCAGGACGCTGCTGGAGCCAGAAGTAGCACGGACACGGGAACAGGTAATTATAAAACCGGGGATGGGGAGGCAATGGGGCAGCAGCGGTGGTGGTTGGACTCAGGAGGACCCCAGGACAGGCAGGGGGAGAGTAGCGGGTGGCGGCAGTGGTCTCTGGCCCCACAAAAGCCGCTGTAGTTCATTTATTTAAAGCGCCCGCTTTAAATGATTGTTCTGCAGCGGCCTCTATGGGGCCCGGGGGGGGAGGGTTTGGGGGGAATAGCCGATAAATTATACCGGAATATCGGTATAAGTTATCGGCTATCGGCCTCAAAGTTAATATATTATCAGGAAACAGCCCTAAAAAATCAATATCGGTCGATCCTTAATGTTGGACAGTCAAAGGATATCTGCGCATGGTGGGAGTCGTAGTGGCGGTAGGCACACAGCTGAAGGAAATACTGCTGGAAAAAAGTTATCCAAACACTGTACCTCCAACTATTCCAAAACTACAAGTCCCAGCATTACAGGACTGGCAAAGGATGACACACATTAATGATACAGAAAGATGTAAGTTATACACTCACCATATTGTTTTTGGTGCTAAAGTACAGGCAATCTCCAATAATCATTGTGTGTGTAGAGCATAAATCCAGAGAGGAAAGTGTTACAGAGCAGGGCTGCCATGCTCCTCAAAGCGCAGTGATTCAGCAGAGTGAAGGAGACACGATGGAAAAGAGCAATGTTAACCTGTTAACGACCATGGACGTCTATACTCGTCCAATGGACGTAAAGGGGGGTAGGACGCGGGCTCCTGACTTGAGCCTGCGTCATACTGGCTGGCCCCCAGCTGATTCCTGTAGCTGGGAGCCGGCGTTAATAGCCGACATGCGGCGTTCGCCGCGGCCGGCTATTAACCCTTTAGATCAAAGCTGACAGCGGCATCTAAAGGTGCCTTTATCCCATCCCTGGTGGTCCAGTGGGGTTGATGGGCCCCCGCCCCCCCCCACAGCGCGGGGGGGGGGGATGGGATGTTCCACTGTGGAGGTAGCCTGGGGGCTTACCTCTCCTTCCACGGCGGCTCCTGCGCTGAGAATGATAAAGCCTGGCAGGACCAGGCTTTATCAATCGAGCGCAGAGCACATAGATCAATGTGGTTTTATGAAACCATATTGATCTGTATGAGGAATCAAATGATTCCTCTTAGAAGTCCCCTAGGGAACTAAAATTGTATAAAAAAAAAAAAAAGTTTAAAAAAAAAAACACACATTAACCCCTTCCTTATTAAAAGTTAAAATCACCCCCTTTTCCCAAATTCCATATAAAAAATATATATAAACAAAAAAAATTCCAAAGTCCAAAATAGCGTTTTTTTTCACTTTTTATACCATAAAAAAAAAAAGCAACCAAAAAGTCAGATCAAAACAGAAATGGTACTGATTAAAACTCAGATCACGGCGCAAAATATGAGCCCCCATACCACCCTGTACGTGGAAAAATAAAGTTATAGGGATCAGAAGATGACAATTTTAAATGTATTAATTTTCGTTCATGTAGTTATGATTTTTTCCAGAAGTGCGACAAATTCAAACCTGTATAAGTAGGGGATCATTTTAATCATATGGACCTACAGAATAAAGATAAGGTGTCATTTTTACCGAAAAATGTACTGCGTAGAAACAGAAGCCCACAAAAGTTACAAAATGGTGTTTTTTCTTCAATTTTGTCACACAATGATTTTTTCCCCCCATTTCGCCAAGATTTTTGGGTAAAATGACTAATGTCACTGCAAAGTAGAATTGGTGACACAAAAAATAAGCCATAATATGGATTTTTTTCAGGTGCAAAATTGAAAGGGTTATGATTTTTAAAAGGTGAGGAGGAAAAAATTAAAGTGCAAAAACAGAAAAACGCTGTGGTGTATTCGCATGTACAGTATTCTGCGCAGATTTGATGTGTAGGATTTTCTGCTGCAGATTCCAATGTAAACTGTATGACTAAACACAGCTTCAAATCCTGCACATCAAATCTGCGCAGAATACTGTACATGTGAATAGAACCTTAATATGCTATTTGTGTGAAATATAGGTGATATCATATTTTATATGTCCGTGATCAGGATGAGGTACTGAGTAACATAAGTTTTTTTTTTTTTTGTGGGATCACTTATTAGGTCCAGAGGTTCTCATGAGGCGGATAAGAAGCACCAGTCCCAGATGTGCAGTAAATGAGCCACACTCAGCCATCTATACAGAATATACATTTATATTATAGGTCAGAAATGTGTACACCATAATAAGTACAGGGATAAAACACTGGAATGCAGAAGCCATATCTCCTCCTGTATATACAGCTGTTCACATGTGACACCACACGCTCTGCTACTTCCAGATATACTGTCCATGCATTACAAAAGATGGACGACCCCATTACCCCTAAATACCCTCCCACCCACCCCTGAACACTGACCAAAGCCCTGCCATGCAGCCCATACCCCCATACACTCTTCTCCATGAGCGTGCAAGGCTTGAAGGGGCAGTAAGGTAGCAAAGGTGAAAAGACAATGGGCACCAGCTGATGACAACACTATGCATTGCTTAAAGGGCCAGTACCCCTGCTAGCGTGTACGCATTGAAATGTTTTAAAAACCATTCGAACATCACGTCCGATCAAGAACATGGAAAACATTACAGTAACCCCCCGACATGCGATGGCCCCGACATATGATCAAATCGACATACGATGCTTTTATATGTCGGGGCCATCGCATTAACTGCTATCCGACAGCGCAAAATGCTTAAGCTGCTGTCGGATGCAGTTTAAGCATCCCGGACAGGTTCACTTACCTATCCCCGCTGCTCCGGGTCCACTTTGCGATCCTCTGGCGTCTTCTGCATCTTCTCCGGGGTCCGGGCCTCGCTTTCCGGCATCGTTATTACGTCGCCGCTACACGCCGTCCCGGCGCCGCAACGTAATAACTTCACCAGAAAGCGAGGCCCGGACCCTGCAGAAGATGCGGAAAAAGCCGGAGGATCCCCAAGAAGACGACGGAGCAGCGGGACAGCATCGGGAGCCCCTGGGACAGCATCGGGAGCGGTGAGGACGCGGTCCGGAGCGGTGGGGACAGGTGAGTATTAAATGCACTTTTTACATTGCACGGATCTCTCAACATACGATGGATTCGACAAACGATGGGTCATTTGGAACGAATTACCATCGTATGTTGAGGGACCACTGTACTTTCTGTCTGTATGCTTTGCTGCATTATGGGAGATTTATTGTTCATCCCAAACACTGTACGATCCTCCAATAAAGAGAAGTCAAACCTCCTCCATAAACAATTGAATCCTGGAATGTCGCTGCTGCCCATTATAACTTCGCATTGAAGACTCCCAGATAAGTGCCTACACGGAATAAGACTGTAACAAAACCTCAGCTGCCCATGAAAGTATTACAAAGGTATGGAGAGGTGTGCACCCCTCACTGGTGTGGATCGCAGTTCGGGACTATACGGTGGCTGCCTGTCACAAATGCACAGAGGTCAGCGGAGGTAAAACCAAACAGGTTTAAAGGGTAAAATACATGCAGAGACAACGCGTTTTGCAAGGCTCCAGAGACCTGACGAAGCAAGGGGAGCCTTGCAAAACGCGTTGTCTCTGCATGTATTTTACCCATTAAACCAGTTTGGTTTTACCTCCGCTGACCTCTGTGCATTTGTGACAGGCAGCCACCGTGTAGCGCCGAACTGCGATCCACACCAGTGAGGGGTGCACATCTCTCCATACCTTTGATTCACCAGACCGCCATCCTTGCTGACCGGGACCAGGACGCAAGGCTGCCACAAGGTTCTACTTTGAGTATATACACTCATCTATGTGCATTACAGTGTTGTGCCTGCAGCGCAACACAACGGTGAGATTGCACAATTAGCCATTTCTGCATTTTCTGACAATGATTGGGAAACTGCTACACTTAAAGAGCGCCTCTTTTTTCTGTTCTCTTTTTATATATGTATCCATGAAAGTATTACAATCACAGATGATAAAAAACCCTTAATGCTTCACACAGCTGAGTGTTTGTTACAACCGTATAAAAAAAAAAAAAAAAAAAGCCAGATGCCTTAAAGGGGTACTCCACCCCTAGACATCTTATCCCCTATCCAAAAGGATAGGGGATAAGATGTCTGATCGTGGGGGTCCTGCCGCTGGGGACCCCCGCAATATAGCACGCAGCACCCACCTGTTACTGCTCCGGAAGCGCTGGAGGGTCTGACTCTCGACCACAGGGACGGAAGACCGTGAGGTCACGACTCCACACCCGTGTGACATCACGCCCCGCCCCCTCAATGCAAGTCTATGGGAGGGGGCGTGACGCTTCCTCCCATAGATTTGCATTGAGGGGGCGGGGTGTGACATCACACGGGGGCGGAGTCGTGACAACTTCCGTCCCCGTGGTCGAGAGTCAGACCCTCCAGCGCTTCCGGAGCAGTAACAGGTGGGTGCTGCATGCTATATTGCAGGGGTCCCCAGCGGCAGGACCCCCACGATCAGACATCTTATCCCCTATCCTTTTGTATAGGGGATAAGATGTCTAGGGGTGGAGTACTCCTTTAAACAATCTCTGAGAATAACTGGCTCGGTCCTGGCATCAGCTTACCTTTGGTATTTTACTACCACTCTGGAGGGAAACTGGTGCCAGAGCCAATCTTACTGTCCGTTCAAGTCATCTGGTCAATGGGGGACACTGGACTGGGCCAGGATAGGAAACTGTTTATTTTTGCAGCGTTTTCCTATCAGGCTCTGAAACTTTACTAGAAGGGAAGAAAGTCTGGAAACAACTGATACACTCCTATGCAAATTTTGTGGGTTTTGGGTGTAACTGACACTATGGGTACAAAACGCAAAGTAGCCAGGTGACCAAACAGCGCCCCCATTACTGCCCCCTCAATAGGGTCTGTATCACAATAAGAGCTGAATAATATTCATCAGCAGGTTTTTCAATTTCTAACAAAAAGAAGCATAATACAATATGAACATCCCGGAACTCCGGATAACAGGTAAAATACCAACACTAAAAACCAGTGCTCGCCATCCTGTGCTCCTTTCCAGGAGGTGGGGGTAGAACAAATGCTGGGAGCTGTAGTTTCACCCCCACCCGGAAAGAGAGCAGGTTGCCGACTATCTTGCTAAACAAAAATGCCGCCTTCAAAGCTGTCAGTCCACTATCTTATGACAAGGCACGATACACAGAGTTTGGAAGGTCCAATGCAGTCGATGTGACAAAAAGCCCCACACCCCTCACACAAGGTCATGGCTTTGAAGCTGCAAGAACATCGCAGTGACACCTGCTCTTCCCCACCATCGCTATGTTCAGAGAAGACCTCCACAGAAAGCGAGGCGCTGCCCGTCACTCCGGGCGATGAGGAAAGACGAACCCCTGCAGAGTAATGGTAGGAGCCAACATCCTGTGACAGCATCTCCAAGAAGGATTCTTTCATCTTGTGATGGGGAGACCTCGCCAGGTCTACTGGCAACTGGACACGGACCCCCATCTCCTTTGGGAATTGGAGGAAGGACATATCTAGTAATAAGGGAATCTTATCAGCAATTCCAAATGAATTATTCAGTGATTGAATAGTCTCCTTAAAGGGGCAAGGGTCGGATGATGGCACGGAGGTGGTGGAGCCAGGGCTGCCGTGCTTTCCAGGCTCAAGATTCGGAGGTGACAAACCAGAGGGCATGCATAACCTCTCCAGTCTGTTAGTACTCACTGAAAAATCACTAACTTTACTGTGTTTGGGAAGATCATCCTCTGCTGTGCAAAGAATGGCACCGATAGGGGAGGCAACCTCTAGATTTCCTTTATAACCATCATTTAAGGAGTCAGGTACAGGCGTACACGCGCCAACATTCTCAGTGGTGAGCGACTGTTGGGTCACCAATGTCTCCTGAAAGGATTCTGCCTGTAAAGCACCATGGGGAGGATCAGAATCATTTGGCTCTTGCGAGTTGCTAACTGAAGGATAAGGAACACTATCATGATGGCGACCATTACCATGTAGGTCAACTACCGCGTCCAACAGAGTGCCAGGTGTTGAGGGGTCATTCACATGCACTGGCAACTGTCCTAGGGGTGAGGTTTTAGTTGTGTCCAATGAGTGTAGCTGCACTAGGGAGGATGTAGGGAGTACATGGTGCTCCGCAATATCCGCCGGCATTGCATCCGGTTTCTTTTCTGAGGAATCCTTTTCAGTAGAGCAGGACGTGGCCTGTTTGATCCGGTTTTGAAATGTGTTGGAGACATCACCCAGAACACACGATGCGGTCTCAAATGCTTGTCCCAAGATGCCATCTACAGAAGGCGCCAACATCCTCTCATCACTGCACATATTCTCCTCCTCTGCATCTGCCATAGAAACTGCCTGATCTCCACACTGGGAGAGGTCCTCTGGGGGGGATACATTATCGAGGTGGTGTTCTTTGGTAAGAGAGTCAGTCAGGCCACAGTCATCTATGATGTCGACTGTACCACTTGACACCCTGATTTTGACCCTTGGAACTTCTGGTTTCTCTGGCTTCACTGTAATGGCCGGCAGTAATTGTGTTCTGCAGTGATTTGCTGATTTCTCTCTATGTCTATGTCTCTTTCTGCTTCTTCTGGAACCTCTGGAGCAGCAGCTTCTTTTGTCTGGCTGATGGCAGAGGAAACCACTGTCGCCTCTACCTTCACCACCGGAGGCTTGGGAGTGATTGTCACAGGTCTGACTGTCAGCAGGCGAGCAGGAAAAAGGCCAGCACCCAGTGGGATCAGGGTTTGGGATGATCCGGGGGCAGATCTGGTAAGCTGGCAAACCTTTAACCACCCAGGGAGGTTTGATCCGAGAAAGCTGTATCTGGGGAAAAGGAGACAGGGGGGAGAAAAATCTATTATTAGCATATACACTGCTAAAAATATATATGTATAATTATATACAGTATATACCCAGGTTATATCAGCATGGTCCATATCACTATATACATGAGATATATAACTTATACCAGCTGTACATATATAATTATATACAGTATATAACCAGGTTATACCAGCATGGTCCATATCACTATATACAGGAGATATATAACTTATACCAGCTGTACATATATAATTATATACAGTATATAACCAGGTTATACCAGCATGGTCCATATCACTACATACAGGAGATATATAACTTATACCAGCTGTACATATATAATTATATACAGTATATACCCAGGTTATACCAGCATGGTCCATATCACTATATACAGGAGATATATAACTTATCCCAGCTGTGTATATATAATTATATACAGTATATACCCAGGTTATACCAGCATGGTCCATATCACTATATACAGAAGATATATAACTTATACCAGCTGTACATATATAATTATATACAGTATATACCAGCATTGTCCATTTATAATTATATACAGAAGATATTCATTCTATAATGAAAGAACGTTCGTCTCATACCCGGATTGGAGGGACTTTTGGTTCTTCTTTGGTAGGCTGTGGCTTTTCGGGGTGAACGCTCTGAATTGTGTTACGAAAGGACTGACGCTGTTCCATCCGTGGCTTCTTCTCGATGGAGGGGCTGGAGGTGTCTGGTTCGGCGCTTTTCCTTTTCTGCTCTGAAGCAGTCTCAGGATGAAGCTCCGGCACTCTCTCAGAGGTAGATGGGAGGCTCAGGTCATCTTGTGGTGACAATCTGTTCTCCACAGATGAAGGATCAGACTCTGTTCTCTCTGGAGGTGCAGGAAAGGTGGTAGAGGCTTTGACCTCTGCAGCCGTTGGTACGTTCCTCTGGATCTTCTCTGTGTTCCTGTAGAGACTTCTCCGAGTTCTGATGTGAACCTCAGGAACCTTTTCTTGTTTCTGAGCAGGTTCTGGGGTGGTTCTTGGCTTCTCTTGCTGTAGACAGGTCGTCTCCATAGACTTCTCTTCCAAATCAGACCCCAGCTCCTCTGAATATCCGAGCCTATGAAACAGGACAAAGAAAAATAGTTAACAAGTGAGCGAAACGGACAACTCCACCCACAGACTCCCAATGGACAACCTCCAAATATCAGAACAACTCCGCAGGAGGCATTAGTACAGTCCAGACCTGACCAGTCTAGAAGAACTTAGTAACACCATAAAGCTACTTACTTTTGTCCATAGAAATCTTCAAAAAACATCTCTTTCCAGTCTTCAACTTTCTTCTCCTTTCCCATCTCCTGCCTCATCCTCATCTGAGCCTCTGGGGTAAATTCACCTGGAGAAGATGCAAAAATTACTTAAAGGGGAACTCCGGTGGAAAGAACGGGAAAAGTTTTCAAATCAACTGGTGCCAGAAAGTTAAAAAGATTTGTAAATTACTTCTATTAAAAAATCTTAATCCTTCCAGTACTTATTAGCTGATGTATACTACAGATAAAATTGTGCAATTCTTTCCAGTCTGACCACAGTGCTCTCTGCTGACACCTCTGTCCATGTCAGGAACTGTCCAGATTAGAAGCATATCACCATAGAAAAACCTCTCCTGCTCGGGACACTTCCTGATACAGACAGAGGTGTCAGCAGAGAGCACTGTGCCTGCTGCCTACAAAGGGGGGTCGGGGTGGATCGGGTGGTGTTGGGGGCGCTGTATACAGAGGGCTGCTACTAATGTCTGCAACTATCTATACTACCTACAAGGTTATACTACCTACTATTAAAGGCAATCTTACAGCAGAGTCACCTGGACTAAGTTGAATTTATAGGTAGAAAGTGCAAGTGACCTGGTTTCTACCGCTGCTCACCATGTGAACATCAGCGCAATCACTCCAGAGACATTGGTCTCACCCCCAATGCAAATTCACTGTTCTGTCCAATGGAGAAGAGAAAAATCTTTGCTCATACTATAGCAGCCGTCTCCACTGTAAACAACATGGAACCCACTGTAAAAAGTATATACCTTATGGGAATAAAAGAAAACCAATGTGGATGAATAAAAATGTTAAGGGGGCAATAAATGACTAAAATAAAGCATTTAAACAACTAAAACAGGACGGCAGTGAAGAAGCATTAAAAAGCTATAGAGAAAAATGTAGAATATGTAAAAAACAGATAAAAGCCGCAAAAATAGAGACAGAAAGACTCATTGCCCAAGAGAGTAAAACTAACCCCAAAATGTTCTTTAACTATATACATAGCAAAAAGGTCAAAAATGAAAGTGTGGGCCTTTAAAGAATGACGAGGAAGAAATTATAAACGGGGATCAGGAAAAAGCAAATATATTAAACAAATTGTTCTTCACTGTATTCACCGAGGAAAATGAAATGCCAGGTGAAATACAGCGAGAAAAGGTAAACTCCCCAGTACAGGTCACCTGTCTAACCCAGGAAGAAGTACAGTGCCGCCTACAAAAAATCTAAATAGACAAATCACCAGGTCCAGATGGCATTCACCCACGTGTTCTAAAGGAATTAAGTAATGTAATAGACAGACCCCTATTTTTAATATTCAGGGAATCTATAGTGACAGGGACTGTTCCCCAGGACTGGCGCATGGCAAATGTGGTGCCAATATTTAAAAAGGGGACAAAAGGTGACTTTGGGAATTTATAGACCTGTTAGTTTAATCTTCGTTGTATGTAAATTGTTTGAGGGTTTTCTAAGAGATGCTTTTTTGGAGTATCTTGATAAAAATCAATGTATGACACCATATCAGCATGGCTTTATGAGGGATCGGTCCTGTCAAACTAACCTGATCAGCTTTTATGAGGAGGTGAGCTCCAGACTGGACCATGGGCAATCGCTGGATGTCGTATATCTGGATTTTTCCAAAGCATTTGATACAGTTCCACATAAAAGGTTGGTGGATAAATTGAGAAGGATGGGGCTGGGGGAAAATGTGTGTAAGTGGGTAAGTAACTGGCTCAGTGATAGGAAACAGAGGGTGGCTATTAATGGTACTTATTCTGATTGGGTGACTGTTACTAGTGGGGTACCACAGGGGTCCGTCTTGGGTCCTGTTCTGTTTAATATATTTATTAATGACCTTGTAGAGGGGTTGAGATGATACTAAACTCTGTAAAGCGGTAAACACTATAGAGGACAGTGCACTGTTACAAATTGATCAGGATAGGTTGGAGGTTTGGGCTGGAAAATGGCAGATGAGGTAAAACACTGATAAATGTAAGGTAATGCACATGGGGAGGAAAAATCCAGGCTGGGATTATGTATTAAATGGAAGAACACTTGGGACGACTGACGTGGTAAAGGACTTGGGAGCCTTAGTTAATAGTAAATTTACCTGTAGTGACCAGTGTAGGGCAGCTGCTGCCAAGGCAAATAAAATCATGGGGTGCATCAATAGGGGCATAGATGCCCACGACAAGGAAATAATTCTACCACTGTATAAATCACTAGTCAGACCACACATAGAATACTGTGTACAGTACTGGGCACCAGTGTACAAGAAAGATATAGTGGAGCTGGAGAGGGTTCAAAGACGGGCAACCAGGGTAATACGGGGAATTGGAGGACTACAGTACCCAGAAAGATAATAAGAATTAGGGCAACTCACCATCTGCATTTTCTTCACCACTTTATTCAAGAACACATGAAGGATACAGACAGTGCAGGACACGGGTAGACGATAGACACAGGGGATGTAGTTCGGGGCTACATTGCCAGTTGAAGTATACACTGCGAAACGGCATTGTAGCCCAAACTACATTCCCCCCCCCCCCCCCCGTGTCTATCCTCCATCCGTGTCCTGCACTGTCTGTATCCTTCATGTGTTCTTGAATAAAGAAGTGGTGAAGAAAACACTGATTATACAGATCGCAGAAACGCAGATCTATTATACAGAGAGCACCACCTGGCGTGGATCAGCTAGCAGAGGTACTATCACGTTGACGCTATACAGAAAGCAGCAGTGCAGTGTGTGTTCTAATCTCTATTAGTGGAAATTATCAGAATTAGGTTATTTCATTTAGAAAAAAAGAAGGCTTAGGGACGACTTAATAACTATGTAGAAATATATCAGGGGACAGTACAGTGATCTCTCCCATGATCTATTTATACCCAGGACTGTATCCATAACAAGGGGAATCCTCTACGTCTAGAGGAAAGAAGGTTTCTACACCAGCACAGACGGGGGTTCTTTACTGTAAGAGCAGTGAGACTGGAATTCTCTGCTTGAGGAGGTGGTCATGGGGAACTCCGGAAGAGAGTTCCAAAAGGGGTCTGGATTAGGGATCGACCGATTATCGGTTTGGCCGATATTATCGCCCAATATTCATGATTTTCTAAGTTATCGGTATTGGCAATTACCTTGCCGATAATGCGGGAGCTTTAAATCAATGAACTGCAGCGGTTTTTGCGGGGCCAGAGACCGCCGCCACTGCCCGCTTCTCTCCCCCTGCCTGTCCTGGGGTCCTGAGTCCAACCACTCCAACCAAATGCACGGAATATCGGTATAAGTTATCGCCTATCGGCCTGAAAGTTCACGTTATCGGTATCGGCTCTAAAAAAAAATCAATATCGGTCGATCCCTAGTCTGGATGCATTTTTGGAGAATAATAATAACGTTACAGGTAATGGATTCTAGATTTATAGGGTCAGAACGTTGAACAAGAGATTTATTCTGACTGCCATATTTGGAGTCGGGAAGGAATTTTTACCTCTAGTATGAGGGTTTTTTGCCTTCCTCTGGATAAACTCAGCAGTGATTCATTAGGGATATAGGTTGAACTTGATGGACTCCGGTCTTTTTTCAACCTTATGAACTATGTTACACATATCAGCACAGTAAGCAGCTCCAGAAACCAGGTCACCCTGGTGTCAGATTCCCTTTAAAATATAAGTACTCTTAATTGGTATCAGCGAGTACTAGAATTAAAGTATCGGTACTCGGTCTTAAAAAAATGGTATCAGGACATCCCTATTTTTTTTAAATAGAAGTCATTTACAAATATTTTTAACTTTCTGGCACCAGTTGATTTGAACAATTCTTTCCACAAGAGTACCCCAACAGAGACAAAACTGCAGATGGACAAACTCCTACCTTCTGCCAGCCTCTCCCGCCATCTTTGGCACGCATGAGCAAAGAATTCGTTGTTAAGGGCGCTGCAGCTCATCCGCAGCTGTCCATCCGGGCTCACCTACAAAAAGGTAACAGGCCACTTTGGTATTAGGTACAAAAAGTGGAATTTTTGCAGAGTGAAACGTTTTGCAAACTTGAAAAATGTAAAAAGTTTTATTTTAATATGCTGGAGAAAAATACACTGAATTTATTACATTTTGAGCCCCTAAGTCTGTCCATTTTCCACAAACTGCAAAGTTGGTGTTATTTAGACAATTTACAGCAATTTCTGAAATTAAATTATAAAAAATGTGCCTGGTTGTGGGAGGCCACACCCCCTCCTAGTAAGCCCACCTACTTTAACCTTTTAAGGATGTAGAGCATACCTCAACACCCTGCGCCCGCTCCCCTTCTACGACGTGGGCTCAGGAGCTGACTCCGCATCATAGCGGGGTGGTCCCGGTGGCCTACAGGGGCCTGTGTCTAATGCGGACATCACCAATCACGTTGATGTCTGGCATTAACTCCTTAGACACCACACATTCAAGGTTGATTGAGGAGTCAAAAAAATATATATAATAATAATTCCCGGCAGCTCAGTGGTTCAGCTGTGGTTCATTGCCCGATGCTCACTTGCTTGATGTGATGTGGGACTGTACTTCTCTTTTTTGGAATGATGTGGGAACGATTGATTAGCCGGGTGTATGGTTGTCCAATAAGTTTGTCCGCTCTGACGTGTATTGGGATATCTGGAGGGGCTGGATGAGGATGGTGGCTTGTACATTGGTATTAGTAAACTAATTGCACAGTATTGGTTGCGGGCTTCCCCACCACTATATCCGAATTGATTGTAAAATTAAATAGACTGGAAAAAGGTGTATACCTTAAGAGCAAAGCTATGCGTAAATTTGAGTCAATTTGGGGGCCTTGGATTGATACCCCTTGTTTGCCATCCACATATATGCGGGAACTCTCATGGAGGTGTTTCTGGGAAGGTTGAGGGGGTCTAATCACTAATATTGTCTGTGTTTTGCTTGTAAACTATCCTTGTCTCGTCTACTCCTCTGTTTTGAGTTTGCCTTGGTGCGTTGTCCGCAGTCTAATTTCCTGTTTTTTGTGTCCGGGTTACCTTTGGCACCTGTTGTTGCCACTTCTCTTGTGCTATTGTTCTATTTTCTCTTCTGTGAAGCCCATACAGGGTTTTTGAATTTGTTTTTAGCCCTGAATATGCCTCTCGTTTGTGGGACGATTCAGTGTATTGCGGGGCTTGGGGGCAGAGGTTATTTCTGTGTAAATGGGATGGGTTTATGTTTTTGTATAAAAAAAACTTTGATAAAAATTTCTGATAAAAAAAACAAAAAACAAAAAATGCACTGACCAGAGTCAGATAGTGACTCAGTCGGCTCATTTTTGCCCCACATCCGGTCTTGTGGCTGGACTGAAAACAGTGGTATACTGCAGTTTTCACTTCGGCCAGCGCATATAAACGAATGAGATTCGGCGCTGGTATGGCTGGGATATGGGAGCGTCCACTCTGTAGATTTCCCAGCCAGATCAAGCCGCCATATCTCGTAATTGTGGTGTAAATGCACCCCAATACTGCTCACAGTTGAGAATTTGTTACTATTCTAGACAATTCTCTGAACTTAACATCTAAAACACAAATCTCTTCCTGTCCCGGTAGTTTGTTACATTTCACCTGCTCGGATACATTGTAACAGTATAGGACTGACTAGACACTGATAACAAACCTTCAAGTGTCAGATATGTTAGGATTTAAACAATCATCCTCCAATTTACAGTCAGCTAGCAGAGATCTTCAAAACGGTAAAAAAAAAAAAAAGTGATCACTAAAGGAGGCCATACATTTTCAATAACTGTCATTTATTCGTCTGAAAACCCATTCTGGGAGGGGAAGGGTTAAGTTGCAGCCTGACTCCACTGGTGCTAGCTTACCCCTCCCAGAACAATACAGTCTGCCTCATGCTTCTCTCCACCAATATCTATTGGTGGAGAATGTGGAGACCACCACACACCTTGGACAGTCAGCTTGAGCAGCCAAAGGTGACGGGTTTGGTCAAATATAGTACTATATAAGGTGTTTGACCGCTGGGCCCCACACAATCTCATGTATGGGGCCCTGCCTCCTATGAATGGGGAGTGTACAACCACTGCACGAAGCGGCACCGACATGCTCCATTGAGGGGGCATGTCGGCCGTCGCTTCAGGCTGTGGTAGACCCCACCCTATTCAGGAGATCGCGGTCGGACCCCCACGATCTGACACTTATTCCCTATCCTTAGGAGTTTTCGTATCCATTACTACTCTTATCTCATACAATGATTAAGAATGCCTTTTTTCTCACATCTTATTGCCCCTTATCTGCTCTAGCTTACCGCTCATAAACCTACCTGCCTGTCCACATCTGGAAGAAGTAGTAGTAGCTGCTGTTGGAGGTGCATTGGTAGAGCATTGAACGTTCGCACGTTTATCAGGGCACGGAGATTAGTGTTCACCAGAATGGAGCCAGGAGTCTCAAAATCAATCTCCTCCTCCTTCTTCTTCACTTGTCCTGGGAAAAGAAGTTGGGAACTGTTATGCCTTTAATGCTGTTTACCTATTTCTCATTATATTCAGGACCACCAGCGAAGAATAAAAAGCTTGCATCCAAACTTGTCCTCAATGTACTAAACCAACCTGGGACAGAGATGTTCTTGATGCTTCTTAGATGATGGGTGGAGTTGCCACTTAAAGTCGTTTGCCTGTGAAAAGTCAGGCTGTCTCTCAGAGCCGCATTACCAGAGGCTTCGCTTTCTACACGGCGGACAGACAGACCTGGAGCCAGAATGATGCAGTCAACTGGTAAATAGGCACCCTACTTATGTGGGTACAAAACAAACCTCTAGCATAGTGCAATTCCTTTATTCCAGAATCCGATACGCCAAAAAAAATGTTTTTTTGTTTGGTTTTTATTTTATCTGATACACAACTCCAAACTACCCCAGTGTCACAGGATGAATTGTGACTGCATGGAACCCCCACTAGGGAGCTCACTGCAATACAAAGCAAGAAACTAACCTGAAGTAGATGGCAGATGAGCCCCATTTACTTTGAGTGGAGTAAGGACGACCCGAGGCAGCAACACCCCGCTTCTTTTCTGCTTATTTATCTAAACACAAAGATCATGTAAGGAAACATGTCAAGGGGTTCCTAAACTTTCATGTAACCCCATTGCATAAGCAGCAATGGGAATAGGGTTCCTACTGCTTCCTATGGGGCTGTGTCATGACAGTGTGCACATCCCGTACTGACCTGTACTAGGGACTGGGTTTCCCTGACATGTGACTCGCGAGAGGAGGATGCATTGCCGGACGTTTCTGCTGCAACACAGACAAACAGAAGGGGAACAAAAAGTGAATGTATTAACTTTGTTTATATGTAGTACTTTTCTTAGTTTTGAATGCAGACTAGTGTAAAGCAGGGAGGTTTTAAAGGGCAAATTACACTCAAGTCATATAGTGTTCACTCACCTGTTCTCCATCTGTTGGAAAACTACATCTCACAACATGGCCAGACAGCCTTTGGCTTTTCAGACATGCTGGAAGTCAAAGCTCTGCAACAGCTGGAGAGCCACAGCTGTAATTTTCAGTGGCACCATCTTGGTATATACATTTACTAATCAACTATAAATCCTTTCTCTTGGGAAAACATAGGAAAAAAAGCAATCTGCTGATCACTTCCACACTTCATAATGCTCGCCTTTACAACTGACAATTTATTAGTCTATAAATCACTTTTCAAGCGAGGGATTCCCCTCCAACCTAACAATATAGATGTTATTGACCATAGCATCTAAGTAGTTAAACTGCTGGGACCTAAGAGAAGATGCATCACCCCTGATCACTAACACATGAACAAACTGATTTATGGGAGGAGGTCACAAATAGAGATGGAGAGCATCAAGGTTAAATTCTGGAGATTCTCCCTGTTCTCACCTGCAGGCACTGAGCTGCCCTCCTCCCACTGGCTTCCTTCTTCATCTGCTGTGTCCTCTGTGCCTCCATCATCTGGCAGTGACACCACACGAGACCAATGCACTGCATTCTTCTGCAGGAGAACAGACATGTATGAAAGGCTGCACTGACACACAGACAACTCTACAGAACTACAACACAAGTAGGTTCATGTGTGACAGGTCATGACATATCAAGCCACACTTATGGATGTCTACAAGCTCCATTCAGATGAATAGGGCAAATGTAGAAATTTCTGCAACAGAAGAAATATGTGAATTTATATGAACAGTCCAGAATCCTTGATAATCCAGCGCCAGTTATTGTGAGCAATCACTAATGACCCGACTAACCTTCATGGTGAAAAGACTAATGCGGCCAGGTAGCTTGTAGAACAGCGCCTCCCGTGTCCTGGCGTTGGAATGTAACATGGCGTTCAGGCAAGCGAGAGGGGAAGATCCGCTGCAGGAGAAGAAATAGAGGGTCTGGTTTATCTCAACTTTAAACTTAACCATTATTTAATGAGAGCTTCTGAAGACATTCTTTGTTACATGGAGACTGAAAAACGGCACAGTTCACAATTGTATCCAGCCAAGACAATCCTAAGAGCGCTAGTGATGTATGCAGCACAACTTCTCCTCCTGTGCTGATAGCTAGATACAGGATACCCTCACTGTTACATTTATCAATGTGTAGCACAGAGGATTGTCTAGACTGGATATAACTGCAGCACACCCTCGGCTATTACAAGATTTAGGTCTGTAGTCTCTGAATGTAAACAGCAATGTCTAATCGTGAAAAGCAAGCAGCAATCATAAACAAGAGGGACCTAGACACGTACAAAATTCCAGAGTCAAAAATAGCATATTTTTGGTCACTTTTTATACCATTAAAAAAATGAATAAAAAGCGATTAAAAAGTCCTACCAAAACAAAAAATGGTACTGATAAAAACTCCAGATCAAGGCGCGAAAAATAAGCCCTCATACATACCATATGCGGAAAAATAAAAAAAAGTTATAGGGTTCAGAAGAGGGCTTTTTTAAACATATAAATTTTTGTGCATGTAGTTATGATTTTTTTTCTAGAAGTAATTACCGTATTTATCGGCGTATAACACGCACTTTTTAGGCTAAAATTTTTAGCCTAAAGTCTAACTGCGCGTTATACGCCGATAAGCCGCTGCAGTGACTGCCACCGCTGACGGCTTCTCTGCCCCTGCCTGTGGTGGGGTCTAGAGCCCTGCTGCCGGCCCTTCTCTTCCGCTGGCTATCGGTGCCGCTGCCCGTTCTCTCACCCTATCGGTGCCGGTGCCCCATTGCCGGCGCCGATAGCCAGGGGGAGAGAAGCGGCGCCGGCAATGGGGCAGCGGCGCCGACAGACATGGGGAGAGAAGGGGCAGCGGCACCCATTGCCGGCGCCGCTGCCCCGTTGCCTACCCCATCCCCGGTTGTATAATTACCTGTTGCCGGGGTCGGATCCGCGCTGCTTCAGGCCTCCGGTGTGCGTCCCCTGCGTCGTTGCTATGCGCAGCGAGACGCAATGGCGTCACTCGTCATTGCGCCGTGTTGTGCATAGCAACGAAGCATGGGACGCACACAGGAGGCCTGAAGCAGCGCGGACCCGACCCCGGCAACAGGTAATTATGCAACCGGGGATGGGGGAGTCAACCGGGCAGCGGCGTCGGCTATGGGTGCCGCTGCCCCTTCTCTCCCCCTGGCTATCGGCACCGCTGCCCCTTCTCTGCCCCTGGCTATCGGCACCGCTGCCCCATTGCCGGCTCCGCTTCTCTCCCCCTGGCTATCGGCGCCGGCACCGATAGTCAGGGGGAGAGAACGGGCAGCGGCGCAGATAGCCAGCGGGAGGGAAGCGGCGGCAGCAGGGCTCTAGACCCCAGGAAAGGCAGGGGGAGAGAAGCGGGCAGAGACGGCCTCTTTCCCCCTGCCTTTCCTAGGGGTGTATCGGGGTATACGCATGCGCACACACACGCACCCTCATTTTACCAAGGATATTTGGGTAAAAAACTTTTGTTACCCAAATATCCTTGGTAAAATGAGGGTGCGTGTTATAGGCCAGTGCGTGGTATACCCCGATAAATACGGTATTCTAGAAAGTATATTGATCCCTATATAAGTAGGGTATCATTTTAATTGTATGGACCTACAGAATAAAGAGAGAAGTTAAATGACTAATGTCTTTACAAAGTAGAATTAGTGGCACAAAAAACAAGCCTCATATGGGTCTGTAGGTGCAATATTTAAAGGGTTATGATTTTTAAAAGGTAAGGAGGAAAAAACGATAATGCAAAAACAGAAAAACGCTCAGTACTTAAGTGGTTAAAGTTTAGGCAGGTAGAACAAAAAGACCCCAATAGGCGCTGCAGATTCCCACGAAGTAAACCAAACCAGAGATGAAGTGGTAATAGTGCAAAACACTGGAAGGTTTATTGTAGTAAAAATAATAAAATACAGATTACGCGTTTCGGGGGAGCCACCCCCTTCTTCAGATCAGAGTATGTACAACTAGATGCAGACAGGGTTTAAATACATGGAGACTAAGTGCCAACCACTTAAGTGGGAGGAGCTAGTCCTTTCATAAGTAAATTCAGTGCAGGTGAGCTGCTATCCGCTCTCCCATCTCACCTGGAGCTCCAGGTGAGATGGGAGAGCAGATAGCAGCTCACCTGCACTGAATTTACTTATGAAAGGACTAGCTCCTCCCACTTAAGTGGTTGGCACTTAGTCTCCATGTATTTAAACCCTGTCTGCATCTAGTTGTACATACTCTGATCTGAAGAAGGGGGTGGCTCCCCCGAAACGCGTAATCTGTATTTTATTGTTTTTACTACAATAAACCTTCCAGTATTTTGCACTATTACCACTTCATCTCTGGTTTGGTTTACTTCGTGGGAATCTGCAGCGCCTATTGGGGTCTTTTTGTTCTACCTGCCTAAAGTTTCATCAGGATTGGTTGTCTTTCCTCCCCTGTGACCTCCGGCTTGGCAGCAGTCCTACCATCTTTGCCACTTCTGGTAACCCCATTGTGGGTTGACACGCAAGTTTTCACTTGCTCTCAGGTGAGCAGCCACTACCTAGGGGTGTGTCTTAACCGACCCCCAAGTTTTTCATGTTGCTTACCCATACGGTATCACACGAGGCGCCTCCCTCCGGTCTCTCTTTTTTCTCTTTTACAGGCTAAGTGGTTAAAGGGGTACTCCGGTGGAAAACATTTTTTTTTTTTTTTTAAATCAACTGGTACCAGAAAGTTAAACAGATTTGTAAATGACATCTATTAAAAAATTTTAATCCTTCCAGTACTTATTAGCTGCTGAATACTACAGAGGAAATTATTTTCTTTTTTGAACACAGTGCTCTCTGCTGACATCATGACCACAGTGCTCTCTGCTGACATCTCTGTCCATTTTACATGCTGCTCTGGACAGTTCTAAAATGGACAGAGATGTCAGCAGAGAGCTCTGTGTTCCAAAAAGAAAATAATTTCCTCTGTAGTAATCAGCAGCTAATAAGTGCTGGAAGGATTAAGATTTTTTAATAGAAGTAATTTACAAATCTGTTTAACTTTCTGGCACCAGTTGATTAAAAAAAAAAAAAAAAAAAAAAGTTTTCCGCCGGAGTACCCCTTTAACCCCTTAAGGACGCAGGACGTAAATGTACGTCCTGGTGAGGTGGTACTTAACGCACCAGGACGTACATTTACGTCCTAAGCATAACCGCGGGCATCGGAGCGATGCCCGTGTCATGCGCGGCTGATCCCGGCTGCTAATCGCAGCCAGGGACCCGCCGGCAATGGCCGACGCCCGCGATCTCGCGGGCGTCCGCCATTAACCCCTCAGGTGCCGGGATCAATACAGATCCCGGCATCTGCGGCGGTTCGCGATTTAAATGAACGATCGGATCGCCCGCAGCGCTGCTGCGGGGATCCGATCATTTATAACGCCGCACGGAGGTCCCCTCACCTTCCTCCGTGCGGCTCCCGGCGTCTCCTGCTCTGGTCTGTGATCGAGCAGACCAGAGCAGGAGATGACCGATAATACTGATCTGTTCTATGTCCTATACATAGAACAGATCAGTATTAGCAATCATGGTATTGCTATGAATAGTCCCCTATGGGGACTATTCAAGTGTAAAAAAAAAATGTAAAAAAATGTAAAAGTAAAAAAAAAAGTGAAAAATCCCCTCCCCCAATAAAAAAGTAAAACGTCCGTTTTTTCCTATTTTACCCCCAAAAAGCGTAAAAAACATTTTTTATAGACATATTTGGTATCGACGCGTGCGTAAATGTCCGAACTATTAAAATAAAATGTTAATGATCCCGTACGGTGAACGGCGTGAACGAAAAAAAATAAAAAAAAGTCCAAAATTCCTACTTTTTTAATACATTTTATTTAAAAAAAAATTATAAAAAATGTATTAAAAGTTTTTTATATGCAAATGTGGTATCAAAAAAAAGTACAGATCATGGCGCAAAAAATGAGCCCCCATACCGCCACTTATACGGAAAAATAAAAAAGTTAGAGGTCATCAAAATAAAGGGATTATAAACGTACTAATTTGGTTAAAAAGTTTGTGATTTTTTTTAAGCGCAACAATAATATAAAAGTATATAATAATGGGTATCATTTTAATCGTATTGACCCTCAGAATAAAGAACACGTCACTTTTACCATAAATTGTACGGCGTGAAAACAAAACCTTCCAAAATTAGCAAAATTGCGTTTTTCGTTTTAATTTCCCCACAAAAATAGTGTTTTTTGGTTGCGCCATACATTTTATGATATAATGAGTTATGTCATTACAAAGGACAACTGGTCGCGCAAAAAACAAGCCCTCATACTAGTCTGTGGATGAAAATATAAAAAAGAGTTATGATTTTTAGAAGGCGAGGAGGAAAAAATGAAAACGTAAAAATTAAATTGTCTGAGTCCTTAAGGCCAAAATGGGCTGAGTCCTTAAGGGGTTAAAGCATTAGGCCGCATTCACATCATGATTTATTCTGAAGCTCAAATTAGGTGCAATCCCCATATACTCCTATGACCAGCACAGACCTGATGGCAGTCATCTAGTGACTATGTTTGGGTCATTTTCTATTTTACTTTTGACTTACTGAAAATCGTGGTCTGTCACGATTTATATATATTTTTTCAATCCGAGTGAATAGTCTGACAACCATAGGACTACAATTGCAGCCAGTCTCAGAAATCATATCTGTGCCACAAATCGTTATGCAAATGCAGAAAATGGAGGAATGTGCCATTATTCAACAATTAGAGCTCTATCAACATAAGACTGAACAAGCCCTTTAAATCTATGGATGTCCACATGACCACCCCTTACTTCTCCCACCAATCTTACCTCCTGTAGATTCCATTGACACAGGCAAGCAGAAGAAAAAGCAGACAAAAAAGAAGAGAAAAAAAAAAGAGTCACAATCATGGGAATACTTGATTCATCCTAAACGTAGTAAAAGCAGCAGACACAAATGAGCAACAACAAACCCGCCACCCCCCCATGTCTTCACCTTCTTGCCTCCTTGACTTACTTTGTCTCCTTTAGACCCTCGGCCTCAATCACATTCAGTATCTGTTTGGGGGTCATTGGTGCATCTGAATAATTCTCTAGAACCTACAAGAAAAGGAGGAAGAATGAGGAGGGTGTCCCCCGTGCCACCAGCCAGAAGACACAATAACACAACAAGCAATACCTTTCCACAGTGCAAGTTCTATGGGGGCAGAGCATAAAACAAGGCTGGTGTTTTTGAGTTAAGTCCCACCCCCTCGGTTCCTGCTCTAAACAGTTTTCCTTTAATCGTTAACATTTTAGGAAAAAACTGGGAGCACCCCAAACCACCACCAATCCGAGCACAGATAATAGGTGAAACAGCAGGAGCAATGTATTACACAGATCTCCATTTATTTCAGTGGACTTGTGAAATGCTTGACAATGGGTGACTGGTCAATCACTGCCCCCCACAGTGAACAAGTCAGACAGAAGGTGATAGAAACAGATGCCCCCAAAACACCACCCATAACTGAACAGTAAAGAATGATAGATTACACTAGACCATCAATGAAAGGCATACATATATTGTGTGTTCTAATAAAAGACTCAAGGGGGCAGAGTATGGTCAAACACAACTACTGGGGAAAATTGCAGCCACCAAATGGCGCCCCCACAGAATTTGTTGGTTATGTAGCGAAAAATACACCTCTTCACCTCCTCTGCAGCATCTCAAGGCATCTTTTTATAGTATCACCCACACAATACTGAAAATACACAGATAATCAGAATCCCCCACCCCATGTGTTTCATCAACAAGAGGAGAGATGGAGAATGCGGGCGCACAAAAACAGCAGAGCAGTCACGCTCCCCCCCCCCATAGACTTGCATTGAGGGGGCGGGGCGTGACATCACACGAGGCAGAGTCGTGACGTCATGATACTCTGGACCGTGGTCGTCAAGCTTCACACTCGGAGACTCCAGCGCTGCGGAGAGCTCACAAAGGTGGGTGCGGAATGACAGATTGCAGGTGTCCCCAGCGGCGGGACCCCCGCGATCATACATCTTATCCCCTAGCCTTTGGATAAGATGTATTAGGGCCAGAGTACCCCTTTAACCCCTTAACAACATCGGACGTAAATGTGCGTCACGGTGTGGTGGGACTTCTAGAGTACCTGTCATCAAAAAAACTTTTAAAAGGGGTACTCCACTGGAAAACATTTTCTTTAAATCAACTGATGCCAGAAAGTTAAACAGATTTGTAAATTACTTCTATTAAAAAATACCAATCCTTCCAGTAGTTATCAGCTGTTGTATAATACACAGGAAGTTCTTTTCTTTTTGAATTTCCTTTCTGCCTTACCACAAGTGCTCTCTGGTGACACCTCTGTCCATGTCAGGAACTGTCCAGAGCAAGAGGATTACGGTGGGGATTTGCTCCTACTCTTGACAGTTCCTAAAATGGATAGAGGTGTCAGCAGAGAGCAGTGTGGTCAGGCAGAAAGGGGGGGGGGGGGGGGGGAAAGAAACGTCATCTGTATTATACAGCAGCTGATAAGTACTAAAAGGACTGGGATTTTTTTATTTTTTTAAACAGAAGTCATTTACAAATCTGTTTAACTTTCTGGCACCAGTTGATTTAAAAGAAAATGTTTTCCAGGGGGCGGAGTACCCCTTTTAATATATTATTCATTAATGTTTCACGAACAACTTTTTCTAATTTCATGGTCATTACCTAAAATGTTTATTTATATATTTATTTTTCAATCTAAAATATGGCCACTAGGGGTCTCCCTCCCATAGACATAAATGGAGGGGGCGTGGCGTGACGTCACATCCCCAGTCCCGGAAACCCTGAGGTTTCCGAAACTGGAGATTCAGCACCCGCATAGAAAGTGGGTGCTGCAGGGAGATCGCGGGGGGTCTCAGCAGCGGGCCCCCCCCCCCCCACGATCAGACATCCTATCTCCTATACTTTGGATAGGGGATAAAAAGGTTTTGCCTGGAATACCCCTTTAATCTCTTTAAAACTGAAGTACTACCTTTGAACCTCCCGCCTCCTCTTTCCACTCAACTGCGACCTGCCTATTCTTTCCGGTGGTCTCCAGCTGCTATTACCTATCTGGGTGTCCACCTCACTTCCAGCTAACTGCTAACTACTGTCCTCTATTCCAACACCTTTAGAAAAGTGGCGGTCCCAATACATCTTTTTCGGGCATATAGTGGCGGTAAAAATTACCATACTTATTTTATTTTTTCGAAACGCTGCCTATTTGAGTACCGTTGTCTGCCCTGCGAATGTTCCAATCAGCAATTTTTCTTTTTATCTGGGATGATAAAGAGGCATCGCCTCCCTATGTCGGTTATGTTGGCAGGTAGGCATATGGGGGGGCCTCTCCGTACCAGATGTTACTAAGTATTATTGAGCTGCTCATCTACGCCATCTAGCTGCCTGGACCGAATATCATGCTTATAGCCACTGGATGGAACTTGAGAAATTGTGGTTGGCACCAATTCACCCAAATACATTCCTCTGGAGTCCCTCCTCCTCTGCAGTTCCCCCAGGCCCCTTGCTAGGACCCATGTCCTTCTCTAGATATGTATGGGGGTATTGCTCCAGGAAATTCCGGCTTTTCTCCTGTGTCTCCCCCCTGCAGTCTTTCCTTTACCACCCAGCTTCCCCCCCCCCCCCCCAAGCCTCACTTCCAGTATGGTTAGGGAGTGGGGAGGTAGGGGGCTCTTCTGTTGGGCAGACTTAGTTGACCCCCTATCCCGTACACTGCCTTCTGTTGGGAACTTAGTCTCCCGACATGGTCTTCCCTCCAGCTCAGGCACTTTATGACGTCTGTGCAGGGAACTCATGTGGTTTCCCTGCCTACGGCCTTCAAGCGGTTGTGCCGCTCAGGGCCACAGACAAAGGGTCTTCTCTCGGACATTTACTCTATTATTAATGCTCCCCTTGACGGGAATGCCCCATCTCATCGTAACATGAGTCGTTGGGAGGAGGTTTTGAACACCACTATCACCCTGCCCCAATTGCGGATAATATGGCCTCTAAGGCCTCCATTTTTACAGCCTATAAAGAAATTCAATTTAAGATGTTAATGGGCTGGTATCATACCCCTGCACTGCTTAATAAATTTAACCCAAGTATTCCCCCTCAATGTTGGCGTGTGGGGCTCGGCACGGTCTTTCACATATTCTGGTCCTGCCCTATGATTGTCCCTTATTGGGAAGTGGTGAAAAGGCTGGTGGAAGAAGTGCTTGGGGTTCAGGTCCCCTTGGACCCCCTGGTCTCCTTGTTGTACCTCTCTCCACTAAGGCCTTACCCAAACGGCCTTTCAAGTTGTTGTCTTAGCGGCTAAAACTTTTATCGCAAAATGATGTAAGCAACCCCTTCCTCCACCTGAGACGGATCTAGTAGTGAGTATCAGGGAGATACGTTCTCTCTAATCACTTACCGCCTCACTTAATTCCTTACCGCTCTTCCTGTGTTTGGGAGCCCTGGGATAGGTTATCGGATAGGCAACCACCTTAGTAGTTCTTCTGATGCTGTCCTTCTCCCCCTCCCCCTTCCTAGTGCTTCCCCTCCACCTTTTCCTACTTTCCTTGTCGTATTTGTGTAGTCCTGTTTCTGTCAGTTTTGTCTTGTAGAGAATAGTTTTTTCTGTTTTGCAGGGGCCTGACACAGGAGATTTCATAAAGTATACGCACTGATTGACAGCATTGTGAGAGATGCCGGTGAAATTCCTTGCTCAGTCGTCCTACTTACTGCCTGATATTTTCCTGGTGCCTGTTTCTGACTCATGTTTTGTGCTAGAAAATATCTTGCATTATTTTATTTCCGTAATGAAAAACTTTAATAAAAATTTACAGTAAAAAATAAAATAAAAAAGCGGTACGCAGGGGGTGTTCAGAGAAAAAACAAGCGCAGAGTTAGTGCCAGGTAGAGTCAGGGACAATTTATTTCATGATAGGTACTCTTTAATGCACCATGACATTTACATCTTACATGACCGCACTCACATCTTGCACGGCAGGTCCCGGCTTCTATCAGCAGCCAGGGACCTTCCAGTAATGGACATCAGTGATAGCGATGATGTCTGCCATTAACCCCTCCGATGCTGTGATCAATACAGATGACGGCATCTGTGGCACTTCAAATGGATGATCGGATCGCCCGCAGCGCTTCTGCGGGGATCCGATAGCCTATAATGGCGGATGGAGGTCCCCTCACTTGATTACGTCCATCTCCTGGGGTCTTCTGCTCGGGTCTGAGATCGAGCAGACCAAAAGCAGGAGATCGCCGATAACAATGATCAGTGCTATGTCTATGCAATCTAATGATTGCTATAGATAGTCCCCTATGGAGGACATAAAAGTTGTAAAAAGAAAAAAGAAATTGAAAAATCCCCTCCCAATAAAAACATAGTATAGCATTAAAGGAAAAGTATCACATACAGTATAAAAACGTATCCCTTATCTGCAGGATAGGGGATAAGCTTTAGATCGCTGGGGTCCAACTTCTGGGACCCCCCCATCTCTCTAGGACGGAGCATCATGAGCCCTTATACAGCAGCATAAACAGAGAAATAAAGTTATAGGGGGTCAGAATAGCACAATTATAAACAGTCAGAGCAAAAAGTTTGACTCTTTAAAAGCAGTACAATAGAAAAGTGTTTAATTTTAGAAATCATGCTAATGGTATTGACCCACAGAATAAAGAGAATGTCCGTTTTACCCTAAAGTGTACCCTATAAAAAATAAATAAAAAAATCGCAAACTTGCGGGTTATCTTATCAATCCCCCACCCTCAAAATTTTTTACTGCATCACACATTTCATAGCAAAATAAAAGTTGTGGATGGGAAAAAAAAATAAAGTTATGTCTCTTAAAAGACAAGGAGGAAAAACAAAATATGCAAAAAACTAAAAATGGGCTGTGTCATTAAAGGGGTACTCTGGTGGCAAGCTTTGTGCCAGAAAGTTAAACAGATTTGTAAATTACTTCTATATAAAAATATCTTAATCCTTCCAGTACTTATTAGATGCTGAATACTACAGAGGAAAAAAAAAATTTCTCTTTTTGGAACACAGAGCTCTCTGCTGACATGATCACAGTGCTCTCTGCTGACATCTCTGTCCATTTTAGGAACTGTCCAGAGCAGCATATGTTTTCTATGGGGATTTTCTCCTACTCTGGGAAGTTCTTAAAATGGACAGAGATGTCAGCAGAGAGCACTGTGGTCATGATGTCAGCAGAGAGCACTGTGTTCCAAAAGAAAAAATGTTCCTCTGTAGTATTCAGCAGCTAATAAGTACTGGAAGAATTAAGATTTTTTAATAGAAGTAATTTACAAATCTGTAACTTTCTGGCACCATTTGCTTACATCATACCATTTGCCTACTGAGGAAGGTGTCATTCTTAGCACCTTGAAACGCGTCGAGGCTTATATCCAAATCTGAATTGAGTGATACAATATAGCACTGCTGACTATCCCAGCCGACATACAAAAAAAAAAAAAAAAAAGGAGGCCGCCCACTAGGGCTGGGCGGTAAACCGGTTCATAACGAATACCGAATTTTTTGGGCTGCATGATATGAATTTTCCCCCATACCACAATACCAGTTGAGCCCCTCCCCCTCGGGAATGTATTATCAGCCAAGCGCAGCGCTGTCCCCACATCGGGGAACTAAACCTATGTGACCCGCCAGCGCTGTTCTGTCCCCCCCCCCCCCCAATTAATGATCAGCCCAGCGGGGTGCTACTCACAGATGTCACCTTCAAACACTGCCCTCCTCCTCTATGTTGGGGGCCGCCGGAGCTCTATACTGTACGCCAGTGGTCTCAAACCTGCAGACCTCCAGATGTTGCAAAACTACAACCCCCTGCATGCCCGGACAGCAAACGGCTGTCCGGGCATGCTGGGAGTTGTCGTTTTGCAACAGCTGGAGGTCCGCAGGTTGGAGACCACTGCTGTACGCTGTATCCCTATGCCCTGGCTGCAAAAGATACAGAAAATAAACTTTAAACTCACCTATGTTGCCCACACGCTGGGGACTGGAACGTCAGACAGTCGTCAGCCTATCACCGGCAGGAGTGATGTCCCGCCCGGCCAGTGATAGGCTGAGCGCACTGTCATGTAAGAAGCCGGCCAGAGTTCCTTACATGACAGTGGGCTCAGCCTATCGCTGGCCGGGGCGGGACATCGCTCCAGCCGGTGACAGGCTGACGGCTGTCTGACGTTCCAGTCCCCAGCGTGTGGGCAACATAGGTGAGTTTAAAGTTTATTTTCTGTATCTTTTGCAGCCCGGGCATAGGGATACAGCGTACAGCAGTGGTCTCCAACCTGCGGACCTCCAGCTGTTGCAAATCAACAACTCCTAGCATGTACGGACAGCCATTGGCTGTCCAAGCATGCTGGGAGTTGTAGTTTTGCAACAACTGGAGGTCCGACGGGTTGGAGACCACTGGCGTACAGTGAGTTCCAGCGTCAGCGGCCCCCAACATAGAGGAGGAGGGCAGTGCTTGAAGGTGACATATGTGAGTAGTACCCCGCTGGGCTGATCATTAATTGGGGGGAGCAGAACAGTGCTGGCGGGGGGGGGGGGGGGGGGATGGGTAGCCGAACACCGCGGGTCACATGATTGGGGCGGGTGAAAATACACAGTTGTATACCGTGGAACCACCGTAAGTTAAAAAAAATACCATGATACACATATTTGGTCATACCGCCCAGCCCTACCGCCCACTGCACCCGTTTCCCAAATAAGCTGTCCTCCCCACCGGGTGTACTTCCAGTTTGTCCGCTCTCACCACGAGTATCCTGCTACAAGTTCTACAGCGAGGGTCCGACACACCAACACGGGCACACTGCCAGTACGGACCCCGCACAGAGGAGTCTCATGCCAGAGCTCTGCAGGCTCATGAGGATCTCTATATTTAACAACCGCCAGTGACCTTCCAGCAACCGCAGGATCTGCCAACACCGGCCCGTCGCAGTACGGGACCAGCAGCTCTGGATGCGGTGAGAAAATCATTCTTTTGTGCAAAGACTACGGGCAGCATGTTTTAACCTCCGCAGAGACTTAAAAACATATAACATCCAATTGCCGGATTATCAGTTTCCTCCGGATTATCTGCTTTTTTGCACCAAACTTAATTGCAGACTTTTATTATCGGCAGTACTACACCTATTATCTTATATTTTTTTGCCATTAGGGCCCAATGGCATAATAATTGTAATTTAATTCATTCGCTCTAATAATGTTATATTTCATGCTCATTTTAGGTAACTTAATTTTAATAAATAGTCCACTTTTTTCACAGAAACTGTTTCTACTCATTTTCATTGTGTGCCCAGTAGTATCCTTGAGGTGCGGTTAACCTGTATCTATAATTTAAGGGGTTTAGAGACATCGTGATCAGGAATACCACTTAGCTGCAGAGTCTGAATTACTTCAGGCGGTGGGAATGGCACAGTAATTGTCGCAGGACCCCATGAAAGGTGCTACATTAATTAGTCATGTGACTGTGTAATGCCTTTAGGGTCCATTGTTTATACAGTCACGGTGTTCCAGTATTGGGGTCCCAAGGAGCAGTTTAACTGGTTGCCGTCTAAAGACGAGCCGGCTCGTCCTGAGACGGCAACCGTTGTACGGCGTTGGCTCCCGACTCAAGCCCGCATCATACCGGCCGGCCCCCAGCTGATTCCTGTAGCTGGGGGGCGGCGATAATAGCAGACATGCGGAGATCGGCAATTAACCCTTTAGATCGCCACTGTCAAAGGTGATCCATTGTAGAGGTAGCCGGAAGGCTTAGCGCTGTTCCTCTGCTGGCTGCTGCACTGTGAATGATAAAGCCTGGCAGGACCAGGCTTTATCAATTGAGCGCAGAGCACACAGATCAATGTGGTTCTATGGAGCCACATTAATCTTTTGGAGGAATCATTTGATTCCTCATAAAAGTCCCCTAAGGGGACTAAAAGTGTAAAAAAAAAAAAAAAAAAAAAAAAAAAAAAAAGAGTTTAAAATACACCCATTAACCCCTTCCTTATTATACATTTTAATCACCCCCCCCTTTTCCCAAATTCCATATAAAAAAATACGTACCCATAATAAAACAAACATATGTGGTATCGTCGCGTGCGTAAATGTCCGAGCTATAAAAATATATTGTTGTTACTCAAACCGCACGGTCAATGGCATAAAAAGCGTTCAAGAAGTCCGATCAATACAAAAATGATACCGCTAAAAACTCAGGATAAGGGCGCAAAAAATGAGCCCTAATACCGCCTCGTATGCGGGAAAATAAAGTCATAGGGGTCAGAAAATGATGCTTTTAAAACGTATTAATGTTCCTGCATGTAGTTATGATTTTTTCCAGAAGTACGACAAAATCAAACCTATATAAGTAGGGTATCATTTTAATCATATGGGCCTACAGAATAAAGAGAATGTGTCACTTTTACCGAAAAATTTACTGCGTAGAAACGGAAGACCCCAAAATTTACAAAATGGTGTTTTTTCTTCAATTTTGTCGCACAATTATTTTTTTTTGTTTTGTCGTAGATTTTTGGGTAAAATGACTGACGTCATTACAAAGTAGAATTAGTGGTGCAAAAATAAGCCATAATGTGGATTTTTAGGTGCAAAATGGAAAGGGGTTATGATTTTTAAAAGGTAATGAGGAAAAAATGAAAGTGCAAAAACTATAAAACACTCAGCCCTGAAGGGGTTAATAAAACCCTATTGCTCATTCATTCTATCCCTACAAGTGGTACACAACGGTAAGGAACATACCTAAGGGATTCCACCATAACTCAATGATCAGAGGGGCACAACTGCTGATCACCCGATATTTTTCTGTTTTATTTATCACATGGCTATTAAAGGAAACCTGTCAGCTTTCTCCCCCCGCACTAACTAGCGGTACTGGCTGGTAGTGTGGGGGACGCTGATCAGTTTGATGCTTACAGTGCCTGGATCCACAGTGCCGTGCGGCCAAAAATCTTATATTTTTGGTATACGCAAATGAGGTGCTAACTGGCACTCTGACGTCCGTGCTGATGGCCGCAGCGCCGCCCAGCTCATCAATATTCCTCCCCTCCCTCTTCATTACAGAGGGGGGAGAAGAGGGAGGAATATTGATGAGCTGGGCGGCACTGCGGCCATCGGCACTGATGTCAGAGTGCCAGTTAGCCCTGCCGATGCCAATTAGCACCTCATTTGCATATACTAAAAATAGATTTCGGCTGAACGGCGCAGTGAATCCGGGCATGGTAAGGATCAAACGGATCAGCGTCCCCCACACTACCAGCCAGTACCACTGGTTAGTGCGGGGGGAGAAAGCTGACTGTTCTCCTTTAATGCAGTAACTATAATACAACTTGAGAGCAGAAATCGCCCAGCATTCCCTGCTGGTTTAGCAACATCTTCATCCCTAATACAGCAGTAAATTGAGTGCCCCTGCATCATAGGAACTCAGTAAAGCTGTTAGGGGGTATTTGCAATCTTTTATTAGACTGCTTTCAGTAAGAGCCAGTAAGAGAATGAGTGCAGCTCTCAAGTGTAATACAGGATATAACTCAGGATCAGTGCAGGATAAGTAATGTAATGTGTGTACACAAGTGAGTCCACCAGTAGAATAGTGAGTGCAGCACTGGGGTATAATACAGGATATAATTCAGGATCAGTACAGGATAAGTAATGTAATGTGTGTACACAAGTGAGTCCACCAGCAGAATAGTGAGTACAGCTCTGGGGTATAATACAGGATATAACTCAGGATCAGTACAGGATAAGTAATGTAATGTGTGTACACAAGTGAGTCCACCAGTAGAATAGTGAGTACAGCTCTAGGGTATAATACAGGATATAACTCAGGATCAGTACAGGATAAGTAATGTATGTACACAGTGACCCCACCAGCAGAATAGTGAGTACAGCTCTGGAGTATAATACAGGATATAACTCAGGATCAGTACAGGATAAGTAATGTAATGTATGTACACAGTGACCTCACCAGCAGAATAGTGAGTACAGCTCTGGGGTATAATACAGGATATAACTCAGGATCAGTACAGGATAAGTAATGTACGTACACAGTGACCCCACCAGCAGAATAGTGAGTACAGCTCTGGAGTATAATACAGGATATAACTCAGGATCAGTACAGGACAAGTTATGTAATGTATGTATACAGTGACTCCACCAGCAGAATAGTGAGTACAGCTCTGGAGTATAATACAAGATATAACTCAGGATCAGTACATAATAAGTAATGTAATACATGTACACAGTGACCCCACCAGCAGAATAGCAAGTACAGTTCTGGAGTATAATACAGGATATAACTCAGGATCAGTACAGGATAAGTAATGTATGTACACAGTGAGCCACCAGCAGAATAGTGAGTACAGCTCTGAAGTATAATACAGGATATAACTCAGGATCAGTAGAGGATAAGTAATGTAATGTACACAGTGACATCACCAGCAGAATAGTGAGTACAGTTCTGGAGTATAATACAGGATATAACTCAGGATCAGTACAGGATAAGTAATGCATGTACACAGTGACATCACCAGCAGAATAGTGAGTACAGTTCTGGAGTATAATACAGGATATAACTCAGGATCAGTACTAGATACATAGTATAATGTACAGTCAGGTCCATAAATATTAGGACATACACAATTCTAATATTTTTGGCTCTATACACTATTCTATTTGAAATGAAACAAACAAGATTTGCTTAAACTGCAGACTGTCAGCTTTAAATTTGAGTTTACATCAAAATCAGGTGAACGGTGTAGGAATTACAAAAGTTTCCATATGTGCATCCCACTTGTTAACCCCTTAAGGACTCAGGGCGTACCTGTAGGTCTTGAGTCCGCTCCCGTTCTAGTACGCGGTGCCATGCCTCTAACAACAGCCGGGACCCGTGGCTAATAGCGCGCGGTGCCGTGCGCTATTAACCCTTTAGAAGCAGCGGTCAAAATTGAACACCGCATCTAAAGTAAAAGTAGCGTTGCCGGTCAGCTCAGGATCGCTGCGGCGAAATCGCATCATCCCGAATAGCAGGAGGGTCCCGTTACCTGCCTCCTGGTGTCCGATTGCCGAATGACTGCTCAGTGCCTGAGATCCAGGCATAAGCAGTCAATCGGAAGAATCATTGATCAATGGTTTCCTATGAGAAACCATTGATCAATGTAAAAGATCAGTGTGTGCAGTGTCATAGCTACCTATGGGAGCTATAACACTGCAAAAAAAAAAAAAAAAAAAGTGAAGATCATTTAACCCCCCCCCCCAATAAAAGTTTGAATCACCCTCCTCTTCTCATTTAAAAAAAAAAGTGTACATAAAAATAAAAACATATGTGGTATCGCTGCGTGCGGAAATGTCCGAATTATAAAAATATATTGTGTATAACAAAATGAGAAGATAACACCATCGCTGAATAGATCGTGCCTAGATACAACAGGTGGATCTCAGCTAAAACCACAAAAAAATTGAGCTGTATACAATATAATATTTTTATAATATATATATATATATATATATATATATATATATATATATATATATCTCTGTGTCTATCAGCGCTCTGATAAAAACTACAAGTAATAATAGAGGCTCACTTACTAAAATCCTGATGGGGAGTGTACTTGGAATCTCTGCCCTGAGAGAAGCTCTTGTCTCCCCTGGAAGGAGAAAAGTATATATAGTTCATTGACCACTGTATCAGGAGCAGGATGATGACATGCAAAATAACTCTCCTGGTCCTGCTCAACTTACTCCTAAGATCCTATAGAGCAAGTGTATCCTCCTCGTAGGATGCAGAATGCACGGCTAGAGTAAAAAAAAAAAAAAAAAAAAAAAAAAAAAAAAAAAAAAAAATCGATCAACGCTCTTGTTCCTTTCTTACTTAGTCCCTTATATTGTGCTACATATAGAATAGGTAACGATATGGTTAATCCTAACTAAATGCAGTATAACATACACGCAGATTTAAAAATACCTTTAAGATCCAGCAAAGCTGTAAGTCCGTGTCCTTGATAGTGTGGAGCTTGTCCCGTTGTACTTGGAGAAGTTTTCAGGAGTCCGTGGTTTTTGGCCTCGCGCTCTCCCTGTAGTAGTGACGTCACTCGCAGCGCTAAGTCACAGCACTCCGTAATCCACCAAGAGTACATCAAGCCGGTGAGACGCCACTGGCCGGGGCAGATCTCCCGGCTAATAGGCTGACTGGAGCCACGGACTCCTAAAAACTACTCCAAGCACAAAAAGCAAGTACAACGGGACAAGCTCCACACTATCAAGGACACGGACTTACAGCTTTGCTGGATCTTAAAGGTATTTTTAAATCTGCGTGTATGTTATACTGGATATAGTTAGGACTCTCGGATTAACCATATCATTACCTATTCTATAATGTAGCACAATATAAGGGACTAAGTAAGAAAGGAACAAGAGTGATCGATTTTTTTACTCTAGCCGTGCATTCTGCATCCTACGAGGAGGATACACTTGGTCTATAGGATTTTAGGAGTAAGTTGAGCCGGACCAGGAGAGTTATTTTGCATGTCATCATCCTGCTCCTGATACAGTGGTCAATGGACTATATATACTTTTCTCCTTCCAGGGGAGACAAGAACTTCCCTCTGGGCAGAGATTCCAAGTACACTCCCCATCAGGATTTTAGTAAATGAGCCTCTATTACTTGTAGTTTTTATTATTAGGGCGCCGATACACATTTATACATATTGTATAAAAATATATAATTAATCAAACCGCGGTCAATGGCGTGTGCGCAAAAAAATTCCAAAGTCCTAAATAGGGTATTTTTGGTCACTTTTAATGTGATGTAAAAAATGAATAAAAAGCGCTCAAAAAGGCTGAGCAATACAAAAATGGCAACGCTAAAAACTTCAGATCACAGCGCAAAAAAATAGCCACCATACCACCCCATACGCGGAAAAATAAACGTTATAGGGGTCAGAAGACGAAAATTTTAGATGTATAAAATTTCCTGCATGTTATGATTTTTTTCCAGAAGTAGAACAAAATCAAACCTATATAAGTAGGGTATCATTTTAATCGTATGGACCTACAGAAGATAAGGTGTCATTTTTACTGAAAAATGTACTGTGTAGAAACGGAAGCCCCCAAGTGTTACAAAATGTCGTTTTTTCTTCAATTTTGGGGCACAATTTTTTTTTCCTGTTTTGCTGTAGATTTTTGGGTAAAATGACTGATGTCATTACAAAGTAGAATTGGTGGCGCAAAAAATAAGCCATCATATAGATTTTTAGGCGCAAAATTGAAAGGGTTATGATTTTTTTTTTTTTTTTAAAGGTGAGGAGGAAAAAACGAAAGTACAAAAATGGAAAACGCTCAATCCTTAAGGGACCAAAAGTAATGGGAAAGAATAATAATCATACATCAAACTTTACATTTTTAAAACTTGGTTGCAGTCAATTACAGCCTGAAGTCTGGAACGCATAGACATCAGCAGACATTGCTGGGTTTCATCCCTGGTGATGCTCTGCCCGGCCCCTACTGTAATTTTCTTCAGTTCCTGCTTGTTCTTGGGGCATTTTCCCTTCAGTTTTGTCTTCAGAAAGTGAAATGCTGCTCAATCGGATTCAGGTCAGGTTATTGACTTGGCCATTGCATAACATTCCACTTCTTTCCCTTAAAAAACTTCTTGGTTGCTTTTGCAGTTTGCTTTGGGTCATTGTCCATCTGCACTATGAAGCGCCGTCCAATGAGTTCTGAAGCATTTTGCTGAATATGTGTAGATAATATTCCCCGAAACCCTTCAGAATTCATCCTGCTGCTTTTGTCAGCAGTCACATCATCAATAAATACAAGAGAAGCAGTTCCATTGGCACCATACAGGCCCACTATGCCATGACACTACCACCACCATGCTTCACTGATGAGGTGTATGCTTAGGATCATGTTCCTTTCCTTCTCCATACTCTTATCTTCCCATCACTCTGGTACAAGTTGATCTTGGTCTCATCTGTCCAGAGGATGTTGTTCCAGAACTGTGAAGGCTTTTTTAGATGTCATTTGGCAAACTCTAATTTGGCCTTCCTGTTTTTGAGTCTCACCAATGGTTTCCATCTTGTGGTGAACCCCCTGTATTCACTCTGGTGAAGTCTTCTGATTGTTAACTTTGACACACATACACCTACCTCCTGGAGAGTGTTCTTCATCCTCCACAGTTGTTTTCCTTGGTCTACCCTGTGTTCCTTCTTTTTAAGAACGTTCCAAACAGTTGTTTTGGCCACGCCTAATGTTTTGGCTATCTCTCTGATGGGTTTGTTTTTTTTTTTTTTCAGCCTAATGATGGCTTGCTTCACTGATAGTGACAGCTCTTTGGATCACATCTTGAGAGTTGACAGCAACATATTCCAAATGCAAATAGCACACTTGAAATCAACTCTGGACCTATTATCTGCTCATTGTAATTGGGATAATGAGGGAACACACACCTGGACATGGAACAGCTGAGAAGCTAATTGTCCCATTAGTTTTGGTCCCTTAACAAGTGGGAGGCACATTTGCAAACTGTTGTTATTCCTACACCATTCACCTGATTAAATACCCTCAAATGAAAGCTGACAGAGTGCAGTTAAAGGAAATCTTGTTCGTTTCATTTCAAATCCATTGTGATGGTGTATAGAGCCAAAAAGGTTAGAATTGTGTCGATGTCACAATATTTATGGACCTGACTGTATGTACATAGTGACTCCACCAGCAGAATAGTGAGTGCAGCTCTGGGGTATAATACAGGATATATCTCAGGATCAGTACAGGATAAGTAATGTAATGTATGTACACACTGACTCCACCAGCAGAATAGTGAGTACAGCTCTGGAGTATAATACAGGATATAACTCAGGATCAGTACAGGATAAGTAATGTAATGTATGTACACAGTGACTCCACCAGCAGAATAGCGAGTACAGCTCTGGAGTATAATACAGGATATAACTCAGGATCAGTACAGGATAAGTAATGTAATGTATGTACACAGTGACCCCCACCAGCAGAATAGTGAGTACAGCTCTGGGGTATAATACAGGATATATCTCAGGATCAGTATAGGATAAGTAATGTATTGTATTTACATAGTGAATGCACCAGCAGAATAGTGAGTGCAGCTCTGGAGTATAATACAGGATACGTCATGTGAAACGTTTGATGCTGTGAGTACATATATTGCAGATGTCACTAGGGGGATCTGCGCCCCACAGTTGGGAATTGCAGGAACCATGTCTTACACTTCAAATATATTTTGGAGCTCATGTTATTAATCTTTATATGCCCCTCCCCCACAATAACTCACCCTTATAATAAACCTACTCATGTCCCCTTATTCTTTCCCATAAGTTCCATTGTGTCTTCTAGGTGAAGTCCCCCAACATTCCCCTCACCACCCCCATAATAAACCCCTCAGCTCCTTAATATCACCACTGATCAGCCTCAAGATTGCCCCCCAGTGTACTCTTACAACCCCCCCCTCCCTTTCATCATGGCTCCTCATATAACCCCCCCCCCCCCCCCCTAAACTCGGTTTCCGCCCCCGCCCCTGTCGGTACCATCTTGGCGGCCTCGGCCCACGTGCGTTCCCTGCGGCGCTTTTGTCTGTCTCTCATGTTGTCCGGTCACCGGGCGGGTCTGCGGGGGTCTCCGGGTGAGCTCAGTATCCGCAGAGGTCGCTCGGTACTAGGATTATGGGAGTTGTAGTCTGCTCCGGCCCGGGCAGCTTCTACACACCGGAACCACACTCCCCACAATGCAATACGACAATCACTTCCGCTCCGCCTCAGGAAAACACGTGGGCGGGACCGATGCAGGGCATTGGCAGGCGCGCAAACCACACATCTCGCGAGATTGTAACCGCCCACCTTGACGTCACCACCTAACTGCGCAGAGAAGGGTGGGGGGGGGCAATCATCACGTGACGAAAAGAATCGGCGCTGAAAGGAGGAAACGACGCTCCTCCCACCTTAATGCATCATCCGTAGTGTTATAAAGCTTGCGCAGCGATTGACATTGTTTACATGATGCGACTCTGAAAAGTCTAGACTTATGATGCGGTTTTTATGCCTATTGAGAAAAATCATGTAATCAGTGTTTACTGCGTTTTATTATTGGTGTTGTGAGCATGTCCTTGAAATCATTGGCTTTTGGAGATAGATCCACACCAAGGCAGACCACTCTTAGGCTGCATTCACACCACGTTTTTGCAATACAATTTTTGCAATACAATTCCCGTATACGTTTTCTATGTGAAAACCGTAAGGAACGTATTGAAAACCAAATGCATTGACTCTCCATTGAAAACCGTATGCCAAAAGATGCGTCAGGTTGTGTCCGTTTTGCATCATGTACGGTTGTCAGTTTTTTTTTCCTGTACCCAAAACCACGGTTTTTGTTCCGGGTGAAAAACTGTATAAGGCTAGGTTCACAACACGTCTTTCAAATATGGTTACCGTATACGGTTTTCAGCTAAAAAACATGTCAAAAACCGTATGTAACCATATACAACCGTATACGGTTCCAAAACATATGTACAGTTCTATCCATTTGCATCCGTTTTTGCCAACGGTTTTGCTATTTTGTTGGAATTCGTTTTCAAGCAATTTAATAAAGTTACTATTGTTCTATTGAAATTCCTTCTGCGCATATGTCAACTCCAAAAACGCATTAGAAAAACCGTGTGCAACCGTATTCTGAAATTCTGTGTACAGTTCTCATAGACAACAATGTTAAACTAACTGCATACGTTTTTTCAACCGGAGGCAAAAATGATTTTGAAAAATCGGCAAAATCGTATCTGAGGCAAAACGGATGCAACCGTACACAACATTTGGAATACGGTTTACAATGCATTCTCTTTACGTATACGTTTTTTTGCGGAAAACCGTATACAGTTACCGTATTTGAAAATCTTAGTGTGAACCCAGCCTTAAACCGTTTACTTTTTTTTTAAACATGGGAGTTAATGGGAACCATACAGAACCGTGTGCATACGGTTCCATCTGGTTTTCACTATATGGTTTTTGACTTTGCAGTTTTTTCCCTTGGAATTTCAAACAAACAAGTGAAACTTTATTCATAATGGAGTGAAAAGTTAAAAACGTATACTTTTTTTCTTAAAAAAACGGATGTAACCGGACATCATTTTTTAAAACCGTATACGGTTTTTAACTGTATAGGGGTTGAAATTTGTACACACGTTTGGATACAGTTTAGTCAGGTTTTGAGGAATCCGTTTTTCATCAAAAACCTTATACAGGAACTGTATAGCAAAAACGTGGTGTGAATGCAGCCTTAGAGGGGTAGTCTGGGGAACTGAACTTGTCCCAAATCCACAGGATGAGGGATAAAAGTCAAGTCGTAAGAGTCCAGCAGCAGTAGGGTTGCCACCTTTCTTGCAAAAAAAAAAAAAAAAAAAAAAAAAAAAATACCGGATATGCTAATTTGCATAATTACATATGCGTAGCATCACAGGATAAACATTTGCGCGGGAAATGTCCTATTCTGACCCTTATAACATGTTTTGATGTGACTTTTTGATCGATTTTTTTTTAAATTAAATTCGGGAGCTGCAGTTAGTTACTAACTACAACTCCCAGCATGCCCTGATACAGCCTGTGGCTCAGTAGCTGCCCTAAACGAAAACTACAGCTCCCAGCATGTTGGACTATATAGTAGTACATAGTATAGGTCAGTGTTTCCCAACCAGGGGTGCCTCCAGCTGCTGCAAAACTACAACTCTCGGCATGTTGGACTATAGGGGTGTGAATTGGCAAGAATTTGACGATACAATACATATCGCGATACACGTATGACGATACGATATATCCCGATATATCCGGATTCTGTTTACGAGACGATATATCTTGATTCTGTCTCAACAACAATGTCCTTTACACTTTTATTAAAACTTTTTTTTTTTTTTTTACACTTTATTAGACTTTTAGGAGGAATCATTAGATTCCCCAACAGATGAATAGAGTTCTATTGAACTCCATTGATCTGCGATCCATTGATAGAGCCTAGTCAAGCCAGGGTCAATCAATGACAGAGCCACAGACAGCAGGAAGCAGAGGTAAGCCTGCCGGCTACCTCCACAGTGGATCGCCCGCCCGCGATCGCGGGGGGACACCCCACTAGCCCACCAGGGAGCATACACATGTCCCTTTAAACGCCGCTGTCAGCTTTGATAGCGGCGATCTAAAAAGTTAATAGCCATCCACGGCGATTGCCGCATGCTGGCTATTAGCGGCGGCCCCCGGCTACTGAAATCAGCTGGGGGCCGCAGAGTATGGAGCCGGCAGGAGTCGTGAGCCCGCTCCATACACCCAGAGCGCCGCCGCGCTTGTCAGGTCCGGCCCTGCTTGCACGAGCCGGAAAAATTCACCTGCCTGGCGCCCTGAACTGCATGTCCCGGGCGTCTGGAGATACGAATTCCACATACATAAAAGGATCGATGCAAAAATATTTTGAATCGATACAGTATCGCAAAATGAAAAATTGCGATAATCGAGTGAATCGATTTTTTCTTACACCCCTATTGGACTATATAGTAGTATATAGTATAGGTCAGTGTTTCCCAGTCAGGGGTGCCTCCAGCTGCTGCAAAACTACAACTCCCAGCATGTTGGACTATATAGTAGTATATAGTAGGGATCGACCGATTATCGGTATGGCCGATATTATCGGCCGATAATCACGATTTTGGGCATTATCGGTATCGGCAATTACCTTGCCGATAATGCCCCGCACCGCAATTTTTGCCCATACCGCTATACCGGTCGGGCCCCTCCTCCACCCTCAGAGTCAATAAAAAAAAAAATTAAACTTACCCGTAATGGGGGTGGTCCGGGCCATCCATCGTTCCTGTAGTGTCCGGGGGCATTCCGGGTGAACCGGTCCGGGCTGTCCTTCTCTGGCGGTCATCTTCTCCACTCCGGGCAGGCTCCGGCCTAGTGCGCTGCATAGACGCCGCGATGCCAGGTGCGTCGCTGCGCACGGGCGTCACTGCGCAGCGGCGTCTATGCAGCGTACTAGGCCGGAGCCTGCCCGGAGTGGAGAAGATGACCGCCGGAGAAGAAGGACAGCTCGGACCGGTTCACCCGGAACGCCCCCGTACACTACAGGAACGATGGATGGCCCGACCACCCTGACAGGTAGGGGGAGAGGAGCGGGTGGTAGCGGCAGCGACCTATGGCACCGCAAAAGCCCCTGCAATGCATTGATTTAAAGCGCCTGCTTTAAATCAATGATCTGCAGCGGTGTCACGGGGGGTTAAATAGCCGATAACTTATACCGGAATATCGGTATAAGTTATCGGCCCTAACCTCCACCGATTATCGGTATCGGCCCTAAAAAAACGATATCGGTCGATCCCTAGTATATAGTATAGGTCAGTGATTCCCAACCAGAGCACCTCCAGCTGTTGCAATACTACAATTCCCAGCCTGCCCGGACAGCCAACGTCTGTCCGGGCATGCTGGGAGTTGTAGTTTTGCAACAGCTGGAGGCGCTCTGGTTGGGAAACACTGGTATAGTTTATGGTGCAACATTCCGGGAGTTGGAGGATTGGTTGGATAAATACCAGCCATTGCATTGCCGGTACTTTTAATATAAAAATACTGGCAGGGTGGCCAAAATAACTGCTGTGCTGGTAAAATACCGGACAGGTGTCAACCCTAAGCGGCAGGGACCCAGACCACTGCCCCCCCCCCCCCACTATCTCCAGAACTTGGCCCATGAACTCATGTGAATTCCCCACATTTATTGAAGAAGTGCATGTTCTTCATATATAGCCAAGTAACTTCGATGTAAACAAGTCTGTAAGTGTGGCCCTGTCTTTTGGACCACACATTTCATTAAAAAAAATAACGGGAGTGTTTGTGCAACAATTCTGCGACAGTCGCAGTTGATAAATGAGCGACCGCTGCAAAAAGCTAAACATGCCACACTACAGTCAAGTGATTTTCTTGAATAATTCTAAATGAGATTAAAACTTACCACCAGAATAGAACCAATCATAAATTCCTCCATTTGTGTAGTTTTTTTTTTTTTACCATTTTCAAGATCTCTGCTTCCTGGTAGTGAATGGGAGGATTCAGGAGGCAGTCTTCCCATTCACTACCAGGGGTTAATACTGGATTTTGTCTGTTCCCTTGTTACAGGAGATGCAGCGCTGCAGCAAGACATAAGGTTTTCCCACAAGAAATATTTTATTCTCCTACTCTCTACCATGATCGACTGATGCAACAAAAACACAAATGCAGCCAAATAAATAAGACCCAACTGTACCCCCTCATTACATCCTAGCACTGCCCCACAACAGTAGCTACAAGTCCCCATTGCTAGTCACAGTACCCCATAGATCCACCATAGCTAGTACCACTTGGTTTTCACTAGTCCCGAAAAAAAAAAAGTATGACCCAGTGTCCCTAAGGTCCCACATAGGATGAACCCCGGTACCCCCATAAAATGTTCTATTAAGAAGAAACCATGAAGTCCTTTGGAGCCATATAGCAGTCTCCATAATAGAAAACTACAGTGGTCCCTCAAGTTACAATATTAATTGGTTCTGGGACGACTGTTGTTTGTTGAAACCATTGTATGTTGAGACCAGAACTATGGAAACCTGGTAATTGGTTCTAAAGGCACCAAAATGTCATCAAAAATAGGAAAAATTGAGAGTTAAAGAAAAATAAGTAGATAACAGCCTTTGGCTTTCCGGGCATGCTGGGAGTTGTAGTTTTGCAACAGCTGGGGGCACCCTGCTTGGGAAACACTGGTCAATGTAGAGGACAGGAGCTTCTTTGGGGGTCCTGTACAGTACACACAATGTCCTAAAAAAGGAACATGGAGCCGCTTTCACCTGGTGTCCAAAGGAGCAGGTAACCCTGGCCCAGGTAAAGAGCAGTACAGAACATGTAATTCCTCCCTGTACTGTAGGGGGACGCTATTAGACACCAGTCAGTGCATACACTTCAGTAATACAGGTAAAGAGTAGTACAGAACATATAATACCTCCCTGTTCTGTAGGGGGCGCTATTTTTTTTTAAATCTGAAATTTTTTTATTGTACATTTTTACATAATACACAAAACACAAACACACAAAAATAAAAGATAAACCCCCCGCTCTCCCCCAACCAGACAAGGGGGGGCGCTATTAGACACCAGTCAGTGCATACACTTCAGTAATACAGGTAAAGAATAGTCCAGAACATGTAATACCTCCCTGTACTGTAGGGGGCGCTACCAGACCAGTAATACAGAGGTTTTATCAGTGAATGCCCATTCTGATTGGTCGGTTCTTCCAGCCATTGACATGTTTCACAGATCTGGACTGTCTGTAGTATTGTATGTTGAGTCTGGTTTCAAGTTACAATGGTCCAGAAAAGACTATTGTATGTTGAAACTATTGTATGTTGAGGCCATTGTAAGATGAGGGATCACTGTACCAGTTAGTATCCCAACAATAGTGGGCAACGGTGCTTCCTAGAACTCCATATCAGTGTCACCTTCAATGCCCCTTAGATCCTCATGTAGAGAAAAAGACAAAAAGAGGTGCGCTCCTAGTGCGGATGGTTCAGACAGGTGAGCCCCTTAGGATAATTAGGTAGGCTTACCAGAAGTGGTCATGCTCAGGGCACAACACCTATATCTGCATGTAGTATCGCTCGGTGAAGATGAGGTCAGCAGCTCCTGAAGTCCTCTCTGAGTGAGCTAGTCACTTAGCATTTCTGATACAGTCTGGAATAATGTGAACCAAAGGCCTGGGACACATAAAAGGAGGACTGGGTTCCGGGCGCTTCCCCTCCTAGTAGAGTACTGAATCTTATGCAGGCAGATCCATAGAATAAAAAGGGAGTTTATTCGCAACAATAGTTTCGAGTCTTGTGCCAGACTCTTCTTCAGGCATATGACAAGGGGTTCAAACACATACACTTAAAATTCCCGGGACCCAAAATGGTTTCGGGTGAAAGGTCACAATGACATTACTCTTAAATTACAAAATATAACATACAAGGTGATAAAAGCATAAGAATATATACATATATAAAAGTTAAGATTAGATGGAGTTTGGTATAAAATTTATATGTTTGCCCATTTGGCAGCGCTGGAGGCTCCCGATCAGCGGAGGTTAATCACGGCATCAGAAAGAGGCTGATGTGTGACGCTCGCCATAGCGAGTGATGGGGGTGGATAAAATGTAGTGGAACCCAGTCCTCCTTTTATGTGTCCCAGGCCTTTGGTTCACATTATTCCAGACTGCCTTAGATCCTCATGTCATTGCCAGCCCGAATGATCCCATCCAGCTTAGGAACCCAAAACACTGCAAACCATAGTGTCTCCATAGGAGTAGCAGCTAGTGATCCTAGAAGAGCCAACCATAGTGCAGATTAGATCACCATAGAAGTGCCATGGAGAATCTAGCACCAATGCCTTCTAGAACACCAGTACCCCAAAATCTAACAGCTTAATGTCCAAATAACAGTCAAAAATATGGACAAAAGGAAAAAATACTTTGGGAGCGGTCTCCAGTTCACAGATAGAAAAAATTCTTTTACGTCCTTTTTTTAAAAAAGCACTTACACTTTTTGAGTGGCCACGGACCGCTGACCACTCACTACAAAGAAAAGGCGTATCTAAATGGAGGCTCTCTTGTATCCGCTATTTTTCTCCCGGTATCCTCCAGATAGGAATAAAACTAAAATAAAAGAAAAACTAAATAGTGAACACGCCTCCTTTCTTGTACACTCCACCACAAAAATTATTTTACATCACAAAGGCTTTCACTTACTTTACCGAGGGGAGTCTATCAGCTGTTTTAAACTCCCCTCGTGCCGGCAAGCTAGACGTCCCACTTCGGAGCTCCAGAGGTTTCAAGCGGGTAAGTTCAACAAAGGAACCCCTATTGTTCCAACCAGTATCTCAAAACATACCAGTCATTGCGCTCAATGATCTCTCATTTATAGTTACAATCAGTATCCCCATATGAGTTGCAGTCGGAGCTTGTCAAAATGCCCACCAGCATCCCAATAATAGCCATCCACCATGCCCTTTAGATCCCCATGTGAGCCTCGCTATCCCCATAAGTGTTCTAATAAGGGGCAACCACAGTGTGGCTATAGGAGTAGTAAGTAGCCAGTGATATTATAAAAGCCAGACACAGTTTAGGTTAGTTCGCCACAATAGTCTCAACTATAATGTCACACACAAAAAAAAAAAACACAGCGCCCCCCCCTTTAGTTTACCCATGATAGTATCAACCATAATGTGGCAGGACATGTTGGGAGTTACAGCTTCACCACTGCTGGGGAGCCACATTGAACATGAAGGAAGATGCATTCTCTAGGGTGCAGTAAAGAGATTTTATTTAAATATACATTCACCGATAGACAAAAGTACAATTAAACAGATCTCCCTCCTGCGTGATCCTGGACGGGGAAGGAGCCATCGCACTGCATGGTGACACTGTATAAAATTCACAGTATCTATGGCTTCTTCAGATAAGGCCGAGGAGCTGAGGCATCTCCCTATTACATCGCACCTCAGGGGTTAGGGAAGCATGAATGGCCAACACTGAGCAAGCAGATGCCTCGGGAAGCCATGAACATTTAACATCAAACATAAAACTGAGTGCAGTCACGTTACAAGCAGCAAAATGGCAGACTGCATGAAGCGGGCCGGAGCGGGTCTGTCATCAACTAACAAGGGGCTCTATGATGTCTGCCATATGATCTCTTCCATTGGGTATGGAGAGAACTGAGTAATAAGCTTTGTGTGTGAAATTTTTCGTACCTGGGAACGTCACTTGGGATGATGCACAGGTCGCCATCTGTTGAAGTTCCTAATTTACAGTATAAAAGATGACGACTAAATTTACATCTAAGTTTAAAAAAATCATATAAATACCAAAGAAGAAAGGTTGGGGTGTCGAGAGATCAGTGCAGAGGTGAGTGCGCGGTACAGCGACACCACTCAATGTCAGCTCCAGCTGGATGTCCTCAGATCCGTCACAAACTCCTACATAGACACACTTTCCACACAGTTGAAGTCATGCCAAGTGCGGGTCCATTGCCATATTACAAGTCCAGCGCCACTGGCTTGCTTACAGATGAATCCCTCATCATCACCTCCCTGGGCCATAGGAGGTGGAGGGATCTGCCCTGTGGCACGTGCAGGTTGTATTTTAATCATCCTAATACTTCATCTACCTATTCAGAGTTTTGTTTATGGGGTCATCTTCTTAAACTACTTTGGAACTAACCCCCTCGATTGTGGAAAATGTGATGATCCAGAAGGGCCTGGGGGCGGAGCTGTTCTACGTCCGGTCTTAGGTCTGCAAATAAGGGATGAAATAAAATAAGTGTGGACAAAAAACAAGAGTGGATACAGTAAGAGTAAAACAACAATCTCCATTGACTGACTAAGGCTAGGATTCCACTTGGTTTTTTTCCCAGCGTTTTTTTCACTGAAAAAAAAAAGCCAGTGCAATTTCCTGCATCTGACGTTTTTGCATTTGAGTTGAAATTGCATTTTTGGCCCCTTTGTGTTTTTTTTTTTATTTATTTATTTTTTTTAAATGTGTTTGGTACCAAAAAAATAAATAAAGGATGCAGTAGGGATGTAAAAAACTTAAAGGAAATTATTTTTTTATAATTAACTTTTAATAAATTTTTTATAAAGTGTGTGTGTCACTTTTTTTTTCTATTTTTTTTTAAATTTTTTAGGTAGTACTACTACTCCCAGCATGGAACAGACTGTTCCATGATGGGAGTAGTAGTACCTGTACAGACATATCTCCCCGGGTGTCATTCCTGACATCCGATTCGATCGTCCATAATATAGCAGAGATACGGAGCGACTCTATACATCGCTCACATCTCTGCTCTGTACTCCGGCCAGTGATATGAATTGAACATCACTCATTCATATTTTACACCCAGAGTGGGGATTGGCCGGATGGTTGCAGCCAATCACAGCTCTCAGAGGGAAATATGAATGAGTGATGTTCTATTCACATCACTGGCCGGAGTATAGTGCAGAGATGCGAACGCTGTAGAGAGCCGCTCCACATTTCTGCAATAGATAGGACAATCGTAGCGGGTGTCAGGAGTGATACCCACTGTGATCTGTCCTTAACTGCAGATACTACTACTCCCATCATGGAGCACGCTCTGCTCCATGATGGGAGCTGTAGTACCTGCATTAATAGACAGATCGCAGTGAGTGTCACTTCTGACACCTGTTGCGATCTGCCTATTAATGCAGGTACTACAGCTCCCAGCATGGAGCAGAGAGCGCTCCATGTTGGGAGTAGTAGTACCTGCAGTTAAGGAAATATCACAGCGAATGTCACTCCTGACACCTGCTGTGATCCTCCTGTATAATGTATAGATGCAGGCGGCCGCTCTTCTATGGTCCCCTGCACTGATGTATATATACTAGGGATCGACCGATAGATTTTTTAGAGCCGATACCGATAATCTGTGGAATTTAAGGCCGATAGCCGATAATTTATACCGATATTCCGGTATAAGTTATCGGCTATTTCAGATATTAATGGTGAGCAGCACTTGGTAACTCGCCACTTTGATGCTGCTATTGCTTTTGACAGTGGCATCCAAAGGGCTAAACTCCGGAATGCGAGTTATCACTGTTCCCGGCCACTGCGGGAGGGATCAGCTGTAATACACAGCCAGTATTCATTTCTGAACCAGCCTCATACAATGTTCCTGGCAGTACATGCATGCAAAATTTGGGAAGACGTTCACAAGGAATCTGTCAGCTGGTATTCACTCTAGAAACTGCTGTTAGGACAAGGAGACGCATGCCCCATTCACATGTCAGAATTTCTGTCAGGACATTCCATCACTATGAAAAAGTCTGCACTAGGACCATTCATGACGGCAATGCATCTCTGAGTGTATTCTGCAGAAATAATTGACATGTTCTTTCTTTCTGTGTTGTCCAGAATTTACATTTCCAAGGCAGATATTTCCACCATGGAAATTCTGCCCTGTGCACAGTGCAGCTGGATCTTATTGTGAATCCCGCTATGTGAATAGGGCCACATGGTACCTTTCATACTTCTGTCTTCTAGAACATAGAAAAATGCTATTATTCTCTGGTTTCAAGCATCTCTTCTATACTGAATATTGCACGATAACTCACCTGGCTTTGGATTTTTTGCTGGCTGAGCTCTCAAATGTTGAGGCATCTACCTGGATGTCATCTTCATCCTGCAAAGCAGCTTCCAAAGCAGCCTGAACTTTGGGGGCCACAGCTGGCCCCTCGTAGTCTCGGGTTGTACGACTTGGCATATCAAGCTCCAACAGTACAATGTTCTCAGCCTGTGAGTAGAAAAGCTGCGATCAGTACATAATCATGTTCTGGAAAGTATTGACCCTCCCCCATATAACGGCCTCGTCATTAATCTAGGTCACCTATATTGGAAAAATCACAATACCGTGAAGCTAATGGATTCACTTTTTGGTGATGTGAAACTGAAGAGACCATCATAGCAGCCTATGTATACATCTATCAAAAACTGATGGCTGGGGCCCATGCTTGACTGCTACAAGAGGATGACTCTAGGAAGGAGTTTCTAACCCAACTTGTCATGGTTTACTGAGGGTCTCTAGTCTTAAAAGGTTTGTACTGTTCTGCAAGTTTCTAATGCACCTTGTATTCAAAGTTCCACACCCATTTCAACATCTTTGCTTGCATTCATTAAAGGGGTTATCCAGGAATAAAAGAAAGTGCTACAAACCGCTCCCCCGTCTGTCTCCAGGTTGGGTGTGGTTCTACAGCTCAGTTCCATTGAAGTGAATGGAGCCAAGATGTAAAACCCCACCCAACCTTGAGAAAGATGTAGAACTGTTTTTGAAAGAAATTAGCTGTTTTTTTCTATTCCTGGATAACCCCTTTAAGGAGGAGAACTCTAACATTACCTGTGTTTAGCCTCTAGATGTATACAGGGTGGGCAATTTATATGGATACACCTTAATACAATGGGAATGGTTGGTGATATTAACTTCCTGTTTGTGGCAGATTAGTATATGTGAGGGGGGAAACTTTTCAAGATGGGTGGTGACCATGGCAGCCATTTTGAAGTCGGCCATTTTGAATCCAACTTTTGTTTTCTCAATAGGAAGAGGGTCATGTGAAACATCAAACTTATTGGGAATTTCACAAGAAAAACAATTATGTGCTTGGTTTTAACGTAACTTTATTCTTTCATGAGTTATTTACAAGTTTCTGACCACTTATAAAATGTGTTCAATGTGCTGCCCATTGTGTTGGATTGTCAATGCAACCCTCTTCTCCCACTCTTCACACAGTGATAGCAACACCGCAGGAGAAATGCTAGCACAGGCTTCCAGTATCCGTAGCTTCAGGTGCTGCACATCTCGTATCTTCACAGCATAGACAATTGTCTTCAGATGACCCCAAAGATAAAAGTCTAAGGGGGTCAGATCGGGAGACATTGAAGGCCATTCAACTGGCCCACGACGACCAATCCACTTGATTTGTTTCCCTCTTTATGCACTGAAGCTGGCACGTTCCCTGAGTTTTTCCAGGAAGATGGTGCACCACCGCATTATGGGTGTCAGGTCCGAGCATTCTCCTGAGGAGTGGATTGGTCATCGTGGGCCAGTTGAATGGCCCCCAAGGTCTCCCGATCTGACCCCCTTAGACTTTTATCTTTGGAGTCATCTGAAGGCAATTGTCTATGCTGTGAAGATACGAGATGTGCAGCACCTGAAACTATGGATGCTGGAATCCTGTGCTAGCATTTCTCCTGTGGTGTATATAGTAGTATAAAGCAGTGTATACGGATACTGGAAGCCTGTGCTAGCATTTCTCCTGCGGTGTATATAGTAGTATATAGCAGTGTATATGGATACTGGAAGCCTGTGCTAGCATTTCTCCTGCGGTGTTGCTATCAGTGTGTGAAGAGTGGGAGAAGAGGGTTGCATTGACAATCCAACACAATGGGCAGCACATTGAACAAATTTTATAAGTGGTCAGAAACTTGTAAATAACTCATGAAAGAATAAAGTTATGTTAAAACCAAGCACATAATTGTTTTTCTTGTGAAATTCCCAATAAGTTTGAGGTGTCACATGACCCTCTTCCTATTGAAAAAAGTTGGATTCAAAATGGCTGACTTCAAAATGGCCGCCATGGTCACCACCCTTTTTGAAAAGTTTCCCCCCTCACATATACTAATGTGCCACAAACAGGATGTTAATATCACCAACCATTCTTATTTTATTAAGATGTATCCATATAAATGGCCCACCCTGTACATCTCCTCTTAAAGAGGTTATCCAGGAATAGAAACACACAGCTAATTTCTTTCTAAAACAGTGCCCCGTCTTTTTCCAGGTTGGGTGTGGTTTTACAACTTGGCTCTATTAACTTCAATGGAACTAAGCTTCAAAACCACACTCAACTTGGAGACAGACAGGGAGTGGTTTTTAAAGAAAGTAGCTCTGTTTTTCTATTTCTGGATAACCCCTTTAAGGTTTGTAAAAAAAAAATCTCCTCCTAATCTGGTAGTTTGTCCCAATTTAATAGTGCAGGTAAAATAGATCAGTATAGCATCAAAACTGAACAGTTCATAGGATTAGCATTGACCATGACAGTCACAAACCCTCAGCTGTAAAAAGTATTTTCAGGCTTAAGATGTAAACAAGAAAGTCCCCATTCACTGACTGCAAGAAAACCCCTTGATGAAGCGTTAACAAAATATAATAAAAAAGGGTGCAGAACGTTTCAGTATTGTTTATATATGAGTGGATGAGCCCTTTAAAGCGTTAGTGTCATTGGGAAAAAATTTCTGCATGTCGTCCAGACATGTCACGTTTAAATTGCATCAGGTCCAAGTCCTGAGACCCACTGCAATCCAAGTTATAAGCTGGTAAAGTGCACAGCAGAATTCTTCACTCTATGGTGGGCTGCCCAATCTGACTCTTTCACTCCATAATTCAGTAAATGAGTAGGATCGATTGACAGCTGCAGCGTGATGAAGTGTTGCCACGCATTTCACCATCTTATAACTCGCGATCACTGGGGGGGGGGGGTCGTCCCAGGACTGAGAATTAGTGCTATTTTAAACGTTTTTTTTTCAAATGACAGTAACGCTTTAAAGAGTGAAGATCCCTACATTTACTTGCAGAAGATGTGCTTGGTAAGTCTACAGTAAGCGTGTGTAAATCTGCCTGGGATAACCAAATATCCATTTTATGATACAAATACAAAAGAATAGAAGGGCAGACTCGATGGAGCAAGTGGTCTTTTTCTGCTGACAATCTTTTATGCTTCTTACCCGGTATCTAGGGTCAGGCCTGACCATCATGGACATCTTGGCATGGTGGCAAAGCGGTCTCTTGTAGCCAACGGCAGATGTGGGACGGTTCATCATCTGCTGATTGCTATGAAGAAAAGAGCGCAGTTAACAAACATAGCGAGGAAAGGGGGGGCTGACACAGGGTCCAAAAGGGGGGAGCATTGGGTACTCACTCTAGCCTGCTGATCGGGTGAAGCTTCCACTGATCTTCCTCCTCCTCGAAATAGCATCGATTCATCATCTTATTTTTTTCTTCCATTGGGATGAAATTTTCAATGATAAGATGCCTAAATCACAAGAAGAATCAGAACATAAAGTCAAGATAGGAAGAAACCTGACAGGAGGGTGTTCACATATTAATTGTGACTTCTGAGGCACAGCTAGACCAGCATCATGTAAAATTAGGATGAAGACGTATCCCTGTAAAGCCATGAGCCCCATTTACTTTAAAGGACAACTGCAGCGGAAAACACTTGGATAGGAGATAAGTGTTTGAATGTATTCAGCTGGAATGTAGGTCGTCATGTTTTTATTTGGACATTTAAAGCACAGTTTGCTGTACTTTAGGGTCCAAGTAAAAACACTTTCAGAAAATAAACCGAATGTAGTTAATAACCGACTCTGTTTAGGCCATTGAAGTAAATGGGGCTCATGCTTGTCCATGCACAGATACACTGGCATCCCATTTTGATAGGATGCTGACAGATTCATGTGAATGCACCCTTCCCCCCTCCACTATAAGTTGCTACAGGGGCAAAGGGCTGATCCTTTTCAATGGGGCAGATGTAACCCCTTCATGACTGAGCTTTTCACTATACCCCCAGAGACGCGATTTAGTATGTGCAATTGTACCCTCTATGTAAAGGGGCCAAGTCTGGTGATTGACTCTCTTTATCTTTGTCTAGTAAAATTTTTTATTTAAACTAATGTTCCAAGGTGGCCCAATAAAAAATAAAAGCTTTAACTCACCTTCCTCGCTCCCTTGTAGCCTCCGGTATCAGGGTGCCCTGTCTGCAGCCAGTGACACTGCTTTGAAAGAGCAAAGCATCTGAACACACACAGGGCACCCTGATAGGGCATGAAAAGTTGCAATTGATCACTAAAGATGGTACCCAAACATGAAGACTATCAAGCAATCATGGCGGGTGGGGCAGGGAGAAGCTACTGGGGTCTGCCACAATACCTTGAGCTTCAGGCAGCATGAAAGTGTTAACAGGTTCCCAACCCAAGTCTACATCCTCCCTTTACATAACTTAGCATATTTGCCATTCAGTGTTTAGGAAAAGTTAGGCAAAAACTACTATAAAACTTTTAAGGTGGCCATACTGATTTTAGACTTTTGAAGAAAAATTCCCCCCCCCCCCCCCCCCCCCGATAGCAAAGGATTGATTTATTTTGAGTGGTAACATTTATGGATAAGGTGGAGCCTATGTGATGTGTAAATCCGTTCCAACCCCTGCATCCATTCGGTTAGTCTGTTTTGGACATGCTGCAATAATAAACCCAAACAGCCTAATACATAATTCACATCCTAAACAGATCACAATGAGATGCAATCAAAACCAGACAATGGGGGAGATTTATCAAAACCTGTCCAGAGGAAAAGTTGCTGAGTTGCCCATAGCAACCAATACAATTGCTTATTTCATTCTTCAGAAGCCTTATTAAAAATAAAAAAACCTGCATTATGGGTTTGTAATCTGGGGACGCCAAACCAAATGTCAATGGTTTCTTGCATCTCACATCACCAGTTTCCCATCAGGGATGGTGGATTGCTCGACAAATGTGAACCCAGCCTAAGTGTTACTCATGAAACAATCTCATTGAAGGTCATTTGTGCCTCACTTCATTAGGGTGTTTCCACATTTAGGATCCCAGGATAGGCTGGTATTATAGGGGAAAACTACTTCGATACACAGCCATAAGAGAAAAAGCCACTCAGAGATAAGATAGAGTTTCACACCCCATGTTCTCCATAAATCCCCTTCCATGCCCGTTCATAACATAAAATATCTGCCCAATGTGTGAATAAATGTTATATGTCAATTTAACCTTTTATCTGTTTTTGTGGAGTCCCAACACACAAGGGGGGAGATTTATCAAAACCTGTGCAAAGGAAAAGTTGCCCAGTTGTCCATAGAAGCCAATCAGATTGCTTCTTTCATTTTTTAAAAGGCCTCTGAAAAATGAAAGAAGCGATCTGATTGGTTGCTATGGGCAACTTTTCCTCTGGACATGTTTTGATAAATCTCCCCCAAGGTGTACGTACACCTTGTCCCTTTTAAATATAAGCCTATTCACGTCTGCATGTTAGCACTTTGACGATGGCAATATAGGATGTCACCAGACTTTCCCAGACCCCTGAATCACAAATCTGATTTTTGGAAAATCAGAAAACTAGGAAATATGAAGCAGTAGAAGAAGCTAGCAAAGAGTTCTAGTGAAAGTTTTGTGTGTTTGCATATTCGACGCAGGGATGCAAGCTGCATCTGTACATTGTTTTTTTTATTTATTTCGCTTGCAGACAAGTAAGAGCCATCACTAGGGATGAGCGAAGTTATAGTAATTCGATTCATCACAAACTTCTCGGCTCGGCGTTTGCTGACTTTATCCTGCATAAATGAGTTCAGCTTTCAGGTGCTCCGGTGGGCTGGAGACTCTCCTAGAACTGTATTCACCTTTTCCAGCCCACTGGAGCACCTGAAAGCTGAACTAATTTATGCAGGATAAAGTCAGCAAACGCGGAGCCGAGAAGTTTGTGATGAATCGAATTACTGTAACTTCGCTCATCTCTAGTCATCACCTATGCCCACTCAGACACTTACTTTAGCTTCAGCTCTCTGGTGAGCTCATTCTGCGTTTGCTCCAGCTCCTGACGCTCCTTGATGTGCTCCTCCTGCAGGTCGTGGATCTCGGCCTTTACCGCTTGAAGCTTAGAGAAGAGCTGGGAGACAAATGGGCAGGAGTCAAGCCTTCACTGCTGCCACCCACCATGGTGGTGCCACCATTATAACATGAGCCTCACCTTCTTAAGCTTCTTAGTCTTGATGTCAACCTCTTGCTGTAAGGAGCTGTATGTCTCCTTAAGCTCCAGCGTCTCCTCATCTCGACTCTCCATTTCTTGCTGCATCTCCCTCTCTCGACGTTTCTAGGTGACGTGGATACAAATCAGACCTGTGCACCCTCACAATGCTCATAGTTTAGGCTTGCTCAAGTAGATCTAATACTTGCCTGCTCAGCGATTTCATGTCTTTTCTGCTCAAGGATCTTCTGCTGCTCATTGGTGTGGTCAACAATGTTCTTTCCACCAACAAGAAGTTTACTCTCCATGGCCTGAGGGTAACACTTTGCATTAGTGTAAGTAATTAAGTGCAGCCATTAGGTAAAGCAATAATGGCCCAATATTTACTATCTTTGCAACAATAGAAGGGACGCATGGTTAGGGTGCAGCATTTTTATGGGGCCTTAGCTGATGAAGAAGAGAAACGGTGGTCTGATATTAGTATGAATGGAAAAATAGACAAGACCTTGCACCCTGAACCATTTATAAAAGCCCCTACATCTTAGGCAGGTCTATACATATAATGTGACCTGTTACAAATGTTTAAACTCCGTTGCTCAGGCATTTTGTTCAAAACGCTCGGAGCCGGAGGCCGTGACGTCATGGCCATGCCCCCTTCATTCATGTCTATGGGAGGGGGCGTGTCAAAGACACGCCCCCTCCCATAGACATGAATGGAGGGGGCGCGGCATGACATCACGAGGGGGCCTGGCCACGACCACTGACGCAGGAACCAGGCTTTTGTTTAGAACTCTGAGTGCTGCAGGACCCCCGCAATCAGACATTTTATCCCCTACTCTTTGGATAGGGGATAAAATGTCCAGCAGCGGAGTGCCCCTTTAACCCCTTAAGGACTCAGCCCATTTTGGCCTTAAGGACTCAGACAATTTAATTTTTACGTTTTCATTTTTTCCTCCTCGCCTTCTAAAAATCATAACTCTTTTATATTTTCATCCACAGACTAGTATGAGGGCTTGTTTTTTGCGCGACCAGTTGTCCTTTGTAATGACATCACTCATTATATTATAAAATGTATGGCGCAACCAAAAAAAACACTATTTTTGTGGGAAAATTAAAACGAAAAACGCAATTTTGCTAATTTTGGAAGGTTTTGTTTTCACGCCGTACAATTTATGGTAAAAATTACGTGTGTTCTTTATTCTGAGGGTCAATACGATTAAAATGATACCCATTATTATATACTTTTATATTATTGTTGCGCTTAAAAAAAATCACAAACTTTTTAACCAAATTAGTACGTTTATGATCCCTTTATTTTGATGACCTCTAACTTTTTTATTTTTCCGTATAAGTGGCGGTATGGGGGCTCATTTTTTGCGCCATGATCTGTACTTTTTTTTGATACCACATTTGCATATAAAAAACTTAATACATTTTTTATAATTTTTTTTAAAATAAAATGTATTAAAAAAGGAATTTTGGACTTTTTAATTTTTTTTTCGTTCACGCCGTTCACCGTACGGGATCGTTAACATTTTATTTTAATAGTTCGGACATTTACGCACGCGGCGATACCAAATATGTCTATAAAAAATGTTTTTTACGCTTTTTGGGGGTAAAATAGGAAAAAACGGACGTTTTACTTTTTTATTGGGGGAGGGGATTTTTTTTTTTACTTTTACATTTTTTTTACTTTTTTTTTTACACTTGAATAGTCCCCATAGGGGACTATTCATAGCAATACCATGATTGCTAATACTGATCTGTTCTATGTATAGGACATAGAACAGATCAGTATTATCGGTCATCTCCTGCTCTGGTCTGCTCGATCACAGACCAGAGCAGGAGACGCCGGGAGCCGCACGGAGGAAGGAGAGGGGACCTCCGTGCGGCGTTATGAATGATCGGATCCCCGCAGCAGCGCTGCGGGCGTTCCGATCGTTCATTTAAATCGCGAACTGCCGCAGATGCCGGGATCTGTATTGATCCCGGCACCTGAGGGGTTAATGGCGGACGCCCGCGAGATCGCGGGCGTCGGCCATTGCAGGCGGGTCCCTGGCTGCGATCAGCAGCCGGGATCAGCCGCGCATGACACGGGCATCGCTCCGATGCCCGCGGTTATGCTTAGGACGTAAATGTACGTCCTGGTGCGTTAAGTACCACCTCACCAGGACGTACATTTACGTCCTGCGTCCTTAAGGGGTTAAAGGGGTACTCCACTGGAAAACATTTTTTTTTTTTTTTCAATCAACTGGTGCCAGAAAGTTGAACAGATTTGTAAATTACTTCTATTAAAAAATCTTAATCCTTCCAGTATTTATCAGCTGCTGTTATGATCCACAGGAAGTTCTTTTCTTTTAGAATTTCCTTTCTGCCTGACCACAGTGCTCTCTGCTGACACCTCTGTCCATTTTAGGAACTGTCCAGAGCAGGAGAGGTTTTCTATGGGGATTTTCTCCTACTCTGGACAGTTCCTAAAATAGACAGAGGTGTCAGCAGAGAGCAATGTGGTCAGGCAGAAAGGAAATTCATAAAGAAAACAACTTCCTGTGGATCATACGGCAGCTGATTACTAGAAGGATTAAGATTTTTTAATAGAAGTAATTTACAAATCTGTTTAACTTTCTGGCATCAGTTGATTTAAGAATATTTTTTTTTCCAGTGGAGTACCCCTTTAAGTCATCTCTTCTCTTTAATGCCTCACACAGCACTATTATAGTGAATAATATCCTTCCCTCCTGCCAAGTGAATACATACAAATTATGACTGAATACATAAGTACGTAAGTGAACTGTATGCTGTGTAGCAGCTGCATGCTGCAGTCTATGTGGCTGTATATTCACTGTGGGTGAGGAGAACTGAACAACTGAGTATGTCTGACCAGAGGAGAAAACGGCCTACAGGACGCATGCCAGGGCAACAAGTAGAAAACAAGAGAGCACCCCGCCAATATTGGTAGGGTCACCTTTTAAAAAGTGGTTGTGATTTCTGATATTACTTGTATTCACAAATATGTTTCATTTCGCATAATACATCAGTTTAGACCAATTCTCTACTTTATGGTAAAACCGCTTTAAGGAGCTCTACATTTACCATCTGTGCTGGAGCCGGGAGCTTGTGATGTCATAGCCCCGCCCCCTCACAATTATTTCTGCAGAATCCACTCAGAGATGCATTGCCGTCATGAGTGGTCCTAGTGCAGACTTGTTCAGAGTGGCGGAATGTCCTGATGGAAATTCTGACATGTGAATGGGGCATGCGTCTCCTTGTCCTAACAGTGTCAGCAGTTTCTAGAGTGAACACCAACTGACAGATTCCTTGTGAACGTCTTCCCAAATTTTGCATGCATGTACTGCCAGGAACATTGTATGAGGCTGTGTGACAGCTGTCACGCCCCCCCTCCATAGGCTTGCATTGAGGGGGCGGAGCGCGACGTCACACGGGGGCGTAGCCGTGACGTCACAATGCTCCGGCCCCCGTGATCGGCAGTAATAAGACCCGGAGCAAACATGCTCCGGGGACTGATTCTAACGGGGTGCTGCGTTCAAGATCACGGGGGTCCCCAGCAGCGGGACCCCCGCGATCAGGCATCTTATCCCCTATCCTTTGGATAGGGGATAAGATGTCTTAGCACCCGAGTACCCCTTTAATTCTTCCCTGGTAATGGATTTCTGACCTGGGGGTTGGCTTTGTGACCCTTTCTCTATGTTGACTCCACAAAATCTCAACAGTGAACTAGAAGGACACGTAAGGCAGGAAGACCCACAGTAAAGTATTTGGCATCTGATCGATCATGATCAATACTCCCATTACTGTGATACTAACAGAAGGATCCACCACCATGTAGTCTTTTATTATGCCCCGCTACCTACCACCCTCCTTAAAGGGTTTCTCTGCTTTGGACATTCCCTATTTGTTAGAAGCATTCCTTGACAATAAGCAGTTCCCAAGGTGTTCCTCTGCTGGGACCCCCCAACAATTAGCTGAATTGCAGGAAAATCTGGCAGTAAGTTCTTTAAAGGGGTACTCCACTGGAAAAAGGAGATTTTTGTTTACTTACTGTAAATACTCTTTCTCGAAGGATCCATTGGGGGACACAGACCGTGGGTGTATGCTGCAATCTCTAGGAGGTGTGACACTATGGTAATAAAAAAAGGTCAGCTCCTCCCAGCAGGATATACCCGCCTCCAGGCCCTGAGCTAATCAGTTTTAGTTCCAGAGCAATAGGAGAGGACAGACAGGTCAAAGAAGACACAAACTGTCCGAGAACCAGAAGAGAAAACATAACTAAACACACCCTCGGACAGAGAATCAAAGAAAAACCCAAAAAGGGCGGGAGCTGTGTCCCCCAATGGATCCTTTGAGAAAGAGATTTTACGGTAAGTAAACAAAAATCTCCTTTTCTCTATCGGCTCCATTGGGGGACACAGACCGTGGGACGTACCAAAGCCGTCCCTTGGGTGGGCAGATAAGCAGTCAGGCAGACGGCCTTTCCACTGCCACCTGCAACACTTTACGGCCCAGACTAGCATCAGCCGATGCGAAGGTATGAACCTGGTAGAACCTCGAGAAAGTGTGCAAAGAAGACCGGGTAGCCGCCTTGCAAATTTGGGAGGCCGAGGCTCTGTTCTGGAGAGCCCAGGATGCCCCAACAGAAAGGGGAGAACGAGCCACAACCCTGAAAGGAGAATCTTCCCCTTACAGCGATAGGCTTCCGAAATGGCAGACAGAATCAACCGAAAAATGTTGGCCTTGGAAGCAGGCTGTCCTTTACGACGACCTTCCGTAAGGACGAAAAAGGAATCACACTGACGAAACGCAGAAGTGATAGAGAGATTAGACCGAACAGCCCAAACCACATCCAGCTTGTGGAGTTAGCGCTCCTTAGGATGAGAAGGAGCAGGACAAAAAGACGGGAGGACAATGTCCTCATTGAGATGAAAAGCCAAAACCACCTTAGGCAAAAAGGAAGGATCTGGCCGGAAAACAACCATGTCCTGGTGGAGCACCAGAAACGGAAAACGGCAGGAGAGAGCTGCCAATTCAGACACCCTCCAGATGGAGGTGATAGCAACAAGAAACGCCACTTTCCAAGAAAGGAGGCGTAGAGACACCTCTCTAAGGGGCTCAAAAGGTTCAGCCTGGAGGGCACTCAGAACCAGATTCAAGTCCCAAGGGGGAGAGGGGAACCAATAAGGAGGGACAGAATGCGCCACTCCTTGAAGGAAAGTCCGGGCATGAGAATTAGAAGCCAGAGGACGCTGGAAAAGAATAGAAAGGGCCGAAACCTGACTTTTAAGGGAACTGAGAGACAACCCTAGTTCCAACCCCGACTGCAAAAAGGAGAGAAGACAGGGAACCGAGAAGGTCACAGGAGACAGGACCTGAGCTTCACACCAGCGAAAATAAGACCGCCAGGTACGGTGGTAAATTCTTGCCGAGGAGGGCTTACGAGCCCTGAGCATGGTGTGAATGACTTGGGAAGAGAACCCGCTGGCCCTCAAAACCGCGGTCTCAACCGCCACGCCGTCAAATGCAGCGACTGTAAATTGGGGTCGCAAAGAGGACCCTGTGAGAGCAGGTCCAGACGAAGTGGAAGGCGCAGCGGAGCGTCGTCCAGGAGCCTGACCACGTCGGCGTACCACGACCTTCGGGGCCAATCTGGAGCAACCAGAAAGGCGGGAACATCCTCCGCTTTGAGCTTCCTCAGCACCCTGGGAAGGAGCGGAAGGGGAGGAAACAGATAGGGTAGGGCAAACCCCGCCCAAGGAATCACTAGGGCATCTACGGCTAAAGCCAGAGGGTCCAGGGACTTGGACACAAATGGAAGGATCTTCCGATTGTGCCGGAACGCGAAGAGGGCCACGTCTGGAATGCCCCAGAGGTCGCAGATGATTTATTAGCCACCATACTTTCCTGACGAAGCTGGGGAGCCAGTGAAACGTTAGAAGGGAGGGCTAATTTTTGGTGATTTTAATAAGCAGTAACCGGCTCCCAATAGGTAGGAGATTGAGCTATCCAAACTCTCACTCTGTAGCATTCAGGAGCTTATAAAAGACAAGTACAGGAGTCAAGGAGTTCGGTGGCAACTGTGGTTTTAAAAGTTAGTGGTGGTGTCATTACATCCACTTGCAGAATCACAGAATTATGTGCATCACAGTCTATATTTTAAATGGAATAATAAAAGGTACATTTTAATTTGGGGGGTACTTAGTTTAGGGTTCCCCTAGGGGGGTTCCCCTAAAATTGTTGTGAATAAATTGACCCTAGTATCTCCTTTTGGGGTTTTGTTGTTTAGAGGTCGCAGATCTGCGCGAAGACCTCTGGATGTAGGGACCACTCGCCGGGGTCAGGTGAGGACCGACTGAGGAAGTCCGCTTCCCAGTTGAGCACCCCCGGAATGTGAATCACCGAGATGGCCTGAACCATGCTTTCCGCCCAGATGAGAATCTTTGTCACCTCGGCCATGGCTGTCGAGCTACGAGTGCCGCCTTGATGATTTATGTATGCCACGGCTGTGGCGTTGTCCGACTGGACGCGGACAGGTCGGTCTGAAGCCGGAACTCCCAAAGAAGAAGACAAAGCAGGATCGCCCGTAGTTCCAATATGTTTATCGAAAGAAGGGCTTCTCGGGGAGACCAGAGTCCCTGGACTGTCCAATCCCAGAACACACCGCCCCAGCCCGACAGACTGGCGTCCGTCGTAACCACCTGCCAGTGCAGGGGAAGAAATGAGCGCCCCTGGAGAAGAAGCGAGGAGTGGAGCCACCAGAGAAGAGACTGACGGATCCTGTGAGGGAGAAAAATCTTGCGATCGAGGGACAGCGGATATCTGTCCCACCGAGAGAGAATCACCAGTTGAAGAGGTCGGTAAGGAAACTGGGTAAGGGCACGGCCTCTATGGTCGCCACCATCCGAGCCAGGACTTCCATGCAAGTGCGGATGGAGACTGGGACCTGGAGCCGAAGGGAGCGGACTACTGACAGAAGAGTCAAACGTTTGTCCGGCGGAAGGCAAATTCGGGCCGAGGTCGTGTTGAAGTGAAGTCCCAAGAATATCAGGGACTGGGTGGGAGAGAGGACTGACTTGTCCCGGTTGGTGTCAGACTTCCAAGATGGGCGCGGCCGGAACGAGGGAGCCTTGCTGGGGCCAAAGTCCGAAAGGACTGAAAGGAAGAGGACTTCCTTTGGGAAGTAGAGCGAGCCTTATTTTGAGGCAACAAGAAACTCTTATCTCCCGTCGTCTCAGAGATAATCTCGTCAAGGCGCTTGCCAAAAAGATGGCCACCCGTAAAAGGAAGCTCAGTGAGAGACCTTTTGGAAGCGGCATCCGCATTCCAAGCTTTAAACCACATAGAACGGCGGAGAGCAGCTAAGTGACCCACAGCAAAGGCAGAACAACGGGCTGACTGCATGGAAGCTGTGCACAGAAATTCCCCAGCTTTAGAGCATTGGAGAGCCAGAGCAGACAGATCCTCTGAGGGGGATCCCGCTAGGATACCCAGACGGAGTTTTGGGCACCACTCAGATAGGGCCTTGGAGGCAAACTTCGCTAAGGACTTCACCTTCTTGTCCGTGGAATCCTTGAAAGCGGCTGCATCTGCCAGTGGCAGTGTAGTGGCCTTAGAGATCCGGGAGATTGGTGGATCAACTGAGGGAGGGGAAACCACCTTAGTGAAAAGATCCTTGTCAAATGGATAACGTTCTTAAATCGTCTTAATTCCCGGGAACCTCTTATCTGGATGTTTCCATGCAGATTCCAGAATGGCGTCAAAGTCAGCGTGAGAGCTGAACTTTTGAGGTATTGGCTGAGCACGATGAAAGGATACTTCAGGAGTTATGTCCGAAGTTCCTGGGACCTCTAAGTGAAAGGTGTCTCTAATGGCCGCAACCAATGAGTTCACCGTTTGAACTGTATCCGAGCGGTCCTCTGAGTCAGATGCCGATTCGGAAGCCTCGTCAGCCAGCTCACCAGGAGAATGTGAACGAGTGAAGGCAGTCCTGGAGGGGGGGGGGGGGGGGGGGGGGCGGCGACCCTGACCGGGTACGCGGCTCTGGCGTGGTAGAGACTCCGGGAACGTCCTCTGGAGGAGCGACGTTTGTGACCAGATGACAGGGGGGGCGGGACCCACGGGGGGAGCGCCCACGCCTATCTGAGGACTCAATGGAAGAGTCGGACGAGGCACCCCTAGTACGCTTGTGAGAGCGTGAAGTATGTGGGGAAGCGGAGCGAGCCCCCACAGAGGGCCGGTGCAGGGCAGACACCTTCAAGGCGGACACCACTTCCCGGGATGCCTCAGCCACCGAACGGGAGACTTGGGTCAAGTCAGCCATATACTGGGTCAGGGAAGAAACCCAGGTTGGAGGGGCAGCTGAATCCACCGGGACCGAAAGGGCATCCGGGGGTACCTGGGGGTCTGAGGGAGCAGTGGAGCAGGCAGAGCAAGTAGGCTCCGTAGAGCTAGGCATCTTAGCATTACAGTGCTTACAGACAAAATAAATCACCAACGCTCCGATTTTCTGTTTAGAGGGAGGAACAGCTCCGGGTACGGACATAATGAGAAAAGACAGGAAACTTTCTCACCCTAGTCTGTGTCCCCTGGCAGCTGGCAGAGAGGAGAAGCTAGTGAAAAAAAAGGCCAGCCAATAGTCAGAGAGGGGCGTGCCTGAGGCAGAGGCACTAAAGGATTGGCCTCTCACAGTGAAATTCGCGCCCACGGTGCTGATTGGAGGACCCTTAGCGCCTCCAGGGAGCTCCGACGGCCCTGTGGGCGGAACTAATGGAGGACGGGGAAGAAGCTGTCATGGCGCCCGCTCCTAGTCCCGAGCACATATGTCAGCCGCATATGCGCTCGGGGGGGAAGAGAGCGAGCGGCAAACACGCCGGCAGAAGCTGCTGGAGAAAGTGAAAGTAAGCCGGCACTCCGTGCGCCCGGCCAGAGAAAGCGCCGCAGCTGTCAGCCGCATATAAGGCGCTGCGACTCATAGCCGCATAGTAAAAAAAACACACACACACAGTGCAATCACTCATGCCCCCTAAAGATGCCACTGCTCGCCCCAGAAAGAATAAAGCCTCAGTACAGCCACCCCCATAAACCTAAAAGAAAAAAAGAAAAAAGGTGGACCAAAAAAGAGGGTCTCCAGAGGTTGCAAGTCCGCACCTAAGGAGAAAGGAATGTACTCACCTCAGTCAGAAGAACTTACCTAATGGAGTCTTCTGTGAAGTCTTCAGTCAGCTTTTTGTCACCTGCATCACGCCTGGCTGCTATGCGCGAGCGAGGCGAGCAGAGAAATAGGGGGACCAGGACCCATGAGGTACCAACCCAGGCGCTGACCTTTGGCGAGGGGGGGTGAACAGCGCATATACGCAATGTCTGTGCCCCCTTACTTGCAATGGGGAAATAGGGAACCGGAGTCCCTGAGTCCCCACCTGAAAACATGAAAGAAAAAGGGAATAAAAAACAAACACGTCCCTATACTAGGAAAAACAATAAAAATAGAAGAACTGGTCTGGAGAATTCCAGACCATGTCCACCTCCTTCAGACACTAAGCTTAAACTGATTAGCTCAGGGCCTGGAGGCGGGTATATCCTGCTGGGAGGAGCAGACCTTTTTTTTATTACCATAGTGTCACACCTCCTAGAGACAGCAGCATACACACACGGTCTGTGTCCCCCCAATGGAGCTGATAGAGACACATTTTTTTTTTTTTATCAACTGGTGCCAGAAAGTTAAACAGATCTGTATTTACTTCTATTATAAAATCTTAATCCTTCCAGTACTTATCAGCTGCTGTATACTCCACATGAAGTTACTTTCTTTTTGAATTTCCTTTCTGTCTGACCACAGTGCTCTCTGCTGACACCTCTGTCCATTTAAGGAACTGTCCCCATTGCAAACCTATCCTGCTCTGGACAGTTCTTAAAATGGACAGAGGTGTCAGCAGAGAGCACTGTGGTCAGACAGAAAGGAAATTCAAAAAGAAAAGAACTTCCTGTGGAGTATACAGCAGCTGATAAGTACTGGAAGGATTAAGATTCTTAAGTAGAAGAAATTTACAAATCTGTTTAACTTTCTGGCACCAGTTGATTAAAAAAAAATGTTTTCCAGAGGAGTACCCCTTTAAGTGTTACTATTATTTTAATTAACTTTTGACATGTCACACATACATATCAAAAGATAATATTAATCAGAGCCTTAGTGCAGACACACCTTTAATCGTTAACCCCTTTCCACAAATGGACGTCCACTGTGGGCTCCCGAGGTATGAAGCGTGCTCAGCAGGTGAGCATGCATCATACCCGGTGGGTCCCGGTTGCTATCAGCAACCGGGACCCACAGCTAATGGTGGACATTGCCAATCGAGCTGATGTTCGGATCAAAGTTGATCGCAGCGTCTAAAAGTGATTAATTCCCTTGCCGGTTAGCTCAGTGGTCTTATCAGGACTGCTGCAGCAAAACCGTGGCATCCCGAACAGCTGAGAGGACAAGGTTTCTTACCTTCTTCCTTGCCGTCTGATCATCACTCTATTGCTCCATGCCTGAGATCAAGGCAGGAGCAGTGGAGCGACGATAACACTCATCAATGCTATGCTATGGCATAGCATTGATCAGTGTCTGCAATCAAGGTATTGCATGTTATAGTCCCCTATGGGGGCTATAACACTGCAAAAAACAAACAAAAAAAAAAAAAAGTGTAAAAAAAAAAGGTAATAAATGTGATTTAACCGCTTCCCTAATAAAAGTTTGAATCACCCCCGTTTTCCCATTTAAAAAATATGTAAAAAATAAACAAACAGATGAAGTATTGTTGCGTGCATATTAGGGATCGACCGATTATCGGTATGGCCGATATTATCGGCCAATAATCACGATTTTGGGCATTATCGGTATCAGCAATTACCTTGCCGATAAGCCGATAATGCCCCGCCCCCACCACACCGTGACCGCCACCCCCCGACCTGCCGCACCCCCGACCCACCGCACCGCCTCGCACCCCCCACCGTGATGCTGGGAGGTATACCGGTATAGATTTTTGCCCATACTGCTATACCGGTCGGGCCCCTCCCCCACCCTCCCAGTCAATAAAAAAATTAAACTTACCCGTAATGGGGGTGGTCCGGGCCATCCATCCTTCCTGTAGTGTCCGGGGGCGATCCGGGTGAAGGGTGAACCGGTCCGGGCTGTCCTTCTTCTCGGGTGGTCATCTTCTCCACTCCGGGCAGGCTCCGGCCTAGTACACTGCATAGACGCCGCTACGCCGTGACGTCAGGTGCGTCGCTGCGCACGGGCGTCACTGCGCAGCGGCGTCTATGCAGCGTACTAGGCCGGAGCCTGCCCGGAGTGGAGAAGATGACCGCCGGAGAAGAAGGACAGCCCGGACCGGTTCACTCTTCACCCGGAATGCCGCCGGACACTACAGGAAGGAAGGATGGATGGCCCGGACCACCCTGACAGGTAGGGGGAGAGAAGCGGGTGGCAGCTGCGGCCTATGGCCCCGCAAAAGCCACTGCAGATCATTGATTTAAAGCGCCCGCTTTAAATCAATGATCTGCAGCGGTGTCGCAGGGGGTTAAATAGCCGATAACTTCTACCGGAATATCTAACCTGCAACGATTATCGGTATCGTCCCTAAAAAAACGATATCGGTCGATCCCTAGTGCATATTATAAAAATATAATGTTAATTAAACTGCACGGTCAATGGCGCATACGTAAAAAACTTCAAAAGTCAGAAATTGCGTATTTTTGGTAATTTTTTTATACCCTAATAAAATTATAAAAAGCGATCCAAAAAAAAAAATGGTACCGATAAAAACTTCAGATCACGGCGCAAAAAATTTTTTGCCACACAAAATTATTTGTTGGTTTCACCGTAGATTTTGTGGTGAAATCATTAATGGTATTACAAAGTAAAATTGTTCAATCAAAGAACAAGCCCTCATATGGGTCTGTAGGTGGAAAATGGAAAGTGTTATGATTTCTAGAAGGTGAGGAGGAAAAAAACTAAAAGTGCAAAAATGAAAAAATGGCCACAGACAGAGTGAAGGGGTTAACCCCTTAAGGACCAGGCGTTTCTTGTACTTTCGTTTTTTCCTCCTTACCTTTAAAAAATCATAACTCTTTCAATTTTGCACCTAAAAATCTGTATTATGGCGTATTTTTGGCGCCACCAATTCTACTTTGTAATGACATCAGTCATTGTACCCAAAAATCTACAGCGAAACGGAAAAAAAAATCATTGTGCGACAAAATTGAAAAAAAAAAAATGCCATTTTGTAACTTTGGGGGGGGGGGGCTTCCGTTTCTACGTAGTACATTTTTCGTTAAAAATGACACCTTTTCTTTATTCTCTAGGTCCATACGGTTAAAATGATACCCTACTTGTATAGGTTTGATTTTGTATCACTACTGAAAAAAAATCATAAATACATGCAGGAAAATTTATACGTTTAAAATTGTCATTTTCTGAGCCCTATAACTCTTATTTTTCCATGTTCAGGGAGCTATGAGAGCTCATTTTTTGCGCCGTGATCTGAAGTTTTTGTCGGTACCATTTTTGCATTGATCGGACTTTTTGATCGCCTTTTATTAATCTTTTCAGGATATAGAAAGTGGCCAAAAATACGCTATTTTGGACTTGGAATTTTTTTGTGCGTACGCCATTGAATGTGTGGTTTAAAAAGTGGTATATTTTTATAATTCGGACATTTCCACACGCGGCGTTACCACGTATGTTTATTTTTATTTACACAGTTTTTTTTTATTCTTGGAAATGCCAGGTGATTCAAACTTTTATTAGGGGAAGGGATCATTGAAAGGCTTAATGATTTTTTTTACACTTTTCTTATGCCATATTATAGCCCCCAGGGGGGCTATAGCATTGCATGTACTGATCTTTACCACTGATTGATGCATCTCCATAGGAATGCATCAATCAGTGTTTTCGGCGATTGAATGCTCAAGCCTGGATCTCAGGCTTGAAGCATTCATTCAGTGATCGGACTGCAGGAAGGAAGGTAAGAGACCTTCCTCCTGAAGAACAGCTGTTCGGGATGCCGCTGTATATATATATATTTTTATATATATATTTTATACCGCGGCGATCCCGAACAGCTCCCTGAGCTAACCGGCACATTTTACTTTCACTTTTAGCCGCGAGGTTCAGCTTTGAGCGCGGCTAAAGGGTTAATAGCGCGCGGCACCGCGATCAGTGCCGCGCGCTATTAGCGGCGGGTCCCGGCTTCACTATGACGCTGGGCCCGCCGTGATATGATGTGGGGTTACCGTGTAACCCCGCGTTATATCACGGGAGCGGGACTAGGGGCGTAAGTTTACTCCCTTGGTCCTTAACAGGTTAAGTTATAGCCGTCAGCATGCTTCAGGAGATGGGCTCAATAGACTATAATGGAACCTGTCTGCTGTAATAAATTGGACTGCACGCCGAGTCTGAGGGTGAAGCGTGCTACAATGCACTTCACTCTGTTATAACTTACAATCAGAGAGGATCTTCATACTAAGACCCCACCCATCATAACTTTTAATATGTCAGTGCGACATATCAAGTTACCGTAAATCACAGTGATGCTTTAATTTCCCTGTTGTGCCACAACAGGTGAAAGGAAGCATTACACGGTGTCCAATCATATCAATGGATTGTCTTGTAATGCAGGACAGGGCAATAAAATTTTATTTGATCAACCAAATCTAAAAACATAATTGGATTCAAGCACCTGAGGCTACAAAGGGATATAAAAACTCTTTTAGACTAATCACAGGTACATTTTAAAGAAAAGCATCTATTTTACCTTAACTTTGGCGGTCAACATTTCCATAGCTTCCTTCTCTCTTCTTAAGTCATTCATCTTCTTTTCTTTCTCTTGTAAGAGTTTCAGTTTCTCCTCTGCCACCAGACTGTGGTCTTCTACGATAGCTTTCTTTTCTATCTCCAGTTTCTCCTGCTGCTCCTGCCAGTAGTCTTCCTTATCCTCTACTTCATCTTCTCCCTCACAAGAGTCTCCATCTTCATCATCTTCTCCCGCCCCATCTACGCCCGTTCTTCTTTTCCCCCTCCTACGTCTTTTACCCACAACCCTCTTCTCCAGTTGCGCCTTCAGCCTTGCAATTTCTTCTTGGAACTCCCTTAGTAACGCATCCTTGGGGTCTTCATTTACTCTAGGTTTGTTCTTGATGTTTTTGGCACGGTTGGAGTAACGGAGGGTGGTCAGGGTCTCCTCAACGTTATAAGAGGCAGGGCCAATATTGGCCACCATGACTGTTTTTGCATTGCCACCCAAAGAGTCTTGTAACAATCTAGTGAGTTTTGAATCCCTGTAAGGTATGTGGGTGCTCCTGCCATCTACGAGAGCCGATATCACATTTCCTAATGCAGAGAGGGACAGATTGATCTTTGTCGCCTCTTTTAGCCTCTCCCCTTGAGCTCCAGTCTTTGTTTGCCGCTCGCTTCCAGCCAAGTCTACTAGATTTAACTTGCCCACGCGGATGTGGTTTTCACCATCCAAGCCAAGCTCACTACACTCGATAGTGATCATGAAGATAGCGTGCGAGCGTGAGCTGTGCTCATTCATATTGGTTGCTCCAACAGAGCGGTTTTGGTTCCCAACATTCATTACGTGTTCAATCTCTTTCACACTCTTGGTGACAAAAGACGACAGGTCCTTGACATACACGCCAGTGTCAGGTCTTTCTTTTAGCTCCAGGCGCTTTGCCTGGTCTTTAGACAGAAGGTCTCGTATTTCCTCTTGATAGATTTCCAGATACGATGCTCTCACTAGGTACTGCTGGTTCTGGGACCTTGAAATGTGTGTGAAGATATGTTCAAATGAGTTAGGTATGACCCCCCTCTTCTCCGGGTCATTCCTTATCCCTTCCATTGTATACGTTTTCCCGGTGCCCGTTTGGCCATATGCAAAAATTGTTCCATTGAAGCCGAGCAAGACGGAATCCACCAGAGGCCTGAACGTCTCATCGTAAAGCTCCACCTGCTTGGAGTTACAGTCGTAGACTGCATCAAAGGTGAACGTTTTCGGCATCTCACTGGAGGCTCCTTTCTGAATCCTTACTGACACCTGGCCAAGCTTTACATCCACAGCTACCACTTTATCAAAGCCAGCAGATGTCTCCTTGCTGTTCATTGGCCGACATCGCACCACAACTCGCACAGTCTCAGAGCTCTTCAACTTAGACATTTTGTATGGATTTGTGGGGGGCACTTATCAAGTCTTCCAATCACCACCCTAAAGAGAGAAAGAGAATAAATATATAATGTGTGGGTTAAAATGTTAGTTTAACTTAAAATCAACCTACATGTAGACAGATTTCTTGTGTATTCTGGCATGTAATGTAATACATAGTGGCTCTGCAGAACATCTGTCATCTCTGTGGAGAACGCCCGCCCTGGAGTCTGCACAAGGTCAGTGGGCCATCAAATTGGGTCACATTAAAAGGAAGAGACATGCTATCTGCTCTCACTATGCTTAAAGCCTATCAAATGCAGCTACATACAGGTGTATTATACTTAAAGGACCAGTACCTAAAAATCAGCAGCTTATAATTGTGCAGCTCTGGAGAATTATACAAGATATAACTCAGGATCAGTACAGGATCAGTAATGTAATGTACACAGTGACCCCACCAGCAGAATAGCGAGTACAGCTCTGGAGTAGAATACAGGATATAACTCAGAATCAGTACAGGATAAGTAATGTAATGTATGTGCAAAGTGACCTCACCAGCAGAATAGCGAGTGCAGCTTTAAGTTTAATAAAGGATATGTTATGTTTGTACGCAGACATTGCTTATTAATAGATAGGCATTTTGGGGGAGATTTATCAAAACCTGTCCAAAGGAAAATTGGTTAGTTGCCCATAGCAACCAGATTGCTTCTTTCATTTTTAACAAGGCCAATGAAAAATGAAAGAAGCAATCTTTGGACAGGTTTTGATAACTCTCCCCCTTTGTCGCTGGCAGCTAACATGACAAGAACCTCTGCCCCCACTCTCTCTCTCCACCTTTTCTCTATCACTTCTATTATTTCCCAGGTGCTAATGAGCCGATGTCATACGCCTCCCCCCAGGTCTTGCATATTGCAGAATAATGGCGCTGACACTGTTATGATCAGAGCAGCAGATGACTAAAGCATTGATCAATAAGCATTCTGCATTATTGTGATAGGTTCTTTCTTAGGTTACAAGAGGTCTCGCCACTCAGCCTTACAGCAGTCATCAGGCAGGACGTACTGTACCTTTAAGCTGCTGCTTGTAGTAAGTTCCTTTTGGGAGCTCAGAATACAAAGCTCTACAGTGTGTGTGTGATGTGCTCAGCAGCAGCCGGACACGAGATCTGCGCCCATGATGAGGGAGCAAAGATGCCTAGTGATGGGACGGTGACTGCATCACTAGAATCCTCATCTGCTCATCACAGGACCACTTCCCTTTCAGGGCTCTTAAAGAGCTGGTAGTGCAAAACACATATGATCGCTCCTCATTTGGTTAATGTCTTCCCTCAGCATCTTTATAATATAATGACATTCCCTTTTGGCTATTTCTACTTATTTTTTAAGTGCAGTGCAACTTGTTTTTTAGGATTTGTTAAGGAAAAACTATCTGTCCAACACACTGTAATAGCCAAAACTGCCAGTAATTAACAGATGTGGACAAAACATGCAAAAGTCTAGGCTAATTGTACAGAAGATCTGTGGTTCTGCAGCAGCTGACAGGTGTATTGGTTGTGCACTGAGGTGTAAATTATGAGCATGTGAAACAGCAGGGGTGTGAGTTATGATCATGTATAGCAGCATAGGGTGAGCACTATGAGGTTCTGTAGAAGCAGGGGTGTGCATTATGAGGTTCTGCAGCAGCAGTCATGTGCAATATGAGGTTCTGTAGCAGCAGTCATGTGCAATATGAGGTTCTACCACAGCTGGGGAGCATTATGAGGTCCTGCAGCAAATGAAGCGTTCATTTTAATGTCTTTCATGGCCTTGGGCACAGTACTCAGAAACAAATTAATGGTTAAAAGGGTTATCCACCATAAGGGGATTTTAGTACGTACCTGGCAGACAGTAATGGACATGCTTAGGAAGGATCTGCGCTTGTCTTGGGGCTAAATGGCTAAGTTGTGATATTACCATAACACTGTGGCTAGCTTTTTGTGAACTGGTATTTCCCGTTTTAGTTTTCTTCTTTTGTCTACAAATCCCATAATTCCATGTTCCTCCCTCCCACACATCAGCCACCACACCCATTGACACATAAATGAGCTGCATCCATTCAAAAGACCTGTGGTTTTCAATCAGGGTGCCTACAGCTGTTGCATTAGTTGCAGATCGATCCCTCCCCCCATTGAAGCAGACAAGCTCCCTGTCATCAGCTGACTAGTGAGTCAGGTCTCGACCGCATTGCAACTTGGGAAAAATCTTAGAAAACACTAATTTTGTATGCTGGTAAAAAATAAATATAATAAATAATAAAATATAAAAAAAAAAATATTTGTGTGAAAATCAGAATTGTAAGAAAACTGTCACACACAGGTACAGACACTATATTATGAACTACACTAACTTTACAGCCCCTGTAGCATAGTCAAAAAAATGAGATTTTTGTTTACTTACCGTAAAATCTCTTTCTCGGAGGATCCATTGGGGGACACAGACCGTGGGTGTATGCTGATGTCTCTAGGAGGTGTGACACTATGGTAAGAAAAAAAGTTGGCTCCTCCCAGCAGGATATACCCCCCTTCAGGCTCTGAGCTAATCAGTTTAAGTTCCAGAGCAATAGGAGGAGACCAACAGGTCAAAGAAAAACCCCAAACTGTCCGAGAAACAGAAGAAAAAAACATAACTGAACACGCCCTCGGACAGAGAACCAAAGGAAAATCCCAAAATGGGCGGGAGCTGTGTCCCCCAATGGATCCTTCGAGAAAGAGATTTTATGGTAAGTAAACAAAAATGTCCTTTTCTCTATCGGCTCCATTGGGGGACACAGACCGTGGGACGTACCAAAGCTGTCCCTTGGGTGGGCAGATAAGCAGTCAGGCAGACGGCCGATCCACTGCCGCCTGCAACACTTTACGACCCAGACTAGCATCAGCCGATGCGAAAGTAAAAACTCTGTAAAACCTCGAGAAAGTGTGCAAAGACGACTAGGTAGCCGCCTTGCAAATCTGTGAGGCCGAGGCTCTATTCTGGAGAGCCCAAGATGCCCCAGCAGAATGGGTAGAATGAGCCACAACCCTGAAAGGAGGAATCTTCCCCTTACAGCGACAGGCTTCCGAAATGGCGAACCGAATCCACCGAGAAATGGTGGCCTTGGAAGCAGGTTGTCCCTTGCGACGACCTTCCGTGAGGACGAAAAAGGAATCACACTGACGAAACGAAGAACTGATGGAGAGATAAAACCGAACAGCCCGAACTACATCCAGCTTGTGTAGTAAGCGCTCCTTAGGATGAGAAGGAGCAGGACAAAATGACGGGAGGACAATGTCCTCATTGAGATGAAAGGCCAAGACCACCTTAGGCAAAAAGGAAGGATCTGGCCGGAAAACAACCTTGCCCTGGTGGATCACCAGAAACGGAGAACGTCCGGAAAGAGCTGCCAATTTAGACACCCTTCGGATGGAGGCGATAGCAACAAGAAACGCCACTTTCCAAGAAAGGAGGCGGAGAGACACCTCTCTAAGGGGCTCAAAGGGTGCACCCTGGAGAGCACTCAGAACCAAATTCAAGTCCCAAGGAGGAGATGGTGACCGATGAGGAACAGCGTGCGCCACTCCTTGAAAGAAGGTCCGGACATGAGAATTAGAAGCCTGGGGCCGCTGGAAAAGAACAGCAAGGGCCGAAACCTGACCTTTAAGTGAACTAAGAGACAACCCCAGTTCCAACCCCGACTGTAAAAAGGAGAGAAGACGGGGAACTGAGAAGGTTACAGGGGAGAAGTCCTGAGCTTCACACCAACAAAAATAAGACCGCAAAATACGGTGGTAAATTCTTGCGGAGGAGGGCTTACGAGCCTTGAGCATGGTGTGAATGACTTGGGAAGAGAACCCACGGGCCCTCAAAACCGCGGTCTCAACCGCCAAGCCGTCAAATGCAGCGACTGTAAATTGGGATGGCAAAGAGGACCCTGAGAGAGCAGGTCCGGACGGAGCGGAAGGCACAGTGGAGCGTCGTCCAGGAGCCTGACTACGTCGGCGTACCACGACCTTCAGTGCCAATCTGGAGCTACCTGAATGGCGGGGAAGTCCTCTGCCTTGAGCTTCCTTAGCACCCTGGGAAGGAGCGGAAGAGGAGGGAACAGATATGGTAGGACAAACCCTGCCCAAGGAATCACTAGGGCGTCCACAGCCAGAGCCTGAGGGTCCCGGAACTTGGACACAAAAGTAAGGATCTTCCGATTGTGCCGGGACGCGAAGAGGTCCACGCCCGGAATGCCCCAGAGGTCGCAGAGCTGCGCAAAGACCTCTGGATGTAGAGACCACTCGCCAGGGTCGGGTGAGGACCGACTGAGGAAGTCCGCTTCCCAGTTGAGAACTCCCGGAATGTGAATCGCCGAAATGGACGGAACCTTGCTCTCCGCCCAGGCGAGAATCTTGGTCACCTCGGCCATGGCTGCCGAGCTGCAAGTGCAGCCCTGTCGATTTATGTACACCACGGCCGTGGCGTTGTCCAACTGAACGCGGACAGGACGGGACTGAAGACGGGACTCCCAATGAAGAAGACAAAGAAGAATCGCCCGTAACTCCAATATTTTTATCGGAAGAAGGGTCTCCTGGGGAGGCCAGAGTCCCTGAACCGTCCAATCCCTGAACACACCGCCCCAGCCCGACAGGTTGGCGTCCGTTGTAACAACCTGCAAGTGAAGGGGAAGAAACGACCGCCCTTGGAGAAAAAGGGGGGAGCGGAGCCACCAGAGCAGAGACTGACGGACCCTGCGAGGGAGAACAATCTGACGATCGAGGGACAGAGGAGACCTGTTCCATCGAGAGAGAATCGCCAGTTGAAGGGGGCGGTAATGAAACTGGGCAAAGGGTAAGGCCTCCATAGTTGCCACCATCCGACCAAGGACTTCCATACAAGTGCGGATGGGGACTGAGACCTGGGTCCGAAGGGAGCGGACCCCCGACCGAAGCGCCAGACGATTGTCCGGCGGGAGACAAATTTGGGCAGAGGCCGTGTCGAATTGAAGTCCCAGGAAGGTTATAGACTGAATAGGACGGAGGACTGACTTGTCCCGGTTGACCATCCACCCGAAGCAATCCAGAGTGTGGAGAGTGACATCCCGATCCTCCAGAGTCTGGGCTCTGGTTGGAGCCTTGATGAGAAGGTCATCCAGATAGGGTGTAACCGAGATTCCCCTCGACCGTAACAGGCCCATCACTGGCGCAAGGATCTTTGTAAAGACCCAAGGAGCCGTGGCTAGACCAAAGGGGAGGGCTATGAATTGAAAGTGCCCCTCCGGAACCGCAAAGCGGAGGTACCGATGATGGCCTGGAAATATTGGCACATGGAGGTAGGCATCCTTGATGTCCACCGATTAAGGGAACTCCCCTTGTTCCAGGGATGCCACCACCGAACGGAGAGATTCCATTCGGAAGTGGCGGATAAGAAGGTGACGGTTTAGATGCTTGAGGTCTAAGATTGGTCGCACAAAACCGTCCTTCTTGGGGACCACAAAAAGATTTTAATAGAAACCCTGAAACCGTTCCCCTGGAGGAACGGGAACGATAACCCCCTGGAGAAGCAGAGACCGGAGAGCCGCTCGAAATTGCTTCGCCAGGAGGAGGAGACCGGGGGGGGCCCGGGATCGAAAAAAGCGATCCCTCAGAAGGGAGGCGAATTCAATACGTTAACCGTTGGACACCACGTCCCTGACCCAAGAGTCCTGAATGTGTGAGGTCCAGATGTCTCGAAAAAGCAAGAGACGACCTCCCACCCGAGAAGAAACCGCGGGTGAGGGCCTCACTTCATGCAGAAGTGGGTTTGCGATTGCCTGATTTGGGCGCAAAACGGCCGGACCGATTGGAGTCTGACTTCCAAGACAGGCGTGCCCGGAACCAGGGAGCCCTCTTGTCCCGCGAGGGCGCCTGCCCGGACCCTTTGCTGGAGCCAGAGGTCCGAAAGGAAAAGGACTTCCTTTGGGAAGTAGGGCGTGCCTTATTTTGAGGTAACAAGGAACTCTTACCTCCCGTTGCCTCAGAGATAATCTCATCAAGGCGTTTGCCAAAAAGACGGCCACCCATAAAGGGAAGCTCAGTGAGAGATCTTTTGGAAGCGGCATCCGCATTCCAAGCTTTAAGCCACATAGAGCGGCAGAGAGCCGCTAGGTGACCCACAGCAAAGGCAGAACAACGGCTGACTGCATGGAAGCTGCGCACAGGAAGTCCCCAGCTTTAGAGCATTTGAGAGCCAGAGCAGATAGATCCTCTGGGGGGGATCCCGCTAAGATATCCTGATGGAGCTTTTGGCACCACTCCGACAGAACCTTGGACACCCATGTCGAGGCGAAGATGGGAAGAAGAGAAGAGCCAGCTGCTTCAGAGGCAAACTTCGCTAAGGATTCTAACTTCTTGTTCGTGGGATCCTTGAAGGCAGCGGCATCTGCCAGAGACAGTGTAGTCGCCTTAGAGATCCGGGAGATTGGTGGATCCACTGAGGGAGGGGAAACCACCTTAGTGACAAAGTCCTTGTCAAATGGATAACGTTCTTGAATTGTCCCGGGAATTTCCCGGTAATCTTGTCTGGATGTTTCCATGCAGATTCCAGAATGTCATCAAAGTCAGCGTGAGAGCTGAAACTTTGAGTTGCTGGCTTAGCACGATGAAAGGATACTCCTGGATTGACATCCGAAGATCCTGGGTCCTCTAAGTGAAATGTGTCTCTTATGGCTGTTACCAATGAGTTCACCGTTGCAATTGAGTCCGAGCGGTCCTCTGAGTCAGATCCCGGCTCGGAAGCCTCGTCCACCAGTTCACCAGGAGAATGTGAATGAGTAGAGGCAGTCCTGGAGGGGTGCGATCCTGACCGGGTACGCGGCTCTGGCGTAGCAGAGCGGCGACTCCGAGAACGTCCTCTGGAGGAGCGACGTTTGTGCCCAGATGACAGGGGGAGGGCGGGACCCACGAGGGGAACGCTCACGTCTATCTGAAGACTCAATGGAAGAGTCAGACGAGGCACCCCTAGTACGCTTGTGAGAGTGTAAAGTATGTGGAGATGAGGAGCGGGCCCTCTCAGAGGCCCTGAGCAGGGAAGACCCCTTCAAGGCGGACACCACTTCCCGGGAGGCCTCAGCCACCGAACGGGAGACTTGGGTCAAGTCAGCTATATATTGGGTCAGGGAAGAAACCCAGGCTGGCGGAGCGGCTGAACCCACCGGAACCGAAAGGGCATCAGGGGGTACCAGGGGGAGCAGTGGAGCAGGCAGGGCAAGTGGGCTCGGTAGAGCCAGGCATTTTTGTACTACAGTGCTTACAGACAAAATAAGTCACTGAGGTTCCAGGTTTCTGTTTAGGGGGGGGGGGGGGGGGCTCTGGGTACGGACATCATGAGAAAAAAGGACAGGAACTTTCTCACCCTAGTCTGTGTCCCCTGGCAGCTGCAGTGAGGAGAATGGCTCCGTGCAGCTAGTGTGAGAAAACAGGTCAGCCAATAGCAGTGGGGGGCGTGCCTGAAGCAGAAGCACTAACTAATTGGCCTACTTCTGACAAAAAATCACGGCCACGGCGCTGATTGGAGGCTATTTGGCGCCTCAGAAGAGCTCCGACAGCCCTGTGAGCGGAGCTAAGGGAGGCCGAGAAGAAACAGTAATGGCGCCCGCTCCTTGTCCCGAGCGCACCCGACAGCCGCATATGCGCTCGGGAGAACAGAGCAGGCGGCCGATACAGTCTCTGTCGGCGAAAGCGAAAGTGAGCCGGCGCTGAGAGCGCCCGGCCCGAGGCAGCGCCGCGGCTGTCAGCCGCATATAAGACGCTGGCGGAGAAAACGAAAGTAAGCCGGCACGGAGAGCGCCCGGCCCGTACCAGCGCCGCGGCTGTCAGCCGCATATAAGGCGCTGCAGTTTAAACACCGTGCCACACACACACCCAGTGAAAAACATATGCCCAAAGGACCACAATAAAAGCCCATCCCCAGTAAGCCAGCCTCATAACCTTAAAAGGTGGGCCAAAACAGGGGGTCTCCAGAAGTTGCAAGTCCACACCTGAGGAGAAAAGGGGGAAAGTACTTACCTCAGTCAGAAGAACTTACCAAATTAAGTCTTCAGTGAAGTCTTCAGTCAGCTTAGTTGCCTGCATCACGCCTGGCTGCTGTGTGCGAACGAGGCGAGCAGAGAAATAGGGGGACCCGGACCCAGGAGGTACCAACCCAGGCGCTGACCGTTGGTGAGGGGGGGTGAACAGCGCATATACGCAATGTCTGTGCCCCCTTACTCGCAATGGGGAAACAGGGAACCGGAGTCCCTGAGTCCTCACCTGAAAACAGAAAAGAAAAGGGAATTTAAAAAAAATAACACGTCCCTATACTAGGAAAATAAAAAAATCAGAAGACCTGGTCTGGAGAATTCCAGACCATGTCCACCTCCTTCAGACACTAAGCTTAAACGGATTAGCTCAGAGCCTGAAGGCGGGTATATCCTGCTGGGAGGAGCAGACTTTTTTTTATTACCACAGTGTCACACCTCCTAGAGACAGCAGCATACACCCACGGTCTGTGTCCCCCAATGGAGCAGATATTGAAAAAAAAAATTCCTGGAATACCCCTTTAACATAGCAGAAGGAACTATGACAGATGTTTCTGCAGGAAGAGATACAAAGTGGTGTTTGGAGTGCCGCTCATCTCTAAATTGTCAGCTTCTGACATCAGATTATGACGATTATACAAATATTATTTACAGGCTTGGAATGGAAACGTCCCATTGCATTAACACAACTATTAACATAACATTGGCAGCCCTATAATTCCCAAGATTTGTTCCACTACTGGACAGATATCGCTTGTACGAGGAGTTAAAAACAATTCTATAGTTCAATCACAGAAATGCCAAATGCTCCAATAATTTAAAAAAACAGGCAGATTAGAGATACACCAAGAGATTATCCTAGAATATTGGTCAGGATGTGTATAGGAGAAGTGACATAATGATGATATGACATCATCAGGTAGAGGGAAATTTTATAGCAAGTCACCACCAGGTATACAGGTCAGATACCAGACGTTTTACCCCTGGCAGCTAAGAGATGACTTCACCATGTCACGTACTAGATATGACCTCACCAAACTTGGCAACAGACATGTCATTCAGTTAGGCTGCATTCACACGGCCGGCTAGACCCGTCCCGTTCTTCTCCCGTCAAAACTAAAAACGGACTTTAAAAATAAATAATAAAAAAAAAAACAGATAAAATGGACAATAACGGATGCAAAAGGATGTTATCTGTTTGGATTCATTATTGATCAGTTAATAAAAAAAATGTTTTGGCTTCTGAGCACGATCCGAAATAAAAACGGTTCAAAAAACCGATTGAAAAAACAGATGGAAACGGATGACATTAAAAGCTCATCCGTTTTCCATAGACTTCAATGATAAATTTACTGTATCCGTTTTTTATTCTGTTTTTTCTTACTTTCTTTGATGTAAGCGGAAAGGAGTGCAGATGGGTACAAACGGATGTAAACGGATAGTAAAAAAATCCAATTGACATGAATGGGATTTTTTTCAAAACAGTTTTTAATCCGTTTACAGCCTGCAAGAACGGAACCGAAACGGGGATAACAAACCGTGGACAGACGGCCGTGTGAACGCACCCTTAGCTAGATCACATTACATCATCAGGCACTAGACATGATGACATTGCATCAGATATGAGGTCAGAAACTAGATAAGATTTCTTTATATTAGGTATGACATCACACAAGGAACCAGGTAAGGTATTAACCCCTTAAGGACCAATCGTTTTTCCACTTCCGTTTTTTCCTCCCTACCTTTTAAAAATCATAACCCTTTCAATTTTGCACCAAAAAATCCATATGATTGCTTATTTTTTGCGCCATCAATTCTACTTTGTAATGACATCAGTCATTTTATCCAAAAAATCTACGGTGAAATGGAAAAAAAAATAATTGTGCGACAAAATTGAAGAAAAAACGCCATTTTGTTAATTTTGGGGGCTCTCGTTTCTACAAAGTACATTTTTCGGTAAAAATGACTCCTTATTATTCTGTAGGTCCATATGGTTAAAATGATACCCTACTTATATAGGTTTGAGTTTGTCGCACTTCTGGAAAAAAATCATAATTACATGCAGGAAAATTTATATGTTTAAAATTGTCCAATTCTGACCCATATAACTTTTTAATTTTTCCGCGTATGGGGCAGTATGAGCGGTTTTTAGTGGTACCATTTTTGTATTGATCGGACTTTTGATTGCTTTTTATTCATTTTTTCATGATCTAAAAAGTGACCAAAAATACACTATTTAGGACTTTGGAATTTTTTTGCGCATACCCCATTGACCGTGCGGTTTAATTAATTATATATTTTTTATCATTCGGACATTTCTGCATGCAGCGATATCACATGTTTATTTTTATTTACAATTTTTTTATTTTTTTTATGGGAAAACTATTTTTAAACTAGTATTATTAGGGAAGGGGTTAAATTATCTTTTTTTCACTTTTTTTTGCAGTGTTATAGCTCCCATAGGGACCTATAACACTGCACATTGATCAATAGGAAACATTGATCGATGATTCTGCCGCTTTACTGCTCATGCCTGGATCTCAGGCACTGAGCAGTCATTCGGCGATCAGACACCAGGAGGCAGGTATGGGGACCCTCCTCGTGTCCTACAGCTGTTCAGGATGCCACGATTTCGCCACAGTGATGCCGAACAACCCCCTGAGCTAACCGGCAGCAGTTTCGTTTCACTTTAGACATGGCGATCAACTTTGAACACCACGTCTAAAGGGTTAATAGCGCACAGTACCGCGATCAGTGCCGTGCGCTATTAGCCATGGGTCCCGGCCGTTGCTAGGTGTCGGGCCCAACCCGCTATGGCGCGGGGGCACGCCTTGGCCCCTTTGTTATCGAAAGGGAGAGGACTCAGGAGGTACCGGTACGTCCTTGGTCCTTAAAGGGGTACTACTCCGCCCCTAGACATCTTATCCCCTATCCAAAAGGATAGGGGATAAGATGTCAGATCGCCGTGGTGCCGCTGCTGGGGATCCCCGGGATCCCCGCTGCGGCACTGCGCTATCATTACAGCAAAGAGCGAGTTTGCTCTGTGCGTAATGACGGGCGATACAGGGGACGGAGCCGCGTGATGTCATGGCTCCGCCCCTCGTGACATCACGGCCCGTCCTCTTAATGCAAGTCTATGGCACGGGGCGTGACGACCGCCGTGCCCCCTCCCATAGACATGTATTGAAAGGGGCGGGCCGTGACGTCACGAGGGGCAGGGCCATGACGTAATGATGCTCTGCCCCCTGTATTGCGCGTCATTACGTGCAGAGCGAACTCGCTCTGTGCTTTAATGATAGTGCAGTGCCGCAGCGGGGATCCCGGGGCTCCCCAGCAGCGGGACCGCGGCGATCTGACATCTTATCCCCTATCCTTTGGATAGGGGATAAGATGTCTAGGGGCAGAGTACCCCTTTAAGGGGTTAAATATGTCAATCACGTCAGGCAAAGCTCGGGCTGGAGAACATGGGCTGGTATATTGGAGCCATATCCAGGTTCACTCATGAATACTTTACATGTCTCAGATCACATAGCAAAGATGTCAACAGGTGGAAATTATGGGTAATTAGCAAAACACCCCCAATAAAGGAGTGGTTCTCCAGGTGGTGACCACAGACCACTTCTCAGTTCCTATGCTTCCTGGCTGATGTTTTGGTTACTTTTGAATGCTGGCGGTGCTTTCACTCTAGTGGTAGCATGAGATGGAGTCTACAACCCACACAAGTGGCTCAGGTAGTGCAGCTCATCCAGGATGGCACATCAATGGGAGCTGTAACAAGGTTTGCTGTGTCTGTCAGCATAGTGTCCAGAGCATGGAGGCGCTACCAGGAGACAGACCAGTACGTCAGGAGATGTGGAGGAGGCCAACAACCCAGCAGCAGGACCACTACCTCCGTCTTTGTGCAAGGAGGAGCAGGAGGAGCACTGCCAGAGATCCGCAAAATGACCTCCAGCAGGCCACAAATGTGCATGTGTCCACTCAAACGGTGATAAACAGACTCCATGAGGGTGGTACGAGGCCCTGACTTCAACAGGTGGGGGTTGTGCTTACAGCCCAACACCGTGCAGGACGTTTGGCATTTGCCAGAGAACACCAAGATTGGCAAATTCGCCACGGGCGCCCTGTGCTCTTCACAGATGAAAGCAGGTTCAAACTAGGGCTGCACGATATGGGAAAAATGTGCGATTGCGATTTTGGGCCTAAATATTGCGATATGCGATGCGATATAATAAAAAAATAAAAAAAAGGTAAAATCCCCCCCATTTCATGTCCAATCGCCTCCATTTCACATCTACCTACCCATTTTACGCCCACCGCCTATTTCACATTCTCCCCCCCTTGTCACATTTTCCTCCCTCTTGTCACAACCCCCCCTGTCACATTCTCCTCCCCCCTTGTCACATTCTCTCCACCCCAAATCCCCACCCTCCCCTCCCCTCCGTTTCGTTTCCCAGGCGGATTTCAAATCTTCCGCGGGACCCGGGAAACCAAGTGTATTACTGCAGTACAAGACCTTTCCCCATCAGTCAATCACTGGCTTGACAGGTGACACCACTGCGGCCAGTGATTGGCTGAAATGGGAAAGGTCCTACTGTACTAAGAAGAGAGGAAACTCCGTAGTGCACGGAGACGAATCTGCAGGGACCGGGACATGTGAGCATAAGGTTTTTTATTTTTCTCCCTGCGCCCTTAGCTCAGTGTTTTTCTAGCAGGGTGCCTCCAGCTGTTGTGAAACTACTATTCCCAGCATGCCCGGACAGCCTTTGCCGATCCGGGCATGCTAAGAGTTGTAGTTTTGCAACAACTGGAGTTACCCTGGTTGAGAAATACTGACTTTTAGTATTTAAATTAGTTTTTACCTGCTCTGGCCGGCCCCCGCCACGGGAGCCAGCCCGAGCAGATAATCGCATGTTTTCCCGGGGGCCGTATCGCCATATCACAAAAAGGAAAAATCGCGATTCCATTGCTTTTGCGATATATTGTACAGCCCTAGTTCACACTGAGCACATGTGACAGAGTCTGGAGACGCAGTGAAGAACGTTCTACTGCCTGCAACATGAACGGTTTGGCAGTGGGTCAGTAATGGTGTGGGGTGGCATTTCTTTGGGGGGCCGCACAGCCCTCCACGTGCTTGCCAGAGGTAGCCTGACTGCAATTAGGTACCGAGATGAGATCCTCAGACCCCTTGTGAGACCATATGCTGGTACAGTTGGCCCTGGGTTCCTCCTAATGCAAGACAATGCTAGACATCATGTGGCTGTAGTGTGTCAGCAGTTCCTGCAAGAGGAAGGCATTGATGCTATGGACTGGCCCACCCGTTCCCCAGACCTGAATCCGATTGAGCACATCTGGGACATCATGTCTCGCTCCATCCACAAACGCCACGTTGCACCACAGACTGTCCAGGAGTTGGCGGATGCTTTAGTCCAGGTCTGGGAGGACATCCCTCAGGAGACCATCCACCACCTCATCAGGAGCATGCCCAGGCATTGTAGGGAGGTCATACGGGCACGTGGAGGCCACACACTACTGAGCCTCATTGTGACTTGTTTTAAGGACATTACATAAAGTTGGATCAGCCTGTAGTGTGGTTTTCCACTTTGATTTTGAGTGTGACTCCATATCCAGACCTCCATGGGTTGATACATGTGATTTCCATTGATAATTTGTGTGATTTTGTTGTCAACACATTCAGCTATGTAAAGATGAAAGTATTTCATACAATTAGTTCATTCATTCAGATCTAGGGTGTGTTAATTTTTCCCTTAATTTTTTTGAGCAGTGTAGATAAGCTGTCACTGTGTCAAGTATTAGAGAAGGCACCAAGTCACATCAGGCACTAGGTAAGAGGTCACCAAGCATTTATATTTCATGTGGTCCAAGTTATGAATTTATTACATCAAGCAGGACTGGCAGATATGGGCTGTTATATTGGGGCTACATGGAGGGTCATTCATAATTATTGTACATGTCCCAGAGATCGTATAACTAAGTCAGCTAGATATGACATCATTAGTTCAGGTACTATACAAGACATCATTGCATTATCCATTAGGAGCTAGAAGATATATCACCAAGACAGGCACTAGGCACGACACCACTGATGCACGAACTACCCAAGATCTTGGGTACTAGGTACGGCCTCACTGCCTCGGGTACTAGGTACGGCCTCACTGCCTCGGGTACTAGGTACGGCCTCACTGCCTCGGGTACTAGGTACGGCCTCACTGCCTCGGGTACTAGGTACGGCCTCACTGCCTCGGGTACTAGGTACGGCCTCACTGCCTCGGGTACTAGGTACGGCCTCACTGCCTCGGGTACTAGGTACTAGACATGACATCAGGAACTACAGAGACAGGTACCCGACATGACATCAGGAACTACAGAGACAGGTACCCGACATGACATCAGGAACTACAGAGACAGGTACCCGACATGACATCAGGAACTACAGAGACAGGTACCAGACATTACATCAGGAACTACAGAGACAGGTACCAGACATGACATCAGGAACTACAGGGACAGGTACCAGACATTACATCAGGAACTACAGAGACAGGTACCAGACATGACATCAGGAACTACAGAGACAGGTACCCGACATGACATCAGGAACTACAGAGACAGGTACCCGACATGACATCAGGAACTACAGAGACAGGTACCAGACATGACATCAGGAACTACAGGGACAGGTACCAGACATTACATCAGGAACTACAGAGACAGGTACCAGACATGACATCAGGAACTACAGGGACAGGTACCAGACATGACATCAGGAACTACAGAGACAGGTACCCGACATGACATCAGGAACTACAGAGACAGGTACCCGACATGACATCAGGAACTACAGAGACAGGTACCAGACATTACATCAGGAACTACAGAGACAGGTACCAGACATGACATCAGGAACTACAGGGACAGGTACCAGACATGACATCAGGAACTACAGAGACAGGTACCCGACATGACATCAGGAACTACAGAGACAGGTACCCGACATGACATCAGGAACTACAGAGACAGGTACCAGACATGACATCAGGAACTACAGGGACAGGTACCAGACATGACATCAGGAACTACAGGGACAGGTACCAGACATGACATCAGGAACTACAGGGACAGGTACCCGACATGACATCAGGAACTACAGAGACAGGTACCCGACATGACATCAGGAACTACAGAGACAGGTACCAGACATGACATCAGGAACTACAGAGACAGGTACCCGACATGACATCAGGAACTACAGAGACAGGTACCCGACATGACATCAGGAACTACAGAGACAGGTACCAGACATGACATCAGGAACTACAGAGACAGGTACCAGACATGACATCAGGAACTACAGAGACAGGTACCAGACATGACATCAGGAACTACAGAGACAGGTACCAGACATGACATCAGGAACTACAGAGACAGGTACCCGACATGACATCAGGAACTACAGAGACAGGTACCCGACATGACATCAGGAACTACAGAGACAGGTACCCGACATGACATCAGGAACTACAGAGACAGGTACCAGACATGACATCAGGAACTACAGAGACAGGTACCAGACATGACATCAGGAACTACAGAGACAGGTACCAGACATGACATCAGGAACTACAGAGACAGGTACCAGACATGACATCAGGAACTACAGAGACAGGTACCCGACATTACATCAGGAACTACAGAGACAGGTACCAGACATGACATCAGGAACTACAGGGACAGGTACCAGACATGACATCAGGAACTACAGAGACAGGTACCCGACATGACATCAGGAACTACAGAGACAGGTACCCGACATGACATCAGGAACTACAGAGACAGGTACCCGACATGACATCAGGAACTACAGAGACAGGTACCCGACATGACATCAGGAACTACAGAGACAGGTACCAGACATGACATCAGGAACTACAGGGACAGGTACCAGACATGACATCAGGAACTACAGGGACAGGTACCAGACATGACATCAGGAACTACAGGGACAGGTACCAGACATTACATCAGGAACTACAGAGACAGGTACCCGACATGACATCAGGAACTACAGAGACAGGTACCAGACATTACATCAGGAACTACAGGGACAGGTACCAGACATGACATCAGGAACTACAGGGACAGGTACCAGACATTACATCAGGAACTACAGGGACAGGTACCAGACATGACATCAGGAACTACAGAGACAGGTACCCGACATGACATCAGGAACTACAGAGACAGGTACCAGACATGACATCAGGAACTACAGAGACAGGTACCAGACATGACATCAGGAACTACAGGGACAGGTACCAGACATGACATCAGGAACTACAGGGACAGGTACCCGACATGACATCAGGAACTACAGGGACAGGTACCAGACATGACATCAGGAACTACAGAGACAGGTACCAGACATGACATCAGGAACTACAGAGACAGGTACCAGACATTACATCAGGAACTACAGGGACAGGTACCAGACATTACATCAGGAACTACAGGGACAGGTACCAGACATGACATCAGGAACTACAGAGACAGGTACCCGACATGACATCAGGAACTACAGAGACAGGTACCAGACATGACATCAGGAACTACAGAGACAGGTACCAGACATGACATCAGGAACTACAGGGACAGGTACCAGACATGACATCAGGAACTACAGGGACAGGTACCCGACATGACATCAGGAACTACAGGGACAGGTACCAGACATGACATCAGGAACTACAGAGACAGGTACCAGACATGACATCAGGAACTACAGAGACAGGTACCAGACATGACATCAGGAACTACAGAGACAGGTACCAGACATGACATCAGGAACTACAGGGACAGGTACCAGACATGACATCAGGAACTACAGGGACAGGTACCAGACATGACATCAGGAACTACAGGGACAGGTACCCGACATGACATCAGGAACTACAGAGACAGGTACCAGACATGACATCAGGAACTACAGAGACAGGTACCAGACATGACATCAGGAACTACAGGGACAGGTACCCGACATGACATCAGGAACTACAGAGACAGGTACCAGACATGACATCAGGAACTACAGAGACAGGTACCAGACATGACATCAGGAACTACAGGGACAGGTACCAGACATGACATCAGGAACTACAGAGACAGGTACCAGACATGACATCAGGAACTACAGAGACAGGTACCAGACATGACATCAGGAACTAGATGTCATTAGGAAGGTATCAGTTATCATCTGTTCCGTTACCCGGTATGGCATCACCATGTCAGGCAAAGCTTAGGCTGGCACATATGGGTGGGTATTCCGGGCCACACCCAGGGTCCTTCACGATTACTGTTCGTGTCCCGGAGATCACATAGCTGAGCCTAAGCCGCTATTCACTAGCCCCACGCCTCCGGCCGCCTCCCGGCACCGAGGCCATACTGCAGCCCGCTGGGCCCGCTCTGTGTCCGGGCGCCGCCCCGTTGGGTTAGGATCCTCCCCTCCAGTGACCCCTGTGATCCCAGGTGATGCCCCTCACCTGCCATGTCCCCGCGGCCGGTCACTCCGTCCCTCTGTCCAGGCGCCGGATACCGACTGACCGCCGGCTCTCACTTCCTTAGCAACAGGCCCGGCGACGACGCGCTCACTTCCTTAGCAACGGTCAACAGGCCTTGGCTTGTACTTCCTTGGCAACCGCAGGGTGACCACGCCCATAGACTAGAACCACGCCTACACACTGCAGTCGTTTAGACTGGGGACCACTTGTAGTAACTAGTCCCAGAGTTGCCCTGCTGAGCTTTTTGCATGCTGGGAGTTGTAGTTCCCTGTCTGTGCTTATAAATACAATGTAATTCCAGCTTCTACAGAACATCACAGAAAGTTCCTATGAGATGCTAGGGCAGTGTATACTAACCTGTGGTTCCAGTGGTGTGTTTTGGTTATGGGCTGCGGTATACGGTTATACACCCCCCCCCCCCCCCCAGCTCTATCTGTACACTGCTGATGTTATCTCTATGGGATGGGTATATATAAAGGGAACACTAAGATAACACATCCTAGATCTGAATGAATGAACTAATCGTATGAAATACTTTCGTCTTTACATAGTTGAATGTACTGACCACAAAATCACACAAAAATTATCAATGAAAATCAAATCAACCCATGGAGGTCTGGATATGGAGTCACACTCAAAATCAAAGTGCAAAACCACACTACAGGCTGATCCAACTTTGATGTAATGTCCTTAAAACAAGTCACAATGAGGCTCAGTAGTGTGTGTGGCCTCCACGTGCCCGTATGACCTCCCTACAATGCCTGGGCATGCTCCTGATGAGGTGGCGGATGGTCTCCTGAGGGATGTCCTCCCAGACCTGGACTAAAGCATCCGCCAACTCCTGGACAGTCTGTGGTGCAACCTCTGGCAAGTACATGGAGGGCTGTGCGGCCCCCCCCCCCCCCCAAAGGAATGCCACCCCACACCATTACTGACCCACTGCCAAACAGGTCATGCTGGAGGATGTTGCAGGCAGCAGAACGTTCACCACGGCATCTCCAGACTCTGTCACATGTGCTCAGTGTGAACCTGCTCTGAAGAGCACATGGCACCAGTGGCGAATTTGCCAATCTTGGTGTTCTCTGGCAAATGCCAAACGTCCTGCACAGTGTTGGGCTGTAAGCACAACCCCCACCTTTGGACAATGGGCCCTCATACCACCCTCATGTAGTCTGATTCTGACCGTTTGAGTGGACACATACGCATCAGTGGCCTGCTGGAGGTCATTTTGCAGGACTCTGGCAGTGCTCCTCCTGCTCTTCCTTGCACAAAGGCCAAGGTAGCAGTCCTGCTGCTGGGTTGTTGCCCTCCTAAGCCCTCCTCCACGTCTCCTCATGTACTGGCCTGTCTCCTGGTAGCACCTCCATGTTCTGGACACTACGCTGACAGACACAGCAAACCTTCGTGCCACAGCTCGCATTGATGTGCCATCCTGGATGAGCTGCTTTACCTGAGCCACTTGTGTGGGTTGGAAACTCCGTCTCATGCTACCACTAGAGTGAAAGCACTGCCAGCATTCAAAAGTGACCAAAACATCAGCCAGGAAGCATAGGAACTGAGAAGTGGTCTGTGGTCACCACCTGCAGAACCACTCCTTTATTGGGGGTGTATTGCTAAATGCCTATAATTTCCACCTGTTGTCTGTACCATTTGCACAACAGCATGTGAAATTGATTGTCAATCAGTGTTGCTTCCTGAGTGGACAGTGTGATTTCACAGAAGTGTCATTGACTTGGAGTTACATTATGTTGTTTATGTGTTCCCTTTATTTTTTTGAGCAGTGTATGTAGGTGTGTGTGTGTATATATATATATATATATATATATATATATCAATAGGATTTTGTGGGTGTCCACCTATATCCCTGTGGTCACTTCCCTTGTTTGCACTTGGAAGGCCAATCCTGAGCCTCTGCTATCTGGAAGCTGGGGTACTTATCTGCGGCAGTTCCTCCACCCAATATAGCATCCAGGGAACATCTCTAAGGGTGGGCTTTTTTTGCCCCATATCCAGTTTTGTGACCGGACCTAAAACCGCAGCATACCACGGTTTTAGGTCCGCTCAGAAAACCGGATACAGGGCAAAAAAGAGCCAACCGGAGTCACCCTTTCACTCCGATTGGCTCATTGAAAGGCATTAGATATGGGCCGGGTCCGGCTGGGATACGGGAGCACCCGGTTTTCCCTCCCCCCAACCGGATTCGGCAGCCGTACAGTGAAATCGTAGTGAGAACCCACCCTTAGAGATTAATGAAAATGACAAAAAACTAACTTGGAACTCACTTTGTATTTAATAAAGGAAAACATCCATGCATAACATAACAAAACAGTAAGGTATAGCATAGCACAAAATTAGGTCTCACCCACCCCAAAGCACACCTTTGAACAACCCTAATCAAGGCCCTAGCGGCTGTTGGGTTTCTTCAGTTGGTGCACATTGAATAGATGGGGCCCATACAAAGTCCTGCTTCACAGTGTTACTTGGAGTATGTCCAACCAGTAGAAATAGAATGGACGGCAACTCATTTAGATCCACGGCTTCTTTATTTAGCAAGGATTGGTGCAATAACAAACAGGCACAATGTACAGAGCGACGTTTCGCGTTATACTCTTCTTCCGGCTCACTGGTTGTGACACGGTGCCGGCGCAGCTAAAATACGTCAGCACAGCGTCGTCACCGCGGCATCCAGTATACACATAGCCTACATATTTCGTTTTGCAGGTAATGAAATGAGGTATCTTCCAGTTTACTCCTCCTATATTACAGTACTGTCACGATGCCGGCTGGCAGAAGGTGGATCCTCTGTGCCAGAGAGGGATTGGCGTGGACCGTGCTAGTGGACCGGTTCTAAGTCACTACTGGTTTTCACCAGAGCCCGCCGCAAAGCGGGATGGTCTTGCTGCGGCGGTAGTGACCAGGTCGTATCCACTAGCAACGGCTCAACCTCTCTGGCTGCTGAAGATAGGCGCGGTACAAGGGAGTAGACAGAAGCAAGGTCGGACGTAGCAGAAGGTCGGGGCAGGCAGCAAGGATCGTAGTCAGGGGCAACGGCAGAAGGTCTGGAACACAGGCTAGGAACACACAAGGGAACGCTTTCACTGGCACAATGGCAACAAGATCCGGCGAGGGAGTGAAGGGGAAGTGAGGTATAAATAGGGAGTGCACAGGTGAACACACTAATTGGAACCACTGCGCCAATCAGCGGCGCAGTGGCCCTTTAAATCGCAGAGACCCGGCGCGCGCGCGCCCTAGGGAGCGGGGCCGCGCGCGCCGGGACAGGACAGACGGAGAGCGAGTCAGGACAGACGGAGAGCGAGCGGGCGCCACCCGCATCGCGAATCGCATCCCGGCTGGAGACGGTATCGCAGCGCACCGGGTCAGTGGAGCTGCTCGGAGCGCTGCGGTAGCGAGAGTGAAGCGAGCGCTCCGGGGAGGAGCGGGGACCCGGAGCGCTCGGCGTAACAGAACCCCCCCCCTTGGGTCTCCCCCTCTTCTTAGAGCCTGAGAACCTGAGGAGCAGACTTTTGTCTAGGATATTGTCCTCAGGTTCCCAGGATCTCTCTTCAGGACCACAACCCTCCCAATCGACCAGGAAAAAGGTTTTCCCTCTGACCTTCTTGGAGGCCAGTATCTCTTTAACGGAGAAGATGTCCGAGGAGCCGGAAACAGGAGTGGGAGAAACAAACTTAGGAGAGAAACGGTTGATGATAAGTGGTTTAAGAAGAGAAACGTGAAAGGCATTAGGAATTCGAAGAGAAGGAGGAAGAAGAAGTTTGTAAGAGACAGGATTAATCTGGCACAAGATTTTGAAAGGACCAAGATAGCGTGGTCCCAATTTGTAGCTAGGGACACGGAAGCGGACATATTTAGCGGAGAGCCATACCTTGTCTCCAGGAGAAAAAATGGGAGGAGCTCTTCTTTTTCTATCAGCAAACTTCTTCATGCGTGATGAGGCCTGTAAAAGAGAATTTTGGGTCTCTTTCCATATGGTGGAAAGATCACGAGATATTTCATCCACAGCGGGCAAACCAGAGGGCAAGGGAGTAGGGAGGGGGGGAAGAGGGTGACGGCCGTACACCACAAAAAATGGGGATTTGGAGGAGGATTCAGAGACTCTGAAGTTATACGAAAATTCGGCCCATGGTAGAAGATCTGCCCAGTCATCCTGGCGGGAGGAAACAAAATGGCGTAAATAATCACCCAGGACCTGGTTAATTCTTTCTACTTGCCCATTGGATTGAGGATGATATGCAGAGGAAAAGTTTAATTTAATCTTGAGTTGTTTACAGAGAGCCCTCCAGAATTTTGACACGAATTGGACGCCTCTATCCGAGACGATCTGCGTGGGCAACCCGTGAAGACGAAAAATGTGTACAAAAAATTGTTTTGCCAACTGAGGCGCTGAAGGAAGACCAGGAAGAGGGATGAAATGTGCCATCTTGGAGAATCGATCAACGACCACCCAAACAACAGTGTTGCCACGGGATGGGGGTAAGTCTGTAATAAAGTCCATACCAATCAGAGACCAAGGCTGTTCGGGGACAGGCAGAGGATGAAGAAGACCAGCGGGCTTCTGGCGAGGAGTCTTATCCCGGGCACAAACAGTGCAGGCTCGTACAAAATCCACAACATCCGTCTCCAGAGTCGGCCACCAATAGAAACGAGAGATGAGTTGCACGGATTTCTTGATACCCGCATGACCTGCGAGATGGGAGGAGTGACCCCATTTGAGGATTCCGAGGCGTTGGCGTGGAGAAACGAAGGTCTTCCCTGGAGGAGTTAGCCTGATGGAGGCTGGAGAAGTGGAGATCAGGCAGTCAGGGGGGATGATGTGTTGCGGAGAGAGCTCTACTTCCGAGGCATCCGAGGAACGAGAGAGAGCATCGGCCCTAATGTTCTTATCGGCAGGCCGAAAGTGAATTTCAAAATTAAATCGGGCAAAGAACAGAGACCACCTGGCCTGGCGAGGATTCAGCCGTTGGGCAGACTGGAGATAGGAGAGGTTCTTGTGATCGGTGTAAATAATAACTGGAAATCTTGATCCCTCCAACAGATGCCTCCATTCCTCAAGTGCTAATTTAATGGCTAGAAGCTCTCGGTCCCCGATGGAGTAGTTCCTCTCAGCCGGAGAGAAGGTCCTAGAAAAAAAAACACAAGTAACAGCATGCCCGGAAGAATTTTTCTGTAGAAGGACCGCTCCAGCTCCTACAGAGGAGGCATCAACCTCCAATAGGAAGGGTTTAGATGGTCAGGTCTGGAGAGCACGGGAGCCGAAGAAAAGGCAGACTTGAGCTGTTTAAAGGCGTCTTCCGCTTGAGGAGGCCATGACTTAGGATTGGCATTCTTTTTGGTTAAAGCCACGATAGGAGCCACAATGGTGGAAAAATGTGGAATGAATTGTCTGTAATAATTGGCGAACCCCAAAAAACGTTGGATAGCACGAAGTCCGGAGGGGCGTGGCCAATCTAAGACGGCAGAGAGTTTGTCTGGATCCATTTGTAGTCCCTGGCCAGAGACCAAGTATCCTAGGAAAGGAAGAGATTGACATTCAAACAGACATTTCTCCATTTTGGCATACAGTTGATTGTCACGAAGTTTCTGAAGAACCATGCGGACATGCTGGCGGTGTTCTTCTAGGTTGGCAGAAAAAATCAGGATATCGTCCAGATATACAACAACACAGGAATATAAGAGATCACGAAAGATTTCATTAACAAAGTCTTGGAAGACGGCAGGGGCGTTGCACAGGCCAAAGGGCATGACCAGATACTCAAAGTGTCCATCTCTAGTGTTAAATGCCGTTTTCCATTCATCCCCCTCTCTGATGCGAATGAGATTATAGGCACCTCTTAAGTCCAGTTTGGTAAAGATGTGGGCACCTTGGAGGCGATCAAAGAGTTCAGAGATGAGAGGTAGAGGGTAGCGGTTTTTTACAGTGATTTTATTAAGACCGCGGTAGTCAATGCAAGGACGTAGAGAGCCATCTTTTTTGGACACAAAGAAAAATCCGGTTCCGGCAGGAGAGGAAGATTTGCGGATAAAGCCCTTCTTTAAATTTTCCTGGATATACTCAGACATAGCAAGAGTCTCTGGGACAGAGAGAGGATAAATTCTGCCCCGGGGTGGAGTAGTACCCGGGAGGAGGTCAATGGGACAGTCATAAGGCCTGTGAGGAGGTAAAGTCTCAGCTTGTTTTTTGCAAAAAACATCCGCAAAGTCCATATAGGCCTTAGGGAGACCGGTTACAGGAGGCACCACAGGGTCACGGCAGGGAGTACTGGGAACCGGTTTAAGACAGTCCTTGGAACAAGAGGGACCCCAACTCTTGATCTCCCCAGTGGACCAATCCAGGGTAGGGGAGTGGTGTTGAAGCCAGGGTAGTCCAAGGAGAATTTCGGAAGTGCAATTGGAGAGGACCAAAAACTCAATTTTTTCGTGGTGAGGTCCAATGCACATTAGGAGGGGTTCCGTGCGGTAACGCACGGCACAGTCCAATCTTTCATTGTTAACGCAATTGATGTAGAGAGGTCTGGCGAGACTGGTCACTGGGATGTTGAACCTGTTGATGAGAGAGGCCAAAATAAAGTTTCCTGCAGATCCGGAGTCCAAGAAGGCCTTAGTGGAGAAGGAGAAGGTAGAGGCAGATATCCGCACAGGTACAGTAAGACGTGGAGAAGCGGAGTTGACTTCAAGGACTGTTTCACCTTTGTGCGGAGTCAGCGTACGTCTTTCCAGGCGGGGAGGATGGATAGGACAATCCTTCAGGAAGTGTTCGGTACTGGCACAGTACAGGCAGAGATTCTCCATGCGGCGTCGTGTCCTCTCTTGAGGTGTCAGGCGAGACCGGTCAACTTGCATAGCCTCCACGGCGGGAGGCCCAGGAACGGATTGCAGAGGACCAGAGGAGAGAGGAGCCGGGGAGAAAAAACGCCTCGTGCGAACAAAGTCCATATCCTGGCGGAGCTCCTGACGCCTTTCGGAAAAACGCATGTCAATGCGAGTGGCAAGATGAATGAGTTCATGTAGATTAGCAGGGATTTCTCGTGCGGCCAGAACATCTTTAATGTTGCTGGATAGGCCTTTTTTAAAGGTCGCGCAGAGGGCCTCATTATTCCAGGATAGTTCTGAAGCAAGAGTACGGAATTGTACGGCGTACTCGCCAACGGAAGAATTACCCTGGACCAGGTTCAACAGGGCAGTCTCAGCAGAAGAGGCTCGGGCAGGTTCCTCAAAGACACTACGAAATTCCGAGAAGAAGGAGTGTACAGAGGCAGTGACAGGGTCATTGCGGTCCCAGAGCGGTGTGGCCCATGACAGAGCTTTTCCAGACAGAAGGCTGACTACGAAAGCCACCTTAGACCTTTCAGTAGGAAACTGGTCCGACATCATCTCCAAGTGCAGGGAACATTGTGAAAGAAAGCCACGGCAAAACTTAGAGTCCCCATCAAATTTATCCAGCAAGGATAGTCGTAGGACTGAGGCGGCCACTCGCTGCTGTCACGATGCCGGCTGGCAGGTAGTGGACCCTCTGTGCCAGAGAGGGATTGGCGTGGACCGTGCTAGTGGACCGGTTCTAAGCCACTACTGGTTTTCACCAGAGCCCGCCGCAAAGCGGGATGGTCTTGCTGCGGCGGTAGTGACCAGGTCGTATCCACTAGCAACGGCTCACCTCTCTGGCTGCTGAAGATAGGCGCGGTACAAGGGAGTAGGCAGAAGCAAGGTCGGACGTAGCAGAAGGTCGGGGCAGGCAGCAAGGATCGTAGTCAGGGGCAACGGCAGAAGGTCTGGAAACACTGGCAAGGGACACACAAGGAACGCTTTCACTGGCACTAAGGCAACAAGATCCGGCAAGGGAGTGCAAGGGAAGTGAGGTAATATAGGGAGTGCACAGGTGATAACTCTAATTGGAACCACTGCGCCAATCAGCGGCGCAGTGGCCCTTTAAATCGCAGAGACCCGGCGCGCGCGCGCCCTAGGGAGCGGGGCCGCGCGCGCCGGGACAGAACAGACGGGGAGCGAGTCAGGTAGGAGAGCCGGGGTGCGCATCGCGAGCGGGCGCTACCCGCATCGCGAATCGCATCCCGGCTAGCAGCAGGATCGCAGCGCCCCGGGTCAGAGGACGTGACCGGGGCGCTGCAGCGGAGGAGGTGAAGCGAGCGCTCCGGGGAGGAGCGGGAACCCGGAGCGCTCGGCGTAACAGCTGCGGAGGAGGTGCAGGAGCTGGCGGAGGAGATGATTGCTGAAGCTGTGGTAGTAGCTGCTGTAGCATCACGGTCAGTTGAGACAGCTCGTGGCCTTGTTGCGCTATCTGTTGTGAGTGCTGGGCGACCACCGTAGTGAGGTCAGCGACATCTGGCAGAGGTACTTCAGCGGGATCCATGGCCGGATCTACTGTCACGATGCCGGCTGGCAGAAGGTGGATCCTCTGTGCCAGAGAGGGATTGGCGTGGACCGTGCTAGTGGACCGGTTCTAAGTCACTACTGGTTTTCACCAGAGCCCGCCGCAAAGCGGGATGGTCTTGCTGCGGCGGTAGTGACCAGGTCGTATCCACTAGCAACGGCTCAACCTCTCTGGCTGCTGAAGATAGGCGCGGTACAAGGGAGTAGACAGAAGCAAGGTCGGACGTAGCAGAAGGTCGGGGCAGGCAGCAAGGATCGTAGTCAGGGGCAACGGCAGAAGGTCTGGAACACAGGCTAGGAACACACAAGGGAACGCTTTCACTGGCACAATGGCAACAAGATCCGGCGAGGGAGTGAAGGGGAAGTGAGGTATAAATAGGGAGTGCACAGGTGAACACACTAATTGGAACCACTGCGCCAATCAGCGGCGCAGTGGCCCTTTAAATCGCAGAGACCCGGCGCGCGCGCGCCCTAGGGAGCGGGGCCGCGCGCGCCGGGACAGGACAGACGGAGAGCGAGTCAGGTACGGGAGCCGGGATGCGCATCGCGAGCGGGCGCCACCCGCATCGCGAATCGCATCCCGGCTGGAGACGGTATCGCAGCGCACCGGGTCAGTGGAGCTGCTCGGAGCGCTGCGGTAGCGAGAGTGAAGCGAGCACTCCGGGGAGGAGCGGGGACCCGGAGCGCTCGGCGTAACAAGTACTTAAGTTTGCCATTAAACTTGCACATCGAACAATGCCTGCAATTAAAATGACCTCTGGGAGGCATTTTCTCTAACCAATTCTCATTGTCCTCAACTAATCTTGTGCAGCTCAACTGGTTGCCCAATGTGCATGTGCGTCTATAGGAGAACAACGGTTGCCTGAGTGCCACCTCCTTTAAGTCATCATCATTCTCCAACAAGTGCCAGTGGAAGAATGTTGGAAAGAAAAAATAAACCGCTTTTCATTAGTGACATCTTTTTTTTTTTTCTGTGAGAAGCTGGTATTATTGTTTAATTCTCGCTTTTTCTAATGCTGTCCTTACTTCTCCCAATGGATAGCCTTTCTCAATCAAACGGACAGTTAACTTTTCTGCCTGGTTTTCAAAATTCCCATCATCATTGTGAGAACTGGCCATATGGGATGGCCTTTTTGACGTGAGGGGGATGGTAACTGTTGTGATGAAGTAACTCATTAGTTGCTGTTTTTTTTTCTAAATCCAGTTGTGACTAAGTTACCATCTCCAATCTCCACCCTCATGTCAAGAAAGTCCAGAACTTGGCCACCAAACACTGATGTAAACCTCATGTTCATTTTGAGATCTTTATTTAAGTATTCCACAAACTGTGTGAACTGCAATGGGGACCCTGACCAAATTATAAAAACGCATTCAGATTTAATAATAAATGGTATCAGCAAATATCCAGTACTGCAATGGGCACGCCCGTTGCATGTACTTTTGCAAACCTGTTTCTCACAGCATTTGAAAAGGTACACATTTTTTCTGCAAAAAATCCTTTCATTAAATTTACCAACAATATTCGAAGGTATATGGATGACATATTCATAGTCTGGGGAGGAGATCTCCAACAGTTTGAGTCCTTTGTTACATATTTAAATGACAACAAGTTCAACATGCTATTCACTTCTATTTATGGAGGCACTGAACTAAATGTTCTTGACGTACGGGTGGAGGTAAAAAATTGAGAAATCATTACATCGAATTTCAGAAAAGTCCCCCCCCCCCCCCCCCCCAGCACGTCAAGAACGCAATACCTTATGGCCAATTTATTAGGCTATGCAGGATTAATAATATAGAGGAGAAATTCGTTCAACAAGCCGATGATTTAAAATCTAGATTGGAAGCAAGGGGGTACCCCAAAACATCCATACTCACTGCCTATGAAAGAGCCAAAAACATAAATAGATTTGATCTGTTCAAGAAAAATAGACAAAAACAGTCAAAGAAAAGATTTGTCTTCTCTTTCAAGCATTCTGATATGGATCATAAGATTCAAAATGCCATCCGAAAATATTGGGGAATTATGGAAGCCGACCCAGACCTAGCAGAGACAGCAAAAAATGGTCCATTATTCTCTTACAGACGAAATAAAACTTTAGCTAGTGAACTAGGCTCCAATCAATACAGAGGAAAAATAAAAAGTAATTGGCTCACAAAAACATCTTTAAAAGGTCATTTTCGTTGTGGACAATGTTCTTTTTGCGAGTTCAATATGCAAGAAAAATACTTAAAAGTAGGAGACATAGAGTGCAGAGTAAATAGTTGAATCACACGTAAGAGCAAATTCATTGTTTATATGATCCAATGCCCCTGTGGATATTTTTATATCGGTAAAACGATTCGTTGCTTATATATTAGAATACGCGAACATTTTCGCTCTATCCGCACGGGCATTGGATCACCGCGGTTAATAGAGCATGTGAAAACCCGGCATAATAGTGACCCTAAAGTACTAAGATTCTCTGGTTTAGAACTAGTGTAAAGTCCCTATAATGTTATTACAGCAAGAGGCCAAATGGATACTGTGGACAAACGCAGAAGGCCCACTAGGTCTGAATGAAAAAACTGACATGTCTGTCTTCTTATGAATTGTATTAATTTTCCATTATGTTCTGCCTTTTATTTACTCAAGTGTAACTGTAGCTTTTAGCAGTTTTTTATATTTAAAAATGTTTTGCCTCTTTTTTGTCTCGCAGTCACCGTCCTTAATGGTAGTAGATAGATAGATTAATAGCGGGTCTAAATTACCCTTTCTTCTACCCTTCTATTTTTTGTATCCCTTAAAACAGCCCCTTTCACCTGTGTGCTCCTGTATTCTGACGCGGAAGCATTACCGTAACCTAGCAAGAGGGATGGTGTCCTGGTTACCATGACTCCTGATCACGTGGACAGCACCTTAGTGACGCCGGTGCTGCCCATTACTCGGAATGCTTCTTTCTGATCCGTGGGTTGGGCTGTCCCATGTGATGTGGAGGAGTGGCTGAGAAGGAACGCTATTCACAATTGCAAACGTATGGTGCTCCGATTGAACAGGTTAGCTATGGCAGGTAATTAATCATAGTTCATATGAGTAGGGGGGAGGTCTGTATATAGGATGGAAGCTGCAAGCGAAAACTGAGAGCCAGAAGATGCGCAACTAGCGTGAAACATGTGTTGCTCTTACACGCACCTGCACCTTTACCTGTTACCCTGCATCGTTCAGAGACGAAAAATAAAAAAGCAATGCAAAGAAGAGTTAGTGAGTGCAGCTTTATTTCTGTTCTTTATTATTCAAATTATAAAAATGTCATCAATATAATGAAGAAATGTGACAATGTAAGCTGGAAATGGGTTAATAGCTGAAAAAATATACCTCTTTTCAGATGCTGCTAAAAATATATTAGCAATTGAACATGCTACTGGGGTCCCCATTGCAGTTCCAGAGTCCTGGCGATACCATTTATCCTGGAACTTGAAGGCATTGTGTGACAAAATAAACTTTGTAGCCTCTCCTACAAAAACCACTACTTCCTTTGGCTTTCCAATGTCGTGGAGGAAATCCCTCAACACCCGGACCCACTCGTCTTGTGGGATCCGGGTGTAGAGATCATCCATGTCCACAGAAGCCAAATGACAGCCCTCCTACCACGAAATGTTATACAAGGTTCTCAAAAATCCCTGGTGTCCTGCAGGTACGTGGGAAGATGTTTTAATAATGGACGGATAAGCCAATCTACATACTTTAAAAGACCCTTGGTCACAGAGCCAACCCCTGAGACAATAGGTGGTGCTGCCAGCTTAACCCTCTTCTTGTACTAGAATTTGGACTTGTTACTTGGAGTATGATCTTATTTTATCGGTATGTGAATTAAAGATGACCTATTATGGAGCGGGCTTCAGGTTTACTCTTACGCAGGCTGTGATTAGATCAGTCCAACTTTAGTTTCACTTTACTGCTAAGAGAGCTTTCCTGTAACCACCTCTGAATCTCTCCAACTTGCTAGCAGATTCTTTTCAGCTGCTGCAGCACTCTTGGGGTCAGATCCTAGTACTGTGCTTCAACTGTGTCGTCTCTCTCTTTTCTGGCTCTGCTGGTACTGAAAAATCTAAGATGGCCACAAGCATATGTTCTCCTCTTTAGTCACTGCTCACTTTATTTGTTTGTGCAGTCTGCCATCTTCTGGACACATCATGTGATTGCTGGATACACAACAATAATCCCAGGTGTAACATTCTCCCCCTTGAAAAATACTTTCATTGACCTAACACATGATGTACATGATGAGAATGATGAACATTTACCACTTCAGCTAACACGTTGGAAGGTGGTCATTTTAGAATCTGCCTGTGTCACTGGGGCATAACTGGACTCTCCTATATTATTCATAAACTAAAGCCTTTAGTGTTGTCACTTGAAAAGATAGAATTAAATATTTTAAAAAATTTGAGGGGTGGACTCACTTATACGAGATACTGTATTTACCTGGCCAAGGTTATAATTCTTGTCTGCAGAAGTGGCATCAGCAAAAGCAAAAAATTGCAAAAGAATTAAAGTGTAATTTATCATTAACAAAAACTGGTCGTCTGTAAATAAATCCGCTTAAATGATTTCTTAATGCACAGTATGTCTGCTATTGCTGAATGTGCGATATAGGTTTTAGTACGTAGAAGGAAGAAACAAAATGGAAGGCGTCACTTTGAGAAGGATATCCAGTGAACTTGTAGTTTTATTCAGGCATGAAATACAAGGATGCAACAGTTTGACCTTACCAAGAGTTCTTTCTCAAGCATAGTGATAACAGTGTATTACCCTCTTCATTAGCTCAGGAGCACTGTCTTTCTGAGGGGTGGAAGGAGGCGGGTCCCGGCAGGCATGATGTCACATGAAGCCTGGCCGAGACTCTGCTTCTGCCAGTCTTCCTGTATGCTGCTCTCCCTCTGCAGCAGTGTTTCCCAACCAGGGAACCTCCAGCTGTTGCAAAACTACAACTCCCAACATGCCCAGACAGCCAACAGAGCAGGGAGTGCAGTGAGATAATACAATGTATAAGATAACGTGTGGTGAGGAGCAGGGAGAACACAGAGCAGGGGGGAGGGGGAGGTGACTGGCCTCTGTTATATGAGAGGCATGTGCAGGCTTGTAGCTCACAGTGAGCTGAGAGTACTGAACTTCCTGTGGAAGGACTAGCGCCCTTTCAGCATTAGTCCTAAAAGCTGTACACTTACTATGACCAGGCATAGAAGGGAGACCCCTAGTGGCCAAAAGTATAAAATGAAAAAACTGGTATAAATATTAATATTTTTAATGAAGATATATTACAATTTGTCTTCATTAATGATTATGAACAACATATTAAAAGTTTTTGTTGATGACAGGTACTCTTTAATGAAAGATGGAGGGAGACTTATTTCCAGGTTGCTCATGCCGCCTTATATGGCTTAAATATCTTGCCCTCTACTTCCTTCCCGGATAGGATCACTCACTGTCCAGTGCAAGGCCCGCTCACTAACATGTACCATGGGGTCTGGGAGTGTTCTCACACAGCTGATTACTGGTGTTTAATAGAGTCATATATTTGGGACCATTGGAGGGTGCAAACCTTGTTTACACCACAGTCATTAATGTTTCATCAGTTACGCCCCGCAAAGGGGGGAGGGGAGGGGGAGGAGAGGCTACCACAATTTCTTCATATTGTTCTTTTAGTGGTACTATGGTGCCTTTTCGCCAAATGGTTAGACCCTATTACTCCAGATTTCCCCATGCTGATAGCCCAACTGAGGTCTTTTCTAGCTGTGGCCCGATTGGATGCTGAACGGCACTCTGACACGGGAGCCAAATGTTTTTTCCAGAAGTGGAAATCTTTCATTGTTACTCACTTCTGACTCTCAGGGAATCGCTGAGATTGTACGGCCGTTTAGATTCACCACCTGGTATAGTGTGGAATCTCTGAGAGGTTCTTTAGGAGTGCTACGCTTACCTGATGCTTGATTTTATCTACCCACTCTACGTTGGCGCTTTTGCTTCTGTTTTGATCCCCTGGGAGTCCCAGGAGCTATTGCTGGGCTTGAGTGCAGTTCCCTTGGCATGGGGCGCGCATTTGTCATTTATGGGGGATAAGAACTTGTGTTGGGATTCCTTCCCCTAGTTCAGGGGTCTGCAACCTTTAAGACAAAAAGAGCCACTTGGACCTGTTTCCGAAGAAAAAGAAAACTGGGAGCCGCCAAACCATTGCGACATTTAAAACAAATATAACACTGCATATATTGTTTCTTACCTTAATGCTATATATACAGGATCGTGCAGTCAGCTGTCAATCTGAAGAAAAAAAGGACTTTCACTTAACAATGTAAAATATATTTTTGCTGGGGTGGGCTTTTTTTGGGCCGAGGCCTGGGGTGGGCTTTTTTTGGGCCCAGGCCTGGGGTGGGCTTTTTTTGCGCCCAGGCCTGGGGTGGGCTTTTTTTTTAGGCCCAGGCCTGGGGTGGGCTTTTTTTTTAGGCCCAGGCCTGGGGTGGGCTGGGGATAGGGGGGTTAATGCACTGGGGAGAGGGGGGTTAATGCTACCGCGGGGTGAGGGGTTAACGCTACCGCTGCCATGGGGTGAGGGGTAACTTAACCCCTCACCCCATGGCAGCGGCAGCGTTAACCTCTCACCCCGCGGCAGCGATAACGCTGCCGCTGCCATGGGGCGAGGGGTTAAGTTAGCCCTCACCCCATGGCAGCGGTAGCGTTAACCCCTCACCCCACGGCAGCATTAACGCTGCCGCGGGGTCAGGCGTTAACGCCCCGCTGTCAAGTGAGTAATGTACTTTACATACTCACCAGCTCCTCGCGTGGCGTCTTCCTCTCCCGGCGGCGCTCCTCGACTGAGGCGCAGGCCGGCAACGTCACTGTCATGTGACGTTACGTTGTCACATGACAGTGAGGATCCGCGCGGCCCTGGAAGAAGAGACTCTGCTCCGATGGCACCAGGGCAGGTAAGTAAACTGACGACGCCGTGACGGCGGCTCACGGGCTCAGATCATTCCGGGACACTGCATCGTCCCGGAATGAGGGTGACCGGGACCCGGGACAGACTCGTGAAGCCACGGCAAAGGAGTAAAAGAGCCGCATGCGGCTCCGGAGCCGCGGGATGCCAACCCCTGCCCTAGTTGATTCCGCTTACTTACCTCGGACTGACTGTTTTGTGGTGACCAACAGTACCGTCTCCTGGGCTATTGTTTCTTTTTCTTTGTTGACTGTGTCGGATTGATTTTGTGTTCCTGGTCAGGATCCCTGATGTGTCTTGTGGAATGTCACTTTTTTTACCTTCTATTTTCCTCATTATGACCACTTGTTCTGTTTTATTTATTGAAAATTTGTTTAATAAATATACATATATAAAAAAAGCACATATCAAAATGGACATTAGATACACTGATGAGCAATGGGCTGGTGGTCAACACACTTAGAACATACTCATAAGAAGTCTGTTTGTAAGTAAATGAACTGCGCAAGACCGAAAGCCATAAAAGCTCCGTCAGTCCTGACATTCACAGTGCATCATGCAGGAGGAGGAGAGAGAGCACACATGAGCACAGAAGATTTCTACACTACAGTGGCCATCTTAGTAAAGGTCAAACCACAGCACTGACGTTTGTTAGCGCACGTAGGCAGAAGAATATTCTGTGGACACAGTCACCATGTCAGCGTAAGTAATACTACAGCTGCCATGATGATAGCAAACACTAATATAGCTAAAGATAGCTTTCAAAGAGTTTCATAAGTTTAAGTGTTAAGCCGGAGAAAAAAAACAAAAAAAAACATTCAGTAATGCATGAATACATAGTATGACTATTAAAACTTAGAAGAGCGTCAGTATTTTATGGGGCGTATTATCATATGACCAATTGCAGCCCACATCTTGGCATGACAACATTCAATTTGCCAGTGCCCAGAGGCATGTTTATAGGGTGTAGGATAGATGTCACGAGGTGTGTACTCCATAGACCCCAGCCCAAATAACTACCCCAATGTTAACCGTCTAGATAAGAAATTTTAACTTTCTAAAATGTAAAAACCCAACAACTCTCCATTTTACTCAGAAAACCCGAAAAAGGGGCGTGGCTGCCGAAAAGGGGGAAGTGTCCCCCACATTTTTCAAAAAAATCCCAACATATTTACTAGAAAATGTGGAGGATTTGAACTGAGGAAAACCCCACAGTTCAGAGCATGTGTAAAAAAAGGGAAAAGTGCAAAACGTAGGGAAACATTAGTTAATACCGTGGAAAAATACTTGTAGGAAATTCAAACCCACAAAGGAAACTACACTCCACTCTTAGTAAATCAGGGCCATTGTCATTCATACTGGGCTAGTATATCCGCTACACTAATTCATATAGAAAACATAACAGGGTCCCAAAAATTTTTTCGCTCTAAAGTCCACTGGCACAGTAATACTAACTGGGGCACAGACAGTTAATCTATTTGTAGACAGTTAGATTTCCATGGCTTCAAGTCAGGTTTCTATAAACTTCAAAAATCAAGAACGAAGGATGTTCTTGGTGTGTCAAAGTCCATCCCCAGGGAGTCTCTATGGATATAAAAAAATTGAAATCATATATGAAAACTATCAAATATATTTATATATATATATATAAAAAAATAAATAATCATATGACCTCTGTGGTTGTTTCACCCACATACATTTTATCACAAGGACAGAATCGAACATAGACCAATAGAACATAGATAGGACGTAAAACTAATTGCCTCTTGTGGTATGCCCCCACACCTGAGAGCTGTGTATGGCAGCTTTTACTTCCCACTTGGAAGTTGTCCCTGTTTATTCCTTGTGATGCCGAAATTAAAGGGGTTCTCCGGTGCTTACACATCTTATAAGATGCCTGATCGCGGGAGTCCCGCCACTGGGGACGCCCGTGATCATGCACGCGGCACCCCGTTTGTAATCAGTCCCCGGAGCGTGTTCGCTCTGGGTCTGATTACGGACGACCACTGGGCCGGCGGTGTGTGACGTCATGCCTCCGCCCCCGTGTGACGTCACGCTCCGCCCCTCAATGCAAGCCTACGGGAGGGGGCGTGATAGCTGTCACGCCCCCTCCCATAGGCTTGCATTGAGGTGCGGAGGCGTGACGTCACACGCCGCCGGCCCAGTGGTTGCCCGTAATCAGACCCAGAGCGAACACGCTCCGGGGACTCATTACAAACGGGGTGCCGCTTGCATGATCACAGGCATCCCCAGCGGCGGGACTCCCGCGATCAGGCATCTTATCCCCTATCCTTTGGATAAGGGATAAGATGTGTAAGCACCGGAGAACCCCTTTAAGGACTTTCTTTTCAAGACATCTACTGTACTGGGTGCTACTTTTTCCTCTACTGCTTTGTTGGATTATCTTTGCACTGTTTTTGAAGTTAGCACCTCCCTCCCCAGTGCAGTCGAATCCTATACTGTGCAGTGGTGTCCTATAAGTGGATACTCATGGACAGCAGTGCCTGATCTGCTCTATACATCTTTACACTTGGTCATAGTACAGTGATCCCTCAACTTACAATGGCCTCAACATACAATAGTTTCAATTCGGGTAGCCCGGTGCTGCGCCATTTTATGCTAGGGACGTTAGGGACCCACTCTGGATAGGTGGCCTTGACGTGGCGAGTGGGCTTGTACTTTTTGATCAAAAATGTATACTAACAACCTGTTAGTTTTTGATATTATGCTGAGAAGCAATCAGATCATTATACAAGATTGTAGATGTGCACCATGTCTGTTTTTCTACCCGAATTCACACTGTGATTTCTATCCCCTCCTTTTTCTTTGTTTTAACATGTGCTGCACTCTTCCCCACCCCCTCAGCCCAACCCTATATAAGTAGTAGTTAGCTGCACATGGGCCATTTCTTTCCTAGCAGCCTCCCAGTCTGACTGGGAGAGCATGGTAAGTGAGCCATTACACCTTGTTCACACTGGTGTGGTGCTGTGCGGTGTCCGTTGCTGCCGTGGCGCCGTGTCTGCGGGGGGGTGCGGCCCATAGACTGGTTTGAGTGGCATTGGGGCCGCTCTGCCGGTGGGTCGTTCCCCCCCTGTGGGCATTGGCGTCGCGGCGGTGGTGGTCGCCGCCCGGTGCTGCGCCATTTTATGCTAGGGACGTTAGGGACCCACTCTGGATAGGTGGCCTTGACGTGGCGAGTGGGCTTGTACTTTTTGATCAAAAATGTATACTAACAACCTGTTAGTTTTTGATATTATGCTGAGAAGCAATCAGATCATTATACAAGATTGTAGATGTGCACCATGTCTGTTTTTCTACCCGAATTCATACAATAGTTTCAACATACAATGGTCTTTTCTGGACCATTGTAACTTGAAACCAGACTCAACATACAATGTACAGACTGTCCAGATCAGTGAAACTTGTCAATGGCTGGAAGAACTGACCAATTATAATGGACATTTACACCTGTACTACTGAAGTGCGTGCACTGACTGTCTGGTAACGCCTCCCTACAGTACAGGGAGGTATTACATGTACCGTATTACTCTTTAACTGTGCCACGGTTAGCTGCTCCTTTGGACACAGGTAAAGGCGGCCACATTTTGCGTGTTTTGTACAGGACCCTGAAGAAGCTCCTGTCCTCTATATAGACCAGTCTTTCCCAACCAGGGTGCTGCCAGCTGTTGCAAAACTACAACTCCCAGCATGCTGGGAGTTGTAGTTTTGCAACAGGTGGAGGCACCCTGGATGGGGAACACTGACATAGACAGTAATTTACAGCTTCCAGCAGATCTTTCTTACTTTTATATGTAAGAATTTGCTTTATCTATATTAGTTATCTACTTAATTTTGTTTAATTCTCACTTTTTCCTATTTTTGGATGACATTTTGGTGGCTTTAGAACCAATTACCAAGTTTCCATAGAGTTCTGGTCTCAACATACAATGGTTTCAACATACAATGGTCGTCCTGGAACCAATTATTACTGTAACTTGAGGGACCACTGTAACGTCTCCCTGTTGAGAGACCTCATCCTGTTTTTTTTTGTTGTTTAACCAAATTTGTGTAATAACCCCTGCTAAAGAATTTGTGCTGCATTTCATTTAAACACAACTTTATGGTTTCAGGGTCCTAAACAATTCTTTTCACCCTCATTAGTTGACTATATGGGAGTGAATACAACATATTTTTGGGATGTGCACTTTCAAACCTGAAGTTGTTCCTATCAGTGGGTTTCACAAAGACCTCTATCTTTAGTCTACCATTGTCCACAAGGACCCATGTGTCAAGAAAATCTATACCGACAAGTCATGGTGAGGGTGATATCCTTGTCCACATTATTCAGAAAGTTGAAAAAAAAAATCTTAGTTTAGTTGTATTGCCACACCAAATAATCTATGTATCTCCACCAGCTCAGAACATTGTTGAAGTGTTGGGACACATAGGTTTCAGTCCCCCTTAGGATTGTTATCGTAATGTTGGCATAGGTAGGTACCATGTTTCACACCATAGCAGCCTCCTTTCATTGTTTATAAAACATGTCCTCAAATAAAAAATAGTTACAAGAAAGTATGATCTCCACCAGTCCTAGAATAAATTCCCTACAGTCCTTGGAAAAATCACTGTTAGAGATGAGCGAACTTACAGTAAATTCGATTCGTCACAAACTTCTCGGCTCGGCAGTTGATGACATAAATTAGTTCAGCTTTCCGGTGCTCCAGTGGGCTGGAAAAGGTGGATATAGTCCTAGGAGACTCTTTCCTAGGAATGTATCCACCTTTTCCAGCCCACCGGAGCACCTGAAGGCTGAACTAATTTACGCAGGAAAAGGCATCAACTGCCGAGCTGAGAAGTTCGTGACGAATCGAATTTACTGTAAGTTCGCTCATCTCTAATCACTGTCATGCAAAACCTTTGAAACTACAGTATACATTTCTCTTTCATGATCATTAGACGTATAGATAGGCTTTTTACGTCACAAAAAGAACTACATAAAGGAATGTCAATGCTTTTTTTTTTTTTTTTTTTTTACCAGAATATTCGAGGTATCCCGTAAGTAGGGTTTAGCCTCCATGGCATGTCTATGCAATTTTTTTCCAACAAATAAAGCTACAGGAGTATTGATTGACACAGACACAATGGCTCGAATTTATCAAACTGTGTGAGGGAAAAAATAGTGATTTTCCCACAGCAACCAATCACAGCTCATGTTGTACTTTACCAGAGCTTGTTAGCTGAGCTGTGATTGGTCGCTCTGCTAAAATCGCTCTAATTTTTCTCTCACACAGTTTGATGAATCTGGGCCAATGTCTGCCCAGAGGGGCTTCAAGACGTTTATGAATTTGGGCAATGTGTAAATTCTGGTAATAAAAATTTGCGTGAATCTTTGTCAGACTTTATTTACCGGTATTTATTTTTAAATATAAGATCATATGGAATACACTTATATACCTCACTATCAGTCACATGACTATTTATATTTCTGTAATATATGCTTGCCTGTCCATAACAGCGATAGATCCCTCCTCACTGGCAGGTCTAATAACCATATTGCCATTATAGACAAGCGATTGCAACGTCTCACGTTACTTCTTAGACAAATTGACACGTTCCCCCCTCCCTGATGGATGAATAAATAGATTTGAAAGTCTGAATATCTTTTTTAACAAGGGCAATGTGTGTGTCCATGGCTGAAGAGTTAAATGGCAGCATAAAATCACTCTAAATTAATAAATTCAGGTTCTTCAAAACAATACTCACTAGCCCCAACACCTTAATCTCTAATCACAACCTTTTTTTTCTTCCTCGGCCACTCCAAGATTTAGCATCCAGTCTAAAACCTGGATGTTACTACTACTCGGGCGGATATATCGCCTGTGCAGCCGGTTCAAATCTATACCGACAAGTCATGGTGAGAGTGATATCCTTGTCCACATTATTCAGAAAGTTGAAAAAAAAAATCTTAGTTTAGTTGTATTGCCACACCAAATAATCTATGTATCTCCACCAGCTCAGAACATTGTTGAAGTGTTGGGACACATAGGTTTCAGTCCCCCTTAGGATTGTTATCGTAATGTTGGCATAGGTAGGTACCAGTAAGAGGCCCGAGCCCCCTCTGCACCCCCGCCCCCCAGAGCCATCTACTCCGACATCCTTTTTTTAAATAACTCTTCAGCCTGCAGCCCTGTCACCATGCAGGGGCCGCACTATGCAGACTGGGAAGAGCAGACAGGAAGCTCCTCCCCCTCTCTCACTCCCCTGTATACTGGAACTTGTGGAGCAGGCCCGCTGTGTGTATACAGGCCCGGACACCACCAGTATGGAAGACTTACCTGCCCAGTGCCCACTGCTCATGCTGCCCTTTTAAAGTAAGTAACTTGCTTGGGGGAGAGGGGGAAAGTTGTAGGAGACAGTGGGAGGTAGTTCAGTGTTTCCCAACCAGGGGGCCTCCAGCTGTTGCAAAACTACAACTCCCAGCATTCCTTTGGCTTTATGAGCATACTGGGAGTTGTAGTTTTGCAACAGCTGGAGGCCCCCAGGTTGGGAAACACTGATCTATCTATCTATCAATCTATTATATATCTATCTCCTATCTATCTATCTCATATCTATCCATCTATCTATATCCATCTATTTATGAATCTATCTATCTTTCTCATATCTATCTATCTATCCTCATATCTATCTCATATCTATCTATCTCATATCTATCTATCTATCTCATATCTATCTATCTCATATCTATCTATCTATCTCATATCTATCTATCTAACTCAGATAGATGAGTGATAGATATGAGAGATAGATAGGTAGATCGATGATATATAGATAGATACATAAATATATATATATATATATATATATATATATAGATATGAGATAGATAGAAAGATAGATAAATAGATGATATATAGATAGAGAGATGATATATAGAAAGATACATAAATAGATGGATAGATAGATGATAGACAGATCGATAGATAGATGATAGATACATAGATATGATATAGATAAATGTATATGATATAGATATATAGATCAGTTTCCCAACCAGGGGGCCTCCAGCTGTTGCAAAACTACAACTCCCAGCATTCCTTTGGCTTTATGAGCATACTGGGAGTTGTAGTTTTGCAACAGCTGGAGGCCCCCCTAGTTGGGAAACACTGATCTATATCAATCATCTATCTATCTATCTATCAAAAAAAAAAAAGCAAGAGACCAGCAGCACACAGAAAAATTAGTGCAAAAAAGGTGGAGATGTATTGCATTATCCCAGTGTACAAAAGAAGCGACGTTTCAGCGACCTCTCGTCGCCGTTCTTGAGTTTGAAGAGGTGGCTGAAACGTCGCTTCTTTTGTACACTGGGATAATGCAATACATCTCCACCTTTTTTGCACTAATTTTTCTGTGTGCTGCTGGTCTCTTGCTTTTTTCTAGTACAAGTGAACCTCTCACCAAGGTCCACACCCAGCGTGCACCATTGCATTGGTTTTCTTAATTTTGTTGTGCTGCTCTTCTGGAGTTTTTTTTTAATCTATCCATCTACCTATCTATCTATCTATCTATCTCATATCTATCTATCTCATATCTATCTATCTCATATCTATCTATCCATCTATCTCCTATCTATCTATCTATCTATCTATCTATCTATCTCATATCTATCTATCTCATATCTATCTATCTCATATCTATCTATCTATATCATATCTATCTATCTCCTATCTATCTATCTATCTATCTATCTATCTATCTCATATCTATCTATCTATCTCATATCTATCTATCTATCTATCTATCTATCTATCTCCTATCTATCTATCTCATATCTATCTATCTATCTATCTATCTATCTCCTATCTATCTATCTCATATCTATCTATCTCATATCTATCTATCTCATATCTATCCATCCATCTATCTCCTATCTATCTATCTATCTATCTATCTCATAACTGTCACGATTCGGCTTACAGGTTGTGGATCCACTGTGTCAGCGAGGGATTGGCGTGGACCGTGCTGGTGGACCGGTTCTAAGAGGCTACTGGTGTTCACCAGAGCCCGCCGCAAAGCGGGATGGTCTTGCTGCGGCAGTAGCAACCAGGTCGTATCCACTAGCAACGGCTCAACCTCGCTGACTGCTGAGAAGGCGTGGGACAGAAGGACTAGGCAGAGGCAAGGTCAGACGTAGCAGAAGGTCGGGGCAGGCGGCAAGGTTCGTAGTCAAGATGGATAGCAGGAGTTCAGGTAACACAGGCTTTGGACAACACTAAACGCTTTCACTGGCACAAGGCAACACGATCCGGCAAGGGAGTGCAGGGGAAGTGATGTGATATAGCCAGGGAGCAGGTGGAAGCCAATTAAGCTATTTGGGCCAGGCACCAATCATTGGTGCACTGGCCCTTTAAGTCTCAGAGAGCTGGCGCGCGCGCGCGCCCTAGAGAGCGGAGCCGCGTGCGCCAGCACATGACAGCCGGGGACCGGGACGGGTAAGTGACTTGGGATGCGATTCGCGAGCGGGCGCGTCCCGCTGTGCGAATCGCATCCCCGCCGGCAATGTCAGTGCAGCGCTCCCGGTCAGCGGGTCTGACCGGGGCGCTGCAGGGAGAGAGACGCCGTGAGCGCTCCGGGGAGGAGCAGGGACCCGGAGCGCTCGGCGTAACAGTACCCCCCCCCTTAGGTCTCCCCCTTTCTTTGTCCGGCAACTGCTTCCCATGGGATGAGGACACCGGGAGTGATTGAAGGGTTTCCTCAAAGGCAGGCCGTACAGCAGGAGTGGGAATGAGGAGGGAGGGCAGGGGGTGAAGCATGGCACGGGACAGGGTGTCACCAGGACGGGGGCCATGAGGAGGCAAGGCACAGTCCAGGTAAGCCTTGGGGGGACCAGGTGTACGAGGAGGCACTGAGGCTTGCCTGACGGGACTGGGAGGGGGGGAGAGGCATTTCTTATGGCAAGAAAGTCCCAGTTCTTGATCTCCCCGGTGGTCCAGTCAAGGGTGGGAGAATGAAGCTGGAGCCATGGCAGACCGAGGAGGACCTCAGAGGTGCAGTTGGGAAGGACGAAGAATTCAATCATTTCGTGATGGGGTCCAATGCACATTAAGAGGGGTTTTGTGCGGTAACGCACGGTGCAATCCAATCTAACTCCGTTGACCGCGGAAATGTAGAGCGGCTTGACGAGACGGGTCACCGGGATGCAGAATTTATTCACCAAAGACTCCAAAATAAAATTCCCAGAGGCACCAGAGTCCAAGCAGGCCACGGCTGAGAGGGAGGAGTTGGGTGAAGGAGAAATCCGCACGGGCACCGTGAGACGTGGAGAAGCAGACTTTGAACCAAGAGACCCCACACCCACGTGAGCTGGGTGCGTGCGTGCGTTTCCTAGACGTGGAGGACGAATAGGGCAATCCACCAAGAAATGCTCGGTACTGGCACAGTACAGACAAAGATTTTCTTCCCTACGGCGATTCCTCTCTTCCTGGGTCAGGCGAGACCGATCCACTTGCATGGCCTCCTCGGCGGGAGGCCCAGGCGTAGATGGCAAAGGATACTGTGGGAGAGGTGCCCAGAGATCTAAGTCTTTTTCCTGGCGGGGCTCCTGATGTCTCTCAGAAAAACGCATGTCAATGCGGGTGGCCAAATGGATAAGTTCTTGCAGGTAGGCAGGAATCTCTCGTGCGGCCAGCACATCCTTGATGCTACTGGATAGGCCTTTTTTAAAGGTCGCGCAGAGAGCCTCGTTATTCCATGATAATTCGGAAGCAAAGTACGAAATTGGATGGCGTACTCGCCCACTGAAGAATTACCCTGGACCAGGTTCAGCAGGGCAGTCTCGGCAGAAGAAGCTCGGGCTGGTTCCTCGAAGACACTACGGACTTCAGCGAAGAAGGACTGGACTGGGGCTGTGGCAGGATCATTGCGGTCCCAGAGCGGTGTGGCCCAAGACAAGGCCTTTCCTGAAAGAAGACTCACTACGAACGCCAACCTTAGACCGTTCTGTAGTAAACAAGTCCGACAACATCTCCATATGCAGGGAACATTGAGACAGAAATCCACGGCAGAGTCTAGAGTCCCCATCAAATTTGTCCGGCAGGGACAAGCAGAGGCTAGGAGCGGCCACTCGCTGCAGAGGAGGTGCAGGAGCTGGCGGAGGAGATGGTTGCTGCTGTAGCAGAGGCAGAAGTTGCTGTAACGTGGCGGTCAACTGCGACAGCTGCTGTCCTTGTTGGGCAATTTGCTGCGATTGCTGAGCGACCACCGTGGTAAGGTCAGCGAGACTTGGCAGCGGCACCTCCGCGGGATCCATGGCCGGATCTACTGTCACGATTCGGCTTACAGGTTGTGGATCCACTGTGTCAGCGAGGGATTGGCGTGGACCGTGCTGGTGGACCGGTTCTAAGAGGCTACTGGTGTTCACCAGAGCCCGCCGCAAAGCGGGATGGTCTTGCTGCGGCAGTAGCAACCAGGTCGTATCCACTAGCAACGGCTCAACCTCGCTGACTGCTGAGAAGGCGTGGGACAGAAGGACTAGGCAGAGGCAAGGTCAGACGTAGCAGAAGGTCGGGGCAGGCGGCAAGGTTCGTAGTCAAGATGGATAGCAGGAGTTCAGGTAACACAGGCTTTGGACAACACTAAACGCTTTCACTGGCACAAGGCAACACGATCCGGCAAGGGAGTGCAGGGGAAGTGATGTGATATAGCCAGGGAGCAGGTTGAAGCCAATTAAGCTAATTGGGCCAGGCACCAATCATTGGTGCACTGGCCCTTTAAGTCTCAGAGAGCTGGCGCGCGCACGCCCTAGAGAGCGGAGCCGCGCGCGCCAGCACATGACAGCCGGGGACCGGGACGGGTAAGTGACTTGGGATGCGATTCGCGAGCGGGCGCGTCCCGCTGTGCGAATCGCATCCCCGCCGGCAATGTCAGTGCAGCGCTCCCGGTCAGCGGGTCTGACCGGGGCGCTGCAGGGAGAGAGACGCCGTGAGCGCTCCGGGGAGGAGCAGGGACCCGGAGCGCTCGGCGTAACAATATCTATGTATCTCATATCTATCCATCCATCTATCTCCTATATATCTATCTATCTCATATCTATCTATCTCATATATATCTATCTCATATCTATCTATCTATCTATCTCCTATCTATCTATCTCATATCTATCTATCTCATATCTATCTATCTCATATCTTTCTATCTCATATCTATCTATCCATCTATCTCCTATCTATCTATCTATCTATCTCATATCTATCTATCTCATATCTATCTATATCATATCTATCTATCTATCTATCCATCTATCTATATCCATCTATTTATGTATCTATCTATCTTTCTATTTATCTATCTATCTCATATCTATCTCAGATAGATGAGAGATAGATGAAAGATAGATAGATAGATATGAGAGATAGATAGATGATATATAGATACATATGAGATAGATAGAAAGATAGATTAATAGATGATAGATAGATGATAGATATGATATAGATAGATAGATAGGAGATAGATGGATAGATAGATGATTGATAGATAGATAGAGCAGTGTTTCCCAACCAGTATGCCCATAAAGCCAAAGACATGCTGGGAGTTGTCGTTTTGGAATAGCTAGAGGCCCCCTGGTTGGGATACACTGATCTATCTATCTATCTCATATCTATCTATCTATCTATCTATCTAGAAAGGAGAAGACTGTAGCACTCCAATAAGATGAAAAGTGAATGTGGCTTTATTCCAATTCAGACATCAAGGTAACGTTTCAGCTGCACGCAGGCAGCCTTTGTCAAGCAGTTACATAGTGCACATGGTGCGGTATATATATGGTGGAAGGACATGACGTCACGATTACATCACATCATTAGCATATCAAAACAAACAGTCAATATACGGTATATTGCATCATAAACATTATATATCAGGCAGTGGTAAACCACAAGTGCATATTCAAATGTACAGTGGTAATATACGTGAAGAAAAGTAAAAAAACTCACAAACTCAACCTACAGAGGCGGAATCACTGGGCGGGTCCTGCGTGATGTAACAAGAGTACATCGGGCACACCGTCACATGGCGGTGCGGCGCACGATGTTCAATACAGCAAGGAAGTACTTGGACCGCAACCGGAAGATGAGGTTGGAACGCAACCGGAAGTGGTGCGATCGCACCAAGTCACATGAGTGAGGGAGAACAGAAGAAACTCCAGTTCGGACTTGGGGGGACGCCGCGCACGCGCGGTAGATAGATATCACACGCGCATGCGCAGAGAACCCGCTGTCTGTCAGAGAACTAGGAAGGGCAAAGAAAACATGTCTGGCCATTGTTGTTGAGGGCAACTCAAAGGGCAAAATAAAAAAATGGCAGAGCAGCGGGGTCATATATGAAGGTGCACATTAAGATAGTTATACTGTGTAAGGGCGAAAAAAATCTTTTATATATCGCCTTGCACAGGCAGCAATAAGTAAACGGGGCCACACAAGCAGAACCATGCATACTGGACACTGCACTCTGGACCCTCTCTAGGGAGTTGGGAGACCTACCGAAAGGATCCCCAACATGCAAATGGAGGAAAGGGACTACCCCTATGTGGATAGGGGAGTCCTGCCCACCAAAACCTAGTCACTGAGGGTGGCCTTTATTTGATGCCCACGCCAGAAGTGTCCATCAAGTACTCGCACACGTCTCTGGCCCACCTGTAATGGAGGTAAGTAAGGGGTGCACCAAATGGAATATAAAGAATATGCCCCACTACTGCGATCAAGAAAATGCAACAGGAGAAAACGGCAGACATGAAAAATTGAAACAGATAAAGCAGACCGTATAAACATGAGAAAAATATAAATAAAAGGAATAAAAAAATGATAAAGATAAAAATAAAATTTTTCCGGTTGCTGTTCAAGATGAGAGGAGCAGATGTATATAGGTCACGCAGGATCCGTTCCGCCGCCTCTGCAAGAAAAAGATAAAAGGAGGAGATTAATCATCTCAAATGGCAATATGTATACATACATACTCAGGGGGGCAATCTACAAGACAACAGAGTGTCTGGGGTAACTTAAAGGTTAGAGATAGGGAAATCGATATTCAAGCCATTGGGTTTAAGACATTTCAATTCAAAGATCCACCATAGTTCTGGTTTATGTAATAAGGCCATACGGTTACCTCCTCTTTTGAGTGGAGGAATATGGTCAAGGAGTGCAAAACGTAAATCGCGTTCAGAGTGGCCGGACTCAATAAAATGTTTCGGAACTGGGAGATCCAATCTCCCCTTGCGGATTGTGTTGTGTTGATTAAATCTGGTACGGAACTCACCAGTTGTTTCCCCCACATACAAAAGATTGCAGGGACAGAGTAAAACATAAATGACAAAACTGGAGGTACATGTGAGGTAATGTCTCAACGTATAACTTTTGCCGGAGTTGGGGTGTAAAAAAGTGGGACCTTTTATCATTTTTGGACAGTTAATGCAGTGACAACAGGGATAGCAGCCTCTGCTTCTCACTGTCAGGTAACGTTGTCCTGGGCGAGATTTATCTGCCACATCTGCCTTGACAAGCCTGTCACGTAAATTGGGTGGTCTTCTATATGACATCAGAGGTGGCACCTGGAACTCTTGAATATGTGGGAAAGCCTGTTTAAGTAGGGGCCAGTGCTGTCGGATAATGGATGAAATTTGACTGGATTTGTCACAAAACTGTGTGACAAATGCAATGCGGTTAGAGGAGGACTTGGTTTTCGGTTCATGAATCAAGGACTGTCGATCCATCGCTAGGACTTCCTGTTTACATTGTGTGGTAAGTTTTTTGGGATAGCCCCGTTTAGAAAAATTGGAGGCCATCTTGTCCAGTGTGTCAGAGATCAAATGTTGATCACTAACAATCCTGCGGGCCCTAACCATCTGGCTACGGGGGAGAGACTTAATCATGGGACGTGGGTGATGACTAGAGAAGTGGAGAATAGAGTTGCAATCAGTTGGTTTGGTAAAAAGACTGGTGGTTAATGTGCCTTCGCTAACGGAGACCAAGGTGTCTAGAAACTGGATAGAGGAATGAGAGGAATTAAGAGTGAACTGAATGTGTGGACAAATAGAATTAAGAAAAGACTGGAAAGAAAGCAAAGACTCGTCGGAACCGCGCCAAATGAGGAACACATCGTCGATGTATCGCCACCACCCCAGCACTTGGCTGAAGTGGTGGGACACATAGACGTGTGACTCTTCCAACGACGCAACAAAAATGTTGGCGTACGTAGGGGCCACATTGGTCCCCATGGCGGTTCCGGTGATTTGTGCATAAAATGTGTCATTAAACAAAAAATAATTGTTAGAAAGAACAAAATCGAGGAGAGAAATAATAAACTGAGTTTCAGATAAAGAAAAATCAGGAGTAATAGCGTGAGTGACTGCTGCGATGCCTTCCGCATGAGGGATTGAGGTATACAGGGACACAATATCGAAGGATGCTAAAATGACATCCTTCGGTATTGATACTGATTCGAGTTTTTGAAAAAAATCAGAGGTGTCTCTAAGAAATGATTTAGCCCGAGTGGCATATGGACGTAAAAGCTGGTCGAGAAAAATGGAAACATAACTGGTGATGGAATCCCTCCCGGAGACAATTGGTCGTCCGGGAGGGTCCACCAAGGACTTATGAATCTTGGGTATTAGATAGAGAATTGGTGTCACCGGGTACGGAACCATCAGAAAAGAGCAGAGATTGTCATCAATCAATTGTTGGTCGAGGGCGGGGGTAAGTATAGCCGCTAATTTACGTTCAATATCATTAATAGGGTCTCTGGACAATTGTTTGTATGTACTGTGATCGTTGAGCTGGCGTAAGGCCTCACAAATGTATTTGCTACGGTCAAGGACAACTATTGCACCTCCTTTATCAGCAGGTTTTAAAATCAAGTTATGGTCCTGCATAAAGGATTGTAAGGCTAAGATTTGCTGAGAAGTAAGATTAGGATACTTAAGCTGACCTGGACTGGACCTTAATGTAGCAACATCTTGATTGACAAGAGTACAGAAAGTATCAAGTATACTATTGTTAACAGTAGGAGTAAATTTGCTTTTCTTAGGTAAAACAAAATCATCAAATTTAAAGGAAATCTTGGCTGATTCTGCGGATGTGGTTCCGGACCCCACAAGAGCATGGTTGGGGTCAGAGAACCAGAGCCGCAGTTTCAGTTTACGAAAAAACTGTTGTAAATCAATTTCAAGAGAAAACCAATCTACTTTGTTAGCAGGGCAGAAATTTAAGCCTTTACTCAAAACATCAAGTTGATCATGAGACAAATTAGTCGAAGAAATATTTACCACGTTTTGTTTTGGCGTTTCGTGGTCACTTTCACAGGTTGGACTTTGGGGGGACGTCCCCTTGTTCTTCCTACGCCTCCATTGTTTGCTTCCTCCCCGTCTGGTGGGTCGCTTAAAGGTGGACGAGGTCCTAAAAAAGACTGACTATTATGTTTAAGTCCATGTGGGCCGATGACAGTGTCCGTTGAAGAAGAAGTTTGTGCAGTCCGAGTGTCCTGATTCTTAAAGTCTCTAATCCGCTTGGAGCGTTTATTGGTAAGGTCATGTGTACACACGGGCGCTCTCATAATCAAGGCTGTCCCTGTGCCATTTGTGACGTTTAAAGTTCTCTTGCTCGCTCCTCGATTTTTGGAGGGAGCCAATTTGTTTTTGCATAAAGGTATCGACCTCAGTTGAAGAGGAGGATGATTTTAAAGTGTCCTCCAGTGAAGTCATTTTAGTGCGTGTAGTTACAATGTCCCTCTGGAGAAAGTCAATATTGAGCAAGATGAGTTCAAGGGAGAATCAATTAGCGATGGATTCATATTTGGTCCGGTATTCTGGGTCGCTTGTATATGCATTGTCTTGTGGTTGTACCCTGAGGCCGCGGGGAATCCTTTGGGTTTTAAAATATTCACCCAAGGTGGTTAGATGTAAGGTTAAAGACAACATTTTGCGAGATTCCATTTCATATAGACGTTGAATATCATTAACAGAGGGGTATGAAGAAAAGTAGCGTCCCCATCAACACAAGACAGAAATCTGTCAATGTCCCCATCTGAGTATGTAGATGTTGTAGTTGGTGCCACAGTACCTGTTGGTAAGGAGATAGAAGATGCGTCCATGTTGAAGGTAAAGAGGTCCAACTGTAGGTGCAAGCTCTGATGACCAATAGCAAAACAAGGGATAAGGAGCAGCACTCTGCAAGATATAGGTCGAAGGTGGGTGCACACGGCCGGAATCCCAGGTCACGGGAGACACTTCACAATGTAGAAAGGAGAAGACTGTAGCACTCCAATAAGATGAAAAGTGAATGTGGCTTTATTCCAATTCAGACATCAAGGCAACGTTTCAGCTGCACGCAGGCAGCCTTTGTCAAGCAGTTACATAGTGCACATGGTGCGGTATATATATGGTGGAAGGACATGACGTCACGATTACATCACATCATTAGCATATCAAAACAAACAGTCAATATACGGTATATTACATCATAAACATTATATATCAGGCAGTGGTAAACCACAAGTGCATATTCAAGTGTACAGTGGTAATATACGTGAAGAAAAGTAAAAAAACTCACAAAGTCAACCTACAGAGGCGGAATCACTGGGCGGGTCCTGCGTGATGTAACAAGAGTACATCGGGCACACCGTCACATGGCGGTGTGGCGCACGATGTTCAATACAGCAAGGAAGTACTTGGACCGCAACCGGAAGATGAGGTTGGAACGCAACCGGAAGTGGTGCGATCGCACCAAGTCACATGAGTGAGGGAGAACAGAAGAAACTCCAGTTCGGACATGGGGGGACGCCGCGCACGCGCGGTAGATAGATATCACACGCGCATGCGCAGAGAACCCGCTGTCTGTCAGAGAACTAGGAAGGGCAAAGAAAACATGTCTGGCCATTGTTGTTGAGGGCAACTCAAAGGGCAAAATAAAAAAATGGCAGAGCAGCGGGGTCATATATGAAGGTGCACATTAAGATAGTTATACTGTGTAAGGGCGAAAAAAATCTTTTATATATCGCCTTGCACAGGCAGCAATAAGTAAACGGGGCCACACAAGCAGAACCATGCATACTGGACACTGCACTCTGGACCCTCTCTAGGGAGTTGGGAGACCTACCGAAAGGATCCCCAACATGCAAATGGAGGAAAGGGACTACCCCTATGTGGATAGGGGAGTCCTGCCCACCAAAACCTAGTCACTGAGGGTGGCCTTTATTTGATGCCCACGCCAGAAGTGTCCATCAAGTACTCGCACACGTCTCTGGCCCACCTGTAATGGAGGTAAGTAAGGGGTGCACCAAATGGAATATAAAGAATATGCCCCACTACTGCGATCAAGAAAATGCAACAGGAGAAAACGGCAGACATGAAAAATTGAAACAGATAAAGCAGACCGTATAAACATGAGAAAAATATAAATAAAAGGAATAAAAAAATGATAAAGATAAAAATAAAATTTTTCCGGTTGCTGTTCAAGATGAGAGGAGCAGATGTATATAGGTCACGCAGGATCCGTTCCGCCGCCTCTGCAAGAAAAAGATAAAAGGAGGAGATTAATCATCTCAAATGGCAATATGTATACATACATACTCAGGGGGGCAATCTACAAGACAACAGAGTGTCTGGGGTAACTTAAAGGTTAGAGATAGGGAAATCGATATTCAAGCCATTGGGTTTAAGACATTTCAATTCAAAGATCCACCATAGTTCTGGTTTATGTAATAAGGCCATACGGTTACCTCCTCTTTTGAGTGGAGGAATATGGTCAAGGAGTGCAAAACGTAAATCGCGTTCAGAGTGGCCGGACTCAATAAAATGTTTCGGAACTGGGAGATCCAATCTCCCCTTGCGGATTGTGTTGTGTTGATTAAATCTGGTACGGAACTCACCAGTTGTTTCCCCCACATACAAAAGATTGCAGGGACAGAGTAAAACATAAATGACAAAACTGGAGGTACATGTGAGGTAATGTCTCAACGTATAACTTTTGCCGGAGTTGGGGTGTAAAAAAGTGGGACCTTTTATCATTTTTGGACAGTTAATGCAGTGACAACAGGGATAGCAGCCTCTGCTTCTCACTGTCAGGTAACGTTGTCCTGGGCGAGATTTATCTGCCACATCTGCCTTGACAAGCCTGTCACGTAAATTGGGTGGTCTTCTATATGACATCAGAGGTGGCACCTGGAACTCTTGAATATGTGGGAAAGCCTGTTTAAGTAGGGGCCAGTGCTGTCGGATAATGGATGAAATTTGACTGGATTTGTCACAAAACTGTGTGACAAATGCAATGCGGTTAGAGGAGGACTTGGTTTTCGGTTCATGAATCAAGGACTGTCGATCCATCGCTAGGACTTCCTGTTTACATTGTGTGGTAAGTTTTTTGGGATAGCCCCGTTTAGAAAAATTGGAGGCCATCTTGTCCAGTGTGTCAGAGATCAAATGTTGATCACTAACAATCCTGCGGGCCCTAACCATCTGGCTACGGGGGAGAGACTTAATCATGGGACGTGGGTGATGACTAGAGAAGTGGAGAATAGAGTTGCAATCAGTTGGTTTGGTAAAAAGACTGGTGGTTAATGTGCCTTCGCTAACGGAGACCAAGGTGTCTAGAAACTGGATAGAGGAATGAGAGGAATTAAGAGTGAACTGAATGTGTGGACAAATAGAATTAAGAAAAGACTGGAAAGAAAGCAAAGACTCGTCGGAACCGCGCCAAATGAGGAACACATCGTCGATGTATCGCCACCACCCCAGCACTTGGCTGAAGTGGTGGGACACATAGACGTGTGACTCTTCCAACGACGCAACAAAAATGTTGGCGTACGTAGGGGCCACATTGGTCCCCATGGCGGTTCCGGTGATTTGTGCATAAAATGTGTCATTAAACAAAAAATAATTGTTAGAAAGAACAAAATCGAGGAGAGAAATAATAAACTGAGTTTCAGATAAAGAAAAATCAGGAGTAATAGCGTGAGTGACTGCTGCGATGCCTTCCGCATGAGGGATTGAGGTATACAGGGACACAATATCGAAGGATGCTAAAATGACATCCTTCGGTATTGATACTGATTCGAGTTTTTGAAAAAAATCAGAGGTGTCTCTAAGAAATGATTTAGCCCGAGTGGCATATGGACGTAAAAGCTGGTCGAGAAAAATGGAAACATAACTGGTGATGGAATCCCTCCCGGAGACAATTGGTCGTCCGGGAGGGTCCACCAAGGACTTATGAATCTTGGGTATTAGATAGAGAATTGGTGTCACCGGGTACGGAACCATCAGAAAAGAGCAGAGATTGTCATCAATCAATTGTTGGTCGAGGGCGGGGGTAAGTATAGCCGCTAATTTACGTTCAATATCATTAATAGGGTCTCTGGACAATTGTTTGTATGTACTGTGATCGTTGAGCTGGCGTAAGGCCTCACAAATGTATTTGCTACGGTCAAGGACAACTATTGCACCTCCTTTATCAGCAGGTTTTAAAATCAAGTTATGGTCCTGCATAAAGGATTGTAAGGCTAAGATTTGCTGAGAAGTAAGATTAGGATACTTAAGCTGACCTGGACTGGACCTTAATGTAGCAACATCTTGATTGACAAGAGTACAGAAAGTATCAAGTATACTATTGTTAACAGTAGGAGTAAATTTGCTTTTCTTAGGTAAAACAAAATCATCAAATTTAAAGGAAATCTTGGCTGATTCTGCGGATGTGGTTCCGGACCCCACAAGAGCATGGTTGGGGTCAGAGAACCAGAGCCGCAGTTTCAGTTTACGAAAAAACTGTTGTAAATCAATTTCAAGAGAAAACCAATCTACTTTGTTAGCAGGGCAGAAATTTAAGCCTTTACTCAAAACATCAAGTTGATCATGAGACAAATTAGTCGAAGAAATATTTACCACGTTTTGTTTTGGCGTTTCGTGGTCACTTTCACAGGTTGGACTTTGGGGGGACGTCCCCTTGTTCTTCCTACGCCTCCATTGTTTGCTTCCTCCCCGTCTGGTGGGTCGCTTAAAGGTGGACGAGGTCCTAAAAAAGACTGACTATTATGTTTAAGTCCATGTGGGCCGATGACAGTGTCCGTTGAAGAAGAAGTTTGTGCAGTCCGAGTGTCCTGATTCTTAAAGTCTCTAATCCGCTTGGAGCGTTTATTGGTAAGGTCATGTGTACACACGGGCGCTCTCATAATCAAGGCTGTCCCTGTGCCATTTGTGACGTTTAAAGTTCTCTTGCTCGCTCCTCGATTTTTGGAGGGAGCCAATTTGTTTTTGCATAAAGGTATCGACCTCAGTTGAAGAGGAGGATGATTTTAAAGTGTCCTCCAGTGAAGTCATTTTAGTGCGTGTAGTTACAATGTCCCTCTGGAGAAAGTCAATATTGAGCAAGATGAGTTCAAGGGAGAATCAATTAGCGATGGATTCATATTTGGTCCGGTATTCTGGGTCGCTTGTATATGCATTGTCTTGTGGTTGTACCCTGAGGCCGCGGGGAATCCTTTGGGTTTTAAAATATTCACCCAAGGTGGTTAGATGTAAGGTTAAAGACAACATTTTGCGAGATTCCATTTCATATAGACGTTGAATATCATTAACAGAGGGGTATGAAGAAAAGTAGCGTCCCCATCAACACAAGACAGAAATCTGTCAATGTCCCCATCTGAGTATGTAGATGTTGTAGTTGGTGCCACAGTACCTGTTGGTAAGGAGATAGAAGATGCGTCCATGTTGAAGGTAAAGAGGTCCAACTGTAGGTGCAAGCTCTGATGACCAATAGCAAAACAAGGGATAAGGAGCAGCACTCTGCAAGATATAGGTCGAAGGTGGGTGCACACGGCCGGAATCCCAGGTCACGGGAGACACTTCACAATGTAGAAAGGAGAAGACTGTAGCACTCCAATAAGATGAAAAGTGAATGTGGCTTTATTCCAATTCAGACATCAAGGCAACGTTTCAGCTGCACGCAGGCAGCCTTTGTCAAGCAGTTACATAGTGCACATGGTGCGGTATATATATGGTGGAAGGACATGACGTCACGATTACATCACATCATTAGCATATCAAAACAAACAGTCAATATACGGTATATTACATCATAAACATTATATATCAGGCAGTGGTAAACCACAAGTGCATATTCAAGTGTACAGTGGTAATATACGTGAAGAAAAGTAAAAAAACTCACAAAGTCAACCTACAGAGGCGGAATCACTGGGCGGGTCCTGCGTGATGTAACAAGAGTACATCGGGCACACCGTCACATGGCGGTGTGGCGCACGATGTTCAATACAGCAAGGAAGTACTTGGACCGCAACCGGAAGATGAGGTTGGAACGCAACCGGAAGTGGTGCGATCGCACCAAGTCACATGAGTGAGGGAGAACAGAAGAAACTCCAGTTCGGACATGGGGGGACGCCGCGCACGCGCGGTAGATAGATATCACACGCGCATGCGCAGAGAACCCGCTGTCTGTCAGAGAACTAGGAAGGGCAAAGAAAACATGTCTGGCCATTGTTGTTGAGGGCAACTCAAAGGGCAAAATAAAAAAATGGCAGAGCAGCGGGGTCATAGATGACTAGGTTTTGGTGGGCAGGACTCCCCTATCCACATAGGGGTAGTCCCTTTCCTCCATTTGCATGTTGGGGATCCTTTCGGTAGGTCTCCCAACTCCCTAGAGAGGGTCCAGAGTGCAGTGTCCAGTATGCATGGTTCTGCTTGTGTGGCCCCGTTTACTTATTGCTGCCTGTGCAAGGCGATATATAAAAGATTTTTTTCGCCCTTACACAGTATAACTATCTTAATGTGCACCTTCATATATGACCCCGCTGCTCTGCCATTTTTTTATTTTGCCCTTTGAGTTGCCCTCAACAACAATGGCCAGACATGTTTTCTTTGCCCTTCCTAGTTCTCTGACAGACAGCGGGTTCTCTGCTCATGCGCGTGTGATATCTATCTACCGCGCGTGCGCGGCGTCCCCCCATGTCCGAACTGGAGTTTCTTCTGTTCTCCCTCACTCATGTGACTTGGTGCGATCGCACCACTTCCGGTTGCGTTCCAACCTCATCTTCCGGTTGCGGTCCAAGTACTTCCTTGCTGTATTGAACATCGTGCGCCACACCGCCATGTGACGGTGTGCCCGATGTACTCTTGTTACATCACGCAGGACCCGCCCAGTGATTCCGCCTCTGTAGGTTGACTTTGTGAGTTTTTTTACTTTTCTTCACGTATATTACCACTGTACACTTGAATATGCACTTGTGGTTTACCACTGCCTGATATATAATGTTTATGATGTAATATACCGTATATTGACTGTTTGTTTTGATATGCTAATGATGTGATGTAATCGTGACGTCATGTCCTTCCACCATATATATACCGCACCATGTGCACTATGTAACTGCTTGACAAAGGCTGCCTGCGTGCAGCTGAAACGTTGCCTTGATGTCTGAATTGGAATAAAGCCACATTCACTTTTCATCTTATTGGAGTGCTACAGTCTTCTCCTTTCTACATTGTGAAGTGTCTCCCGTGACCTGGGATTCCGGCCGTGTGCACCCACCTTCGACCTATATCTTGCAGAGTGCTGCTCCTTATCCCTTGTTTTTTTTTATCTATCTATCTATCTATCTATCTCATATCTATTATCTATCTATCTATATATCATCTATCTATCTATCTACAAAACTAAAGATCCAGCGGCACTCCCAGATAAGGTGCAAAAACAAAGTGTTTTATTCCCCCATGTATGTGTGACGTTTCGATAGCATCCCGCCATCTTCATCATACGTACAGTTGTACATTCTGTAGTCTCTGTGACATCACTGTGCTTCATAATAAACTGTGACATCACTGTGCTTCATAATAAACTGTGACATCACTGTGCTTCATAATAAACTGTGACATCACTGTGCTTCATAATAAACTGTGACATCACTGTGCTTCATAATTAACTGTGACATCACTGTGCTTCATAATAAACTGTGACATCACTGTGCTTCATAATAAACTGTGACATCACTGCGCTTCATAATAAACTGTGACATCACTGCGCTTCATAATAAACTGTGACATCACTGCGCTTCATAATAAACTGTGACATCACTGCGCTTCATAATAAACTGTGACATCACTGCGCTTCATAATAAACTGTGACATCACTGCTTCATAATAAACTGTGACATCACTGTGCTTCATAATAAACTGTGACATCACTGTGCTTCATAATAAACTGTGACATCACTGTGCTTCATAATAAACTGTGACATCACTGTGCTTCATAATAAACTGTGACATCACTGTGCTTCATAATAAACTGTGACATCACTGTGCTTCATAATAAACTGTGACATCACTGTGCTTCATAATAAACTGTGACATCACTGTGCTTCATAATAAACTGTGACATCACTGTGCTTCATAATAAACTGTGACATCACTGTGCTTCATAATAAACTGTGACATCACTGTGCTTCATAATAAACTGTGACATCACTGTGCTTCATAATAAACTGTGATGTCACAGTACAGTGATGTCACAGTACAGGGATAATATACACAGTGATGTCACAGTACAGGGATAATATACACAGTGATGTCACAGTACAGGGATAATAATAAGTGATGTCACAGTACAGGCATAATGCACAGTGATGTCACAGTACAGGGATAATACACAGTGATGTCACAGTACAGGGATAATATACACAGTGATGTCACAGTACAGGGATAATACACAGTGATGTCACAGTACAGGGATAATACACACAGTGATGTCACAGTACAGAGATAATACACACAGTGATGTCACAGTACAGAGATAATACACACAGTGATGTCACAGTACAGGGATAATACACAGTGATGTCACAGACCAGAGATAATACACACAGCGATGTCACAGTACAGGAATAATACACAGTGATGTCACAGTACAGATATAATACACACAGTGATGTCACAGTACAGGGAGGGATAATATACACAGTGATGTCATAGTACAGGGATAATACACAGTGACATCACAGTACAGGGATAATACACAGTGACGTCACAGTACAGGGATAATACACAGTGATGTCACAGTACAGAGATAATACACACAGTGATGTCACAGTAAAGGAATAATACACAGTGATGTCACAGTACAGGAATAATACACAGTGATATCACAGTACAGGAATAATACACAGTGATGTCACAGTACAGGAATAATACACAGTGATGTCACAGTACAGGGATAATATACAGAGTGATGTCACAGTACAGGGATAATATACAGAGTTATGTCACAGTACAGGGATAATACACAGTGATGTCACAGTACAGGGATAATACACAGTGATGTCACAGACCAGAGATAATACACACAGCGATGTCACAGTACAGGAATAATACACAGTGATGTCACAGTACAGATATAATACACACAGTGATGTCACAGTACAGGGAGGGATAATATACACAGTGATGTCATAGTACAGGGATAATACACAGTGACATCACAGTACAGGGATAATACACAGTGACGTCACAGTACAGGGATAATACACAGTGATGTCACAGTACAGAGATAATACACACAGTGATGTCACAGTAAAGGAATAATACACAGTGATGTCACAGTACAGGAATAATACACAGTGATATCACAGTACAGGAATAATACACAGTGATGTCACAGTACAGGAATAATACACAGTGATGTCACAGTACAGGGATAATATACAGAGTGATGTCACAGTACAGGGATAATATACAGAGTTATGTCACAGTACAGGGATAATACACAGTGATGTCACAGTACAGAGTTAATACACAGTGATGTCACATTACAGGGATAATACACAGAGTGATGGCACAGTACAGAGATAATACACAGTGATGTCACAGTACAGGGATAATACACACAGTGATGTCACAGTACAGGGATAATACACAGAGTGATGGCACAGTACAGGGATAATACACAGTGATGTCACAGTACAGGGATAATACACACAGTGATGTCACAGTACAGGGATAATACACAGTGATGTCACAGTACAGGGATAATACACACAGTGATGTCACAGTACAGAGATAATACACAGAGTGATGGCACAGTACAGAGATAATACACAGTAACGTCACAGTTTAGGGATAATACACAGTGATGGCACAGTACAGAGTTAATACACAGTGATGTCACATTACAGGGATAATACACAGAGTGATGGCACAGTACAGAGATAATACACAGTGATGTCACAGTACAGGGATAATACACAGTGATGTCACAGTATAACCATCTCACAGCCGGACCACCATGTAATTTCAGCAGAAAATAAAGCAGGGCCTCATGTTCAAGTTTCGCCTAAGGCCTCACAAAGTCTAGAGCCGCCTCTGGCCGAGGGACGTCGCACAAGTGACGTACTCCTGCAGATCCGCTCAGGAGGACATCAGTGACGTCACTCATCAGGCCGCTGCCGGAGAGGAGAAGCGCTGTGCAGGGCAGGTAAGTGTGTCTCTGTTTGTGTCTGTGTCTGTCTGTGTGTTTGGGGGGGCTATGGCTACCTAATGTGAGGAATCTATGCTACCTAATGTGGGGAAACTATGTTACCTAATGTGGGGAATCTGTGCCTCCTAATGTGGGGAAACTATGCTACCTAATGTGGGGAAAGTATGCTACCTAATGTGGGGAAGCTATGCTACCTAATGTGGGGAAACTATGTTACCTAATGTGGGGAATCTGTGCTACCTAATGTGGGGAAACTATGCTACCTAATGTGGGGAAACTATGTTACCTAATGTGGGGAATCTGTGCTACCTATTGTGGGGAAACTATGCTACCTAATGTGGGGAAACTATGCTACCTAATGTGGGCAAACTATGCTACCCAATGTGGGGAAACTGCTACCTAATGTAGGGAATCTATGCTACCTAATGTGGGGAAACTATGCTACCTAATGTGAGGAAACTATGCTACCTAATGTGGGGGAATCTATGCTACCTAATGTTGGGAATCTATGCTACCTAATGTGGGGGGATTGAATGAGCTGCGGCATATGGGAGGCCTTAATAAATAATTAGAAACTTATACAGCAAGTGACATATGGGGGTCCACCTGAGTAAGTGACGCATGGAGGAGGGGTGCTGAACAATTGATGTTTTGGGGGGGGGGGGGCATAGGCACATTCTTTGCACAAGGGCCCTCTGCTGTCTGTGTCCGCCCCTGGGTAGAGAATAAGGGGTAAAGTGGAACATAGAACAAATGCAATTATTTTCTTAATTTTTTTTTAATGAAGTAAACGAGATAAAGGTAAGCAATGACTTTTCCTCAGTCTGAAGCGCGGTCCTCATCGGCAGGAAGCAGTGAGGAGGAGGAGGATGACGGAGGTTCTGATTCCATCTCTGCTTCTTTTTCGTCCCTCTCTATATATAGGGCCGTGGCCATGAAGAAGGCCCCTCCGATGACTGCCATTATGGTGCAGGTCATGAGGGCATACTCCAGGCTGCGGTATTTCAGAAGAGGGGATTTGGCATATCCTCGTTCGTAGGTGTCAGATATCAGGCCGATGAGGTACGGGCTGCCGGCGTCACCTAGGAGGTGATAAATTGTCATCTGCACGGCCAGGGCTGAAGATCTCCTCCACGGAGTTACTACTTTTAGTATAATGTCAGATATGAGGGTGAAATTTACTGACAGAAGCGTCTCTCCGATGAAGATGAAGATGTTAGTGGCAACGAGGCTGATGTTGCCAAAAGTCATTGCCAACAGAAGAAAAGGGGCAGAGAGCATCATCGCGCATCCACACACAAGCGGGTCCGCCCGTGGGTTGGATTTGCGATATCTTTTACTTATCTCCGTCCCTGCTACAACTCCCAGAATGCCGGAAACGACTGTAACCACACCAAATATTAGGATGTCGTGATAGTCACACGGTTCAGCACGGCAAGGGTCCTTCTCTTGTAGGAGTGTTCGTGCGTGGGTCAGGTATGACGGACCCCATACACCTATGGCTCCCACTATGAAGGATACCGCCGTCGATCCCATGGTGGTTAACATGAAGCTTCGATTTTTAAATAGTTTTTTCAGATCTGTCGCCCATTTGGCAAACTTCTGGGATTTGTTGTTCTTCTTCCCGTTTGTAGTCGTTCTTGGAAGCTCTTTTGTGACCAAAAGCATCAAAGCCACAGCTATGAGGCCCAGGCCAGGGGTGACCCGAAACGCCCAGTGCCAATCGCCCCTTGCTGCATCAGTCACTTTGGGCCCGATGATGTATCCTAGTCCGCAGCCTACAGGTATGACGGAGTAAAACACGTTCAGCATGCGGGTCCGCTGGTCACTTGTAAAAAGGTCTGCAATGATTGAGGGGGCGATGGTGCAGAAAGTCGCCTCTCCGGCTCCAACCAGCCCACTCGTCAGCAGGAAGAGCAGGAAGTACCCGTCAGGGATGAATGACAGGGTAAGTGTCATGCTCAGCCAAACGATGACTCCTGCGCAAACAGTATATTTCTTATTACAGTGGTCGCCCAAATATCCGGCAATTGGTGCGACCAGCACGTAGCTTCCAATGAACAATGTATTCAATAAGCCGGACAGACTAGCATTGGTGTCATATGCTTTCTGTATATAAGGCAGCACCCCCGCCACGCTGGAGCGATTTGCATAGATGAGCAAATTAACAAAGGCGAGGATCACTACGGTGATGATGGAACGTGCGGTGGACATCACGCTTAGAGATGGCAGGTTCTGGCTCTCAGGGATATCGCCCTTTTCTACATCCATATCACTATGGTCCTCCATTGCTTCTTCCTCCTCCTTCAGCAATGGGTCTTGTGGAGAGGCCATGGTCACAGGTCAGAGCCTGAAAACACTAGAGAGAGAGAGATAAGTGAAGACATTAGACAACATGTCATCATTCCTGTCATTATACAATAGATCCTTCATACAGAGCAGAAATGTCCAGCACAGAACCACAAGATAACACTAAGACCATCGCAGCCTCAGAAGAAGACACTTCTCTATAAGTGTTTTATATGGAGACGTCTTCCCTGAGGTTACCAATGTCTGATAACCCTGAACCTGTCCGGTCCTAGTAATATCTGATAACCCTGAACCTGTCCGGTCCTAGTAATATCTGATAACCCTGAACCTTTCCGGTCCTAGTAATATCTGATAACCCTGAACCTGTCCGGTCCTAGTAATATCTGATAACCCGGAACCTGTCCAGTCCTAGTAATATCTGATAACCCTGAACCTGTCCAGTCTTAGTAATATCTGATAACCCTGAACCTGTCCGGTCCTAGTAATATCTGATAACCCTGAACCTGTCCGGTCCTGGTAATATCTGATAACCCTGAACCTGTCCGGTCCTAGTAATATCTGATAACCCTGAACCTGTCCGGTCCTAGTAATATCTGATAACCCTGAACCTGTCCGGTCCTAGTAATATCTGATAACCCTGAACCTGTCCGGTCCTAGTAATATCTGATAACCCTGAACCTGTCCGGTCCTAGTAATATCTGATAACCCTGAACCTGTCCGGTCCTAGTAATATCTGATAACCCTGAACCTGTCCGGTACTAGTATTATCTGATAACCCTGAACCTGTCCGGTCCTAGTAATATCTGATAACCCTGAACCTGTCCGGTCCTAGTAATATCTGATAACCCTGAACCTGTCCAGTCTTAGTAATATCTGATAACCCTGAACCTGTCCGGTCCTAGTAATATCTGATAACCCTGAACCTGTCCGGTCCTAGTAATATCTGACAATCCTGAACCTGTCCGGTCCTAGTAATATCTGATAAACCTGAACCTTTCCGGTCATAGTAATATCTGATAACCCTGAACCTGTCCGGTCCTAGTAATATATGACAACCCTGAATCTGTCCTAGTAATGGCGGATTATAAGGGCTTGGCTGTATGGTCACTGGGCCATGTGAACTTCATATTGTAGATACAATTGGGCTATCCCGCTATATACATTTACTAATAATGAACCTACCCCACCTCATTGGGATCTATCCGTCCCCTATATGACTTTCTGCCACTAGTTGATTTGAAAATTTTCCCTTTCGGAGTACCCGGAGTATTTCTATTGTTAGTACACACAGAATTCTATTATATAATATTATATTTCTGCCCTAATCTTTCTGTCATTCTTTTACTACACCACCAAATCTTTCTCATAGACTTATATCTTTTAGAACTTCATGAATTAGGACTCTTTTTCTTGGGGGCTTTTTTGGGCATTATTGCATTTTAGCAGTTTTGCAAGAAAAAGCTCTGGTCATGATACTATCTGTGTGTTTTATTATGTTTAATGCCTAAGCCAAGTATTGTCACAATGCTATGAGGAATATAACTTTTGTTATTTCTTTTAGAAATTTATTTCTTGTTTTTTTTTGCTAAAAAAAAAAGCAACAACAATAAAAAAAAAAAACTGTCAAACAAAAAGCCCTGTGTATGTATGAATAGAAGAGGCTGGGACTTACCTTGTGGTTCTCTCTTCAGACAAGGAACGGTCAAAATCTTGAATTCTCTATCGCAAATAGAAACTCTCTAAGAAACACTTTGCACCACAGGTTGTGAATGCAAAACACACTGAAGAGACTGCAGCCGGCGCGCACCTCCTTGTACAGCTTACGGTGACATCATCACAAGCATGTGTGACATCACAGGGTTCTAAACCATCTTCAGGTATGTGTATATCTGTATAGTAAATGTGAATAGCCGTATTAGTCCAGTGATGCAGATTGTAATACCTTTTTTATTGGACTAACAGAATTTTGTAGAGACAAACTTTCGGAATTCCTCCCTGATAATTTATAAAGTCCTTTGATCATTAGTCCTTGACTATTGGACTTGATAAATGGAGGAATCCTGAAAGCTTGTCTCTACAAAATTCTGTTAGTCCAATAAAAAAGGTATTACAAGAGACTGCAACATATTTTTTGATTTGTGTGTGTATATATATATATATATATATATATATATATATATATATATATATATATATATAGTTCCAAGCGTGAGTAGGTGCCTCCAGCTAGGGTCCGGGTCCAGGATTCTGCATACGTAGTTCCAAGGAAAATGCTGCGGCACTCAAGGTATGGTGAAAAAATGAAAACTATTTATTCATCCCAAATGTGCAGCAACGTTTCAATGGTCTCACACCATCATTATCAAGCCACTTGCTCTTTGCACATTTGGGATGAATAAATAGTTTTCATTTTTTTCACCATTCCTTGAGTGCCGCAGCATTTTCCTTGGAACTACGTATGCAGGATCCTGGACACGGACCCTAGCTGGAGGCACCTACTCACGCTTTAGGAGTGCTGCTTTCTTCTTTGACATATATATATATATATATATATATATATATATATATATATATATATATATATATTAATATACACCTAGAAATACATCAAGTACATAAAAACATCTTTTAGAAAAATATTTCTCCAGGCCTGCCGAGTATATCCCCATACTTCACAGTGTCTTTTTAGTTTATATATTTTAATCTTTTGACCCTTTTAACCCCACTAGGACCAAGGGCATCCTGGGACTTAAAGGGGTATTCCAGGCCAAAACTTTTTTTTATATATATATCAACTGGCTCCAGAAAGTTAAACAGATTTGTAAATTACTTCTATTAAAAAATCTTAATCCTTTCAATACTTATGACCTTCTGAAGTTAAGGTTGTATGACCTTCTGAAGTCCTCTCTGATGACACCTGTCTCGGGCAACGCCCAGTTTAGAAGCAAATCCCCATAGCAAACCTCTTCTAAACTGGGCGTTTCCCGAGACAGGTGTCATCAGAGAGCACTTAGACAGAAAATAACAACCTTAACTTCAGAAGCTCATAAGTACTGAAAGGGTTAAGATTTTTTAATAGAAGTAATTTACAAATCTGTTTAACTTTCTGGAGCCAGTTGATATATATAAAAAAGTTTTTGCCTGGAATACCCCTTTAAGATTGAACCGATTATTATTGATATATGTCATGAATGCATCAACGGTCAGATGGTCGGACGACCAAATGATGAACACATCGTCTACATACCTCCCATACCATGCGAGGCATGTGGAAAATGGATTGGTGTCAGAAAAAATAAACTGCTCCTCCCACCAAAAAACAAAAAGCTTAGCCCGAGCTGGTGATGACTTTGCTCCCATTGAAGCACCCGTGCGCTGCAAATAAAAATTGTTACCAAACATAAAATAATTGTGTTCAAGAAGAAAGTACAGGCAACTCACCACGTTGTAGTATCTTCGTGTTTATTACTGGGACATGCAGGTAAAGCGGCTCCACGCCACACCGGGATGCCGAACACTAGTGCGTTAACCGATGACAGCTGTTTCTTTCCTTTCAGGAACTTCAACAGATCGTCTCCATTCACCTGTGCACGTGACTATATATCTCCTCCTTTACTTGTGAGGTCGTGCCGAGGTGAGCGGAGCTTCAATCTTACAAATAGATTTACCAATATTAGATTTATAGAAAAATTACTTATAAACCATAACATAATTGTGTATAAGTGAAAATAGCATTACTGCTGTGGTAAAAAACTGTTTAAAACCAGGCTAGTAAAAACAGAACCATTTGTAACCAAACCGATGTTCAGAGAAAGACTCCCATATCTATTCTATCATTTAACCCCCTCATGTCTTGAGCTCCCGTCCTCAATATCCAACGGGCTTCTATTTCTCTTAATTTTTTCACATTATCTTGATCTGGTTTTATTTTGACTTTTTCTATGCCTAAGAATTTTATATTTTTGATGTTTCCTGCATGTTCAGAGACCACGTGTTCTATCAGTCGCGGTGAACCTTTTTTTGTCACTATAGAGTGCATGTGTTCTCTGAATCTGATATTCATGGGTCTGATTGTACTGCCTATGTAAAATCTCATACATTCACATATGATTGCATATATTACATTTTTGGATCTGCAGCACATGAAATCTGTTATTTCTCTGGTAATGCCACCTATGTTAATACTGTTGCCAGTTATAAAATGGTGGCACCAGTTGCAATTTCCACATTTTTTATTTCCTCTGATTATTGATTTATTTAACCAGTTTTCTTCTGTTGTTCTTTTTTCAGTTATTTTACTTTTTACTAATTCGTCTTTTAAATTTTTTGTTCGCTTAAACGCTATCATGGGTTTTTCTATTTTTATTTTACCAAGAATCTGGTCTCTTTCTATTAAATGCCAGTTTGTGTGTATAGATCTTTTAATTACTTCATGCATGGGACTATATTTGAATGTAAATGTAAACCTCTCTTTCTTTATGTCCTCATCTTTTATTTTAGTGTGTTTTCTGTGTCTCCTATTTTTTAATAGTGTGCTCCTGTCAATTTTTTTTAACTCTTTCTAGTGTGTTTTTTAACATTTGAGGTGGATATCCCCTATCTTCTAACCGTTGTATCAATTCATCGGCCTGAGTATTAAACGCCTCTTCTGTGCTATTTATTCGTCTCAATCTGAGTAGTTGTCCATATGGTATTGCTTCTTTTGTGTGGGAGGGATGGTAGCTTTTATAATGTAGTAGGGTATTGCTTGCGGTTTGTTTTCTGTATCCTATTGTAGCGAGTGTGTTGTTTTGTTTTTTTATAAGAACGTCCAGAAATTCTAGTTCTGTATTATTATATTTGGAGGTAAAAGCCATATTCATTTGGTTGGAATTAAGATATTCAATGAAACTCTCAAAGTCTTTAGGAGAACCTTTCCAGAGCATGAACACGTCGTCTACAAAATGTGAATAGTGTCCTATATGCTCTAGGAAGAGATTTTCAACTGTAAAGACATATTTTTCTTCAAAAACCGCAAGGTACAGGTTAGCTAGTGTGCACGAGACCGGGGTCCCCATTGCGGTCCCACCCCTTTGGGCGTACCATTGTTCCCCAAATTGGAAGACATTATTTTTCAGAATAAACTCTATTGATTCACAGACGAAATTTACAAAATCTTCAGATTTTCCTGTCCGTATTAGGATTTCTCTAATGCAGTCGACGGCTAACCCCTGTGGTATTCGAGTGTATAAGCTTTCCACGTCTATTGACGTTAAAAGGTAGCCTTCCATACTGGGGATGCCGTCGAGTGCACCTAGGAAATCATCCGTATCTTTCACCAAGGATGGTACGTCAGCCAGTAATGGCCGTAACAACCAATCGGTATATGCAGAGAGGGATTCTGTCAATGAACCTACCCCGGAGACTATTGGTCTCCCTGGAGGGGAGTCCATAGTCTTATGTATTTTCGGTACAATGTACCATGTTGCATTTTTGGGGTTCAGTGGAAATAGCTTCTCTGCCATTTTATTTGACAGGATTCCTCTCTCTACCTGTTTTCTTAGTAAAGTTTGTAGCTGTGATTTAAGTTTTTTCATGGGGCTAGCTTTTAATTTCTCATATGTCCTCGTGTCATCTAATTGGCGATGCGCTTCCTTTAAGTAATCTGTTGTATTCATGATTACAGTGTTTCCACCCTTATCTGCCCTTTTTATCGTTATTTTATCCTTTTGTTTTTTTAACCACATTAATGCTTTTTGTTCTCCTATTGTTAGATTAACAGTATCTTTAGGATATATTTGTGCTTTCAAATCGTCAAGTACTTTTTGTTGGAATAGCTCCAGGTTTCCCCCTGGTTGTAAGGGAGGAGAGAACGTGGAGCTATTCTCTCCTCTAAAATTCTTTACTTCGACCTCTGTGGGTGTGTTATCTGGTTCCCCGGTGTTCTCCCCTAGCAACGCTGTTAAAGCAAACAGACACTCCCTTTCGCTACCTACTGAATCTCTAAGAATGTTGAAACCTAGGGGTCCTACTGTTACTGGGATCTCTCCTTCTTTTTGACTACCTTCCTTTTCTCCATTTGTTATATTAGCAAAAAATCTTTTTAAATTTAATTTTCTTATGGCTCTAAAAAGATCTATTTCAAAATCTTCCATGTTAAAGTCTTCAACTAAGCAGAAATTCAGTCCTCTTGAGAGGAGTTTTATAGTGTCCTCTTTAAGTATCAGACTGGACAAGTTAACTACTGCTGGTGTATTTTTATTTATCGGAACAATGTCCTTTTGTGTTAATCTTCTTTCTTCATTTACTCTGTCCATTGTTACTGCTGATGTAACTTCTCCTTTGTTTTCTTTTTTTTCCTCTCTATTAATGGGGGGAAAAAAAAAAAAAAAAAAAAAAATTAAGAGAAATAGAAGCCCGTTGGATATTGAGGACGGGAGCTCAAGACATGAGGGGGTTAAATGATAGAATAGATATGGGAGTCTTTCTCTGAACATCGGTTTGGTTACAAATGGTTCTGTTTTTACTAGCCTGGTTTTAAACAGTTTTTTACCACAGCAGTAATGCTATTTTCACTTATACACAATTATGTTATGGTTTATAAGTAATTTTTCTATAAATCTAATATTGGTAAATCTATTTGTAAGATTGAAGCTCCGCTCACCTCGGCACGACCTCACAAGTAAAGGAGGAGATATATAGTCACGTGCACAGGTGAATGGAGACGATCTGTTGAAGTTCCTGAAAGGAAAGAAACAGCTGTCATCGGTTAACGCACTAGTGTTCGGCATCCCGGTGTGGCGTGGAGCCGCTTTACCTGCATGTCCCAGTAATAAACACGAAGATACTACAACGTGGTGAGTTGCCTGTACTTTCTTCTTGATTGTTTGGATTTGCATTCATCCTATCACTATCGCAGTACATGAGCACCACCGCATGAAGATACGCTGCTAGAGTACGCACACAGACTGTTTAAGGGAGAATATATAGAGGGAGAGCAGTGCCAGCACTTCAATCTCTGTTGTGAAGTCTTGTGAATATTGCACCTGAATCCTTTTTGTGCTTGAGCACGCAAAAGATCCCCATCCCACATACAAGTCTATGCACCATGGAAAACAGCACAGAAAATATAGCCATGGATCTAGCAAAAGCTGAAGAAAACACACTGGGAGCAGGACGGGAAGACGCTAGTGCGTTTTTCACCCGATGCAACGAGAAAGACTTTTATCAATTTATGAGTGAAAAAACCCTCATGTTTAAAATTAACACATTGTCTGAGAAAGAAACAAGATTGTTTTGGACTACAAACAGCCTAAAATCATATAAAGCCTGTGATAGAGTGCCACGAGGTCTGAGAGGGTACAAGGAAGCCTCACAATTTACTGAAGATCAGAATTTTATGTCTGCATGGAAAGATCTGCACAAACGATACAGCCTGGAAATGTTGCAATTAGTACTAGAGAAAAATATCGAAGAGTATGAAAAAGTTTCAAAAGAATTAAGTCAAGCAAAAAGTGAGCTGCGTCTAAGACAACCAGAAGAAAAATATAATGAGTTCATGAAAAAAAACGAAAAAAAATTAATAACCCTACAAAAAACCATCAAAGAAATAAAAAGAGATAAATTCCTTCGAGATCGTATAGACTATGAGTCAGATAATGTATTTTTACACGGAAAAACAAATCCGAAGGGAAGAAAAACCTCCTATCAAAAAAAGAAAAGACAGACAAATAAAAACCAAGAAAAAAATAAAAAATTAAAAAACCTCAGACTTTTGGACAACAGATGGAGACACCAGTTCATCAGAAGATAGTGTGAACAATAGTAACGAGCTGTCAAAAAACGAGAAGGAAAAAAACAAGAAAGTAAGAAGAAAAAAATCAGAAGAGGAAGAGGAGGAGGAAAGAAACCCCAAAAAACTAACGAAACGGAAGAGAGTAACTTGGCAGTCATAAATAGAGAGGAAAAAAAAGAAAACAAAGGAGAAGTTACATCAGCAGTAACAATGGACAGAGTAAATGAAGAAAGAAGATTAACACAAAAGGACATTGTTCCGATAAATAAAAATACACCAGCAGTAGTTAACTTGTCCAGTCTGATACTTAAAGAGGACACTATAAAACTCCTCTCAAGAGGACTGAATTTCTGCTTAGTTGAAGACTTTAACATGGAAGATTTTGAAATAGATCTTTTTAGAGCCATAAGAAAATTAAATTTAAAAAGATTTTTTGCTAATAAAACAAATGGAGAAAAGGAAGGTAGTCAAAAAGAAGGAGAGATCCCAGTAACAGTAGGACCCCTAGGTTTCAACATTCTTAGAGATTCAGTAGGTAGCGAAAGGGAGTGTCTGTTTGCTTTAACAGCGTTGCTAGGGGAGAACACCGGCGAACCAGATAACACACCCACAGAGGTCGAAGTAAAGATTTTTAGAGGAGGGAATAGCTCCACGTTCTCTCCTCCCTTACAACCAGGGGGAAACCTGGAGCTATTCCAACAAAAAGTACTTGACGATTTGAAAGCACAAATATATCCTAAAGATACTGTTAATCTAACAATAGGAGAACAAAAAGCATTAATGTGGTTAAAAAAACAAAAGGATAAAATAACGATAAAAAGGGCAGATAAGGGTGGAAACACTGTAATCATGAATACAACAGATTACTTAAAGGAAGCGCATCGCCAATTAGATGACACGAGGACATATGAGAAATTAAAAGCTAGCCCCATGAAAAAACTTAAATCACAGCTACAAACTTTACTAAGAAAACAGGTAGAGAGAGGAATCCTGTCAAATAAAATGGCAGAGAAGCTATTTCCACTGAACCCCAAAAATGCAACATGGTACATTGTACCGAAAATACATAAGACTATGGACTCCCCTCCAGGGAGACCAATAGTCTCCGGGGTAGGTTCATTGACAGAATCCCTCTCTGCATATACCGATTGGTTGTTACGGCCATTACTGGCTGACGTACCATCCTTGGTGAAAGATACGGATGATTTCCTAGGTGCACTCGACGGCATCCCCAGTATGGAAGGCTACCTTTTAACGTCAATAGACGTGGAAAGCTTATACACTCGAATACCACAGGGGTTAGCCGTCGACTGCATTAGAGAAATCCTAATACGGACAGGAAAATCTGAAGATTTTGTAAATTTCGTCTGTGAATCAATAGAGTTTATTCTGAAAAATAATGTCTTCCAATTTGGGGAACAATGGTACGCCCAAAGGGGTGGGACCGCAATGGGGACCCCGGTCTCGTGCACACTAGCTAACCTGTACCTTGCGGTTTTTGAAGAAAAATATGTCTTTACAGTTGAAAATCCCTTCCTAGAGCATATAGGACACTATTCACGTTTTGTAGACGACGTGTTCATGCTCTGGAAAGGTTCTCCTAAAGACTTTGAGAGTTTCATTGAATATCTTAATTCCAACCAAATGAATATGGCTTTTACCTCCAAATATAGTAATACAGAACTAGAATTTCTGGACGTTCTTATAAAAAAAAAAAACAACACACTCGCTACAATAGGATACAGAAAACAAACCGCAAGCAATACCCTACTACATTATAAAAGCTACCATCCCTCCCACACAAAAGAAGCAATACCATATGGACAACTACTCAGATTGAGACGAATAAATAGCACAGAAGAGGCGTTTAATACTCAGGCCGATGAATTGATACAACGGTTAGAAGATAGGGGATATCCACCTCAAATGTTAAAAAACACACTAGAAAGAGTTAAAAAAATTGACAGGAGCACACTATTAAAAAATAGGAGACACAGAAAACACACTAAAATAAAAGATGAGGACATAAAGAAAGAGAGGTTTACATTTACATTCAAATATAGTCCCATGCATGAAGTAATTAAAAGATCTATACACACAAACTGGCATTTAATAGAAAGAGACCAGATTCTTGGTAAAATAAAAATAGAAAAACCCATGATAGCGTTTAAGCGAACAAAAAATTTAAAAGACGAATTAGTAAAAAGTAAAATAACTGAAAAAAGAACAACAGAAGAAAACTGGTTAAATAAATCAATAATCAGAGGAAATAAAAAATGTGGAAATTGCAACTGGTGCCACCATTTTATAACTGGCAACAGTATTAACATAGGTGGCATTACCAGAGAAATAACAGATTTCATGTGCTGCAGATCCAAAAATGTTGTTACGCCTAGCGCTCCGGGTCCCCGCTCCTCCCCGGAGCGCTCACGGCGTCTTTCTCCCTGCAGCTCCCCGGTCAGTCCCGCTGACCGGGAGCGCTGCACTGTCATGGCCGTTGGGGATGCGATTCGCACAGCGGGACGCGCCCGCTCGCGAATCGCATCCCAGGTCACTTACCCGTTCCCGTCCCCTGCTGTCATGTGCTGGCGCGCGTGGCTCCGCTCTCTAGGGCGCGCGCGCGCCAGCTCCCTGAGACTTTAAGGGCCAGTGCACCAATGATTGGTGCCTGGCCCAATTAGCTTAATTGGCTTCCACCTGGTCCCTGACTATATCTGACCTCCTCCCATGCACTCCCTTGCCGGATCTTGTTGCCCTTGTGCCTAGTGAAAGCGTTTTGTGTGTCTAAAGCCTGTGTACCAGAACTTCTGCTATCCACCCTGACTACGAACCTTGCCGCCTGCCCCCGACCTTCTGCTACGTCCGACCTTGCTTCTGTCTACTCCCTTGTACCGCGCCTATCTTCAGCAGTCAGAGAGGTTGAGCCGTTGCTAGTGGATACGACCTGGTCACTACCGCCGCAGCAAGACCATCCCGCTTTGCGGCGGGCTCTGGTGAAAACCAGTAGTGACTTAGAACCGATCCACTAGCACGGTCCACGCCAATCCGTCTCTGGCACAGAGGATCCACTACCTGCCAGCCGGCATCGTGACAGTAGATCCGGCCATGGATCCCGCTGAGGTCCCTCTGCCTTATATCTCTGATATCACCACGGTGGTCGCCCAGCAATCCCGACAGATCGCCCATCTAACCCACCAGCTGTCGGAAATGTCCACCATTGTGCACCAACTTCAGCAGCAATCATCTCCTCCGCCAGCTCCTTCACCCCTTCCGCAGCGAGTGGCCACTCCTAGCCTCCGCCTGTCCTTGCCGGACAAATTTAATGGGGACTCTAAGTTTTGCCGTGGCTTTCTTTCGCAATGTTCCCTGCACATGGAGATGATGTCGGACCAGTTTCCTACTGAAAGGTCTAAGGTGGCTTTCGTAGTCAGCCTTCTGTCTGGAAAAGCCCTGTCATGGGCCACACCGCTCTGGAACCGCAATGACCCCGTCACTGCCTCTGTACACTCCTTCTTCTCGGAAATTCGAAGTGTCTTTGAGGAACCTGCCCGAGCCTCTTCTGCTGAGACTGCCCTGCTGAACCTGGTCCAGGGTAATTCTTCCGTTGGCGAGTACGCCATACAATTCCGTACTCTTGCTTCTGAACTATCCTGGAATAATGAGGCCCTCTGCGCGACCTTTAAAAAAGGCCTATCCAGCAACATTAAAGATGTTCTGGCCGCACGAGAAACTCCTGCTAACCTGCATGAACTCATTCATCTAGCCACTCGCATTGACATGCGTTTTTCTGAGAGACATCAAGAGCTCCGCCAGGAAAAAGACTTAGATCTCTGGACACCTCTCCCACAGTCTCCACTGCAATCTGCGCCTAGGCCTCCCGCCGAGGAAGCCATGCAAGTGGATCGGTCTCGTCTGACCCTGGAAGAGAGGAATCGCCGTAAGGAAGAGAATCTTTGTCTGTACTGTGCCAGTACCGAACATTTTTTGGTGGATTGCCCTATCCGTCCTCCACGTCTGGGAAACGCACGCTCGCACCCAGCTCTCGTGGGTGTGGCGTCTCTTGATGCTAAGTCGGCTTCTCCACGTCTCACGGTGCCTGTACGGATTTCTACTTCAGCCAGCTCTTCCCTCTCAGCCGTGGCCTGCCTGGACTCTGGTGCCTCTGGGAATTTTATTCGGGAGTCCTTGGTGAATAAATTCCGCATTCCGGTGACCCGTCTTGTCAAGCCACTCCACATTTCCGCGGTTAACGGAGCCAGGTTGGATTGCACCGTGCGTTACCGCACGGAGCCCCTCCTAATGTGCATCGGACCTCATCACGAGAAAATTGAATTTTTGGTCCTTCCCAATTGCACTTCCGAAATTCTCCTTGGACTACCCTGGCTTCTACACCATTCCCCAACCCTGGACTGGTCCACTGGGGAGATCAAGAGTTGGGGTCCCTCTTGTTCCAAGGACTGCCTTAAACCGGTTCCCAGTACTCCCTGCCGTGACCCTGTGGTTCCTCCTGTATCCGGTCCCCCTAAGGTCGTTAGGGACTCTGCCTGCCACAGAAAATGCCTCTCCCCCCCTCCCAGTCCACTCAGGCAAGCCTCGGTGCCTCCTCATGGCCCTCGTCCTGGTGTCACACTGCCCCGTGCCAGGCCTCGCCCTCTGCCCTCCCTCCCCATTCCCACTCCTGCTGTACTGCCTGCCATTGAGGAAACCATCCATTCCTTCCCGGTGTCCTCATCCCAGGGGAGGCAGTCACCGGACAAAAAAAAGGGGAGACCTAAGGGGGGGGGTACTGTTACGCCTAGCGCTCCGGGTCCCCGCTCCTCCCCGGAGCGCTCACGGCGTCTTTCTCCCTGCAGCTCCCCGGTCAGTCCCGCTGACCGGGAGCGCTGCACTGTCATGGCTGTTGGGGATGCGATTCGCACAGCGGGACGCGCCCGCTCGCGAATCGCATCCCAGGTCACTTACCCGTTCCCGTCCCCTGCTGTCATGTGCTGGCGCGCGCGGCTCCGCTCTCTAGGGCGCGCGCGCGCCAGCTCCCTGAGACTTAAAGGGCCAGTGCACCAATGATTGGTGCCTGGCCCAATTAGCTTAATTGGCTTCCACCTGGTCCCTGACTATATCTGACCTCCTCCCATGCACTCCCTTGCCGGATCTTGTTGCCCTTGTGCCTAGTGAAAGCGTTTTGTGTGTCTAAAGCCTGTGTACCAGAACTTCTGCTATCCACCCTGACTACGAACCTTGCCGCCTGCCCCCGACCTTCTGCTACGTCCGACCTTGCTTCTGTCTACTCCCTTGTACCGCGCCTATCTTCAGCAGTCAGAGAGGTTGAGCCGTTGCTAGTGGATACGACCTGGTCACTACCGCCGCAGCAAGACCATCCCGCTTTGCGGCGGGCTCTGGTGAAAACCAGTAGTGACTTAGAACCGATCCACTAGCACGGTCCACGCCAATCCCTCTCTGGCACAGAGGATCCACTACCTGCCAGCCGGCATCGTGACAAATGTAATATATGCAATCATATGTGAATGTATGAGATTTTACATAGGCAGTACAATCAGACCCATGAATATCAGATTCAGAGAACACATGCACTCTATAGTGACAAAAAAAGGTTCACCGCGACTGATAGAACACGTGGTCTCTGAACATGCAGGAAACATCAAAAATATAAAATTCTTAGGCATAGAAAAAGTCAAAATAAAACCAGATCAAGATAATGTGAAAAAATTAAGAGAAATAGAAGCCCGTTGGATATTGAGGACGGGAGCTCAAGACATGAGGGGGTTAAATGATAGAATAGATATGGAAGTCTTTCTCTGAACATCGGTTTGGTTACAAATGGTTCTGTTTTTACTAGCCTGGTTTTAAACAGTTTTTTACCACAGCAGTAATGCTATTTTCACTTATACACAATTATGTTATGGTTTATAAGTAATTTTTCTATAAATCTAATATTGGTAAATCTATTTGTAAGATTGAAGCTCCGCTCACCTCGGCACGACGTCACAAGTAAAGGAGGAGATATATAGTCACGTGCACAGGTGAATGGAGACGATCTGTTGAAGTTCCTGAAAGGAAAGAAACAGCTGTCATCGGTTAACGCACTAGTGTTCGGCATCCCGGTGTGGCGTGGAGCCGCTTTACCTGCATGTCCCAGTAATAAACACGAAGATACTACAACGTGGTGAGTTGCCTGTACTTTCTTCTTGATTATTTGGATTTGCATTCATCCTATCACTATCGCAGTACATGAGCACCACCGCATGAAGATACGCTGCTAGAGTACGCACACAGACTGTTTAAGGGAGAATACATAGAGGGAGAGCAGTGCCAGCACTTCAATCTCTGTTGTGAAGTCTTTAAAATAATTGTGTTTTAACACAAAATCTACCACCTCAATAATGTAATGTCTCAAATCCACAGAATATTTAGAAAATCTCATCAGTATATCCGAGATAGCTGATAATGCCAGGTTTTTCGGAATACTGGAATAGAGCGATTCAATGTCGCAAGTAAGCCACGACAGAGAATCGCTCCATGTGAATTTAGTTCTTCTGACCAGGAGTTTACTGAAAATTCAGATTGTTCAGATACCACGGACACTAGCGGGGACTCAGAACCGCAATATGTGAACACTCACAAGAATCGCAATGCGAGAAGACAGTCAAAAAACGAGGAAGGCGCGGTGGCAGAAAACAGGAAAAAGAGCTTCGGAGCGTAACAAGGACAAACGGAAAAAGTAATAAAAGAGGATTTTCAAGTCATTAACATTTCTGCACAAATCATTACAGATGAAGAAACCTCGGTCCTGTGGAAAAGACTGGGTTTCTCTCCTACACATCATTTTGATGTTTATCGGACAATTTTGGATATAAATAAATTTGTGAGAACTTTAACAGTTAAGAAACATTTTTTTGTGGAAAATGCTGATGAACCATTGGACCCACCTCAACTTTCTATAAACCCTGATTTACCACTAATGCATACGTTAGCAGAACAAATTGCTTTTAGAGATCTCTGTCTCCTTGAAAATAGTGGGATATCAATTTGTGATGAAGTGAATACTGCACATACCTTCTCGACTAAAAACCAAAATTTTTACCCCATACAGACCAGACCAGCAATTTTTGATTGGTTCCAGGACCTTATCATCATGAAAGATTTGGTTAATCTACAATCAAAAGTAATGTCCAATACAACTCGTCCTAATTTGAATAAAAAGGAGGCTGCTGCCATAAAGAAATTAAAGAAAAACAAAAATTTGACGATCCGATCCGCCGATAAAGGCGGCTCGGTAGTATGTATGGACACGGGACTGTATATCAATTTAAATGAAAATCTACTATCTGATGATAAAACTTACCTTAAACTTTGTGGGGATCCCACTGAACCTTTTAAAAAAGAACTGTTGACTCAGTTGGAAGAGGGGAAAGCCAGATCTATTTTGACCCAAAAAGAAGTGGATTATATTTTCGTGCCTGCTCCAATTATTCCTATCTTCCACTCGCTACCCAAGCTGCATAAGGACCGATTCCCGCCGCCGATGCGTCCGATTGTGGCGGGGATCGGATCCCTTAACGAGCACCTATGCGAGTGGTTGGACTCAGTACTGCAACCTCTGGTTATGCAATGCCCAAGTTATATCAAGGACACTAAGCACTTGCTAAAAATCATGGATGAATTCACATGGAGCGATTCTCTGTCGTGGCTTACTTGCGACATTGAATCGCTCTATTCCAGTATTCCGAAAAACCTGGCATTATCAGCTATCTCGGATATACTGATGAGATTTTCTAAATATTCTGTGGATTTGAGACATTACATTATTGAGGTGCTAGATTTTGTGTTAAAATTATTTTATGTTTGGTAACAATTTTTATTTGCAGCGCACGGGTGCTTCAATGGGAGCAAAGTCATCACCAGCTTGGGCTAAGCTTTTTGTTTTTTGGTGAGAGGAGCAGTTAATTTTTTCTGACACCAATCCATTTTCCACATGCCTCGCATGGTATGGGAGGTATGTAGACGATGTGTTCATCATTTGGTCGTCTGACCATTTGACCGTTGATGCATTCATGACATATATCAATAATAATTGGTTCAATATTACGTTTACCCACACATGGTGTAAAAGTGAAACCCCCTTTTTGGATGTCATATTACGTGGCAACCCTGATACAAATAAAATTGAGGTTGATCCTTACAGAAAAAAGATATCAGGCAGTACCATCCGAAGGGCGAATTCATGCCATTCCAAACAAACGGTAAGAGCCATACCAGTAGGTGAACTCATCCGAATTAAGCGGAACAGTTCTTCCGCCAAGGTGTACCGCAGGGAAGCTGATGCAGCATGCACACGCCTGGCGGCTCGAGGTTACCCTGGATGGCTCTTGAAAAAAGCTCGGTCGAGAGTGGATCCTATGGATCGAAAATCCCTTTTTACAAGTAAGCAACCAACTGAATCACAAGATTGTCCTACATTTGTCACCACGTACAGTCCAGAATTTAATGACATCAAACACATTGTAATTAAACACTTACCTTTGCTATCAACAGATCCCACGGTAGGGGAGATTATAAAGTCAGGTGTGAGATTTGCAGCGAGGCGGGCACCTACTCTATCCAATCTCCTTGTTCCCAGTATGGTGGACACGGCTAGTGTTACCACCCAGTGGATTAGCACCAAGGGCTTCCACAAGTGCGGTAAATCGCGGTGTGTGGTATGTCCCTTTGCCGAAAAATGCTAAAAAATAGAAGGTACGGTGGATGGCAAATGCCATGTCATTAACAACTTTATAAACTGTGATAGCACTTTTGTTGTATATAAAATCATGTGCACACAATGTCACTTAACATATGTGGGTTCCACCAAAAGGTCCCTTAAAAAACGCATGCAAGAGCACATTAGACATGCTGCTGGCCCTTTAAGCTCGAACATTTCTAACATATCTAAACATTTTCTAATATGTCATAATTCAGACACCACTTCCCTCAGGTTCTCAGGCATTGAGAAGGTGAAGCTAAATAAAAGGGGAGGTGACCATATTCGATCCCTCCACAATAGGGAAATCATGTGGATTTATCTTTTGAATTGCATTCAACCCCATGGTCTAAATAGCAAAACAGATTTAATATTACATTACTGATATGTCTCCGAATAATTTATCTGTGTTTGGTCCCATGTTTTTGTTTTAATCACGCGCACATGTGATGTGGACCTGTCCCTCCCCTTCCTGTGGGAATGGGGAAAATGCCCTGGAGTATATAAGGGTGCCTCATTTGAGGATCTACAGGCTATGAGTAAGGATCGATAGATCAGAAACGCGTCAGCCATGCTTGGGACCCCCCTCTGTTTGTGCAATATTTCATATTTTTGATATGTTCACGGTTTGTCTGCCACCGTCAAGGCTTTTAAGGAAGAACCCTGAATAAAGACGGACGTTTTACTTCTACTTGCTGGCTTTTTTAGTATTTTATTTTAGTTTTATCCACTGTGCCAGGGATGAAAATTATTCCAAAAGAAACTAACTCAACTGTCTATGCTCCCCCGTTGCTCCAATATTGGTGTCCCATTCAGTGGCGTTGCGACCCGGGTGCGGGGGGTGCGGCCCGCACCGGGTGACACCAACCTAATGGGGTGACACCAAGACGCTCCGTAGCCGCACCCCCCCAGCTACACAGACACCACCTCCCCATCTGTGCCCGACCGGCCTCCCATCCGTCAGCACAACCCCCCCCCCCCCCCCCCCGCTGTGTGTGCCCGTCCATCAGCAACCCCCCTCTTTCTCCTGCACTGTGCGCCCGTCCATCATCACACCCCCCCCCTCACCTTCACCAGCATTGTGCCCGGCCTCCGCTCCCATGTCTGCGCCGGCCTGACGTCACACCGTATGGCCGCGCAGGAGGACGTCAGTTACGTCACTCGCACGGCACCCGGTGAGAAGGAGCGCAGCGCTGGATGGGTGAGTGTGTGTGTCTGTCTCTATCTATGTTTGTGTGTGTGAGACTCTGTGTGTGTGTGACTCTGTGTGTGTATGAGACTCTGTGTGTGTGTGACTGTGTGCATGTGTGTCTGACTGTGTGTGTGTGTTTGTGTCTCTCTGTGTTGTATGTGTTTTTGTGTGTGTGTGTGTGTGTGTGTGGGGGGGGGGGGGGGGTATAACCAGCAATCTATTGTGGGGAGACTTTGACCCATTGTGGGGAACCTGCAAGGGAACCTGCGGCCTAATGTGGGGAAACTACTACCAAGTGTGGGGAGTCTATGCTACATAATGTGGGGATTCTATGCTACCTTATGTGGGGAGTCTATGCTACCTTATGTGGGGAATCTGTGCTACCTAATGTGGGGAAATTGCTACCTAATGTGGGGTAACTGGTACCTACCTAATGTGGGGGAACTGGTACCAAATGTGGGGAATCTATGCTGCCTAATGTGGGGAATAGATGCTACCTAATGTGGGGAAACTGCGACCTACCTAATGTGGGGGAACTGCTGCCTACCTAATGCTTCCCCCCTGGCAGTAGCACCCTCATCATCCACCAGCAACACCCCCCCCCCCAGCAGCACCTCCATCAGCAGATCCTGATGGTGGATGATGGCGATGCTCCTGCCAGGAGGATGATCCTGCCGATGGATGATGGGGATGATACTGCCAGGGGGGATGGCTAGTAGCACCCTCATCATCCTCCAGCAACACCCCCCGAGTAGTAGCACCCCCATCATCCACTAGCAACACCACCAATACCCCCCTCCCGTCGTAATAGCATCAGCTAACGGATGTTGAGGGGTGTTACTGCGGTTGTGGTATTATATTCAGAGGGTGCACTGTATGGCAACGTTATATTCAGAGGGCGCAGTTTGTGGTAGTATTATATTCAGAGGGCGCAGTTTGTGGTAGTATTATATTCAGAGGGCGCAGTTTGTGGTAGTATTATGAGAGATGAGCGAACTTACAGTAAATTCGATTCGTCACAAACTTCTCGGCTCGGCAGTTGATGACTTATCCTGCGTAAATTAGTTCAGCCTTCAGGTGCTCCGGTGGGCTGGAAAAGGTGGATACATTCCTAGGAAAGAGTCTCCTAGGACTGTATCCACCTTTTCCAGCCCACGGGAGCACCTGAAAGCTGAACTAATTTATGCAGGAAAAGTTATCAACTGCCGAGCAGAGAAGTTTGTGACGAGTTGAATTTACTGTAGTTTGCTCATCTCTAATTATTATATTCAGAAGGCGCAGTGGGTGGTAGTATTATATTCAGAGGGTACAGTATGTGGCGGTATTATATTCAGGGGTACAGTATGTGGCAGATTTATATTCAGAGGGCGCAGTTTGTGGTAGTATTATATTCAGAGGGTACAGTATGTGGTAGTATTCTATTCAGTGGGTACAGTGTGTGGCGGTATTATATTCAGGGGTACAGTATGTGGCAGATTTATATTCAGAGGGTACAGTATGTGTTGGTATTATATTCAGAATGTACAGTGTGTGGTAGTATTATATTCAGAGGGTACAGTGTATGGAAGGTTTATAATCAAAGAGTATAGTGTATAGTAGTATTATATTTAAAAGATACAGTGTCTCTCAGGTTTATAATAATAATTGTTTTCATATAGAGGATGAGAATGCGCTGACATAGTGAGGAGACGTCTGGGCGTCACATTCTGCAGAGAGAAGATTTAGCAGGAACAAGTCCTGGCAGTATGTACCATCTGAATTAGATAAGGGAAGACTATAGAGAAGACGTCACCTGTAGTCACTGATATCATTGTGTATTCTCCTCTCTATAGAGAAGACGTCACCTGTAGTCACTGATATCATTGTGTATTCTCCTCACTATAGAGAAGACGTCACCTGTAGTCACTGATATCATTGTGTATTCTCCTCACTATAGAGCAGACGTCACCTGCAATCACTGATATCATTCTGTATTCTCCTCACTATAGAGAAGACGTCACCTGTAGTCATTGATATCATTGTGTTTTCTCCTCACTATAGAGAAGACGTCACCTGTAGTCACTGATGTCATTGTGTATTCTCCTCACTATAGAGAAGACGTCACCTGTAGTCAGATATCATTGTGTATTCTCCTCACTATAGAGAAGATGTCACCTGTAGTCACTGATACCATTGTACATTCTCCTCTCTACATCAGAGCTGTAGTCACTTGTCAGTTCTACAGTTAGGTCAGTGAAACTACAACTCCCAGCATAACCTCACCACTGCTCAAAGGGGTACTCTACTGGAAAACATTTTTTTTAATCAGCTGGTGCTACAAAGTTAAACAGATTTGTAAATTACTTCTATTTAAAAATCTTAATCCTTCCAGTACTTATTAGCTGCTGTATAGGCGATTCACAGTAAGTTATTTTCCTTTTTAATTTATTTTCTGTCTGACCACAGTGCTCTGTGCTGACACCTCTGTCCATGTCAAGAACTGTCCATAGTAAGAGCAAATCTCCATAGCAAACCTATCCTGCTCTGGACAGTTCCTGACATGGACAGAGGTGTCAGCAAATAGCACTGTGGTCAGACTGGAAAGAACTACACAACTTCCTGTGGAGCATACACCAGCTTATAAGTACTGTAAGTATTAAGATTTTAAATAGAAGTAATTTAAAAATCTGTTTAACTTTCTGGCACCAGTTGATATAAAAGTAAATGTTTTCCAGTGGAGTACCCCTTTAAGTAATTCTGGGAGCTGTATATTTCAATGGTGAAAACTTCTTTAACACTTTCCCATTCTGTGGCAACTGGTATATCTGATTATTATACTGGAATTTCTCACAATGCGCTACAACAGTGGTGTCTGTCACAACAGGCTAAAAACTTACTGAGGGGGGGGGGGGGGGGGTAGGTATGGGGGTGACACCATTTTCTACCGCACCGGGTGACACCAACCCTAGCAACGCCACTGGTCCCATTCTCTGTTCGCCGCCTTCTGCTTTTCCTGCAGGTCAGTGAATCGCGGTGCGCTCAGTGTCATCATTGTTTCAGCACCAGTTTTACAAATCAGTGTGCCTCCAGTGTTACACCAGTGTTTACAAATCAGTGTGCCTCCAGCTGTTGCAAAACTATAACTTCCAGCATGCCTTGACAGCTAGAGACTGTCGGGAATGCTGGGAGTTGTAGTTTTGGACCACCTGGAGAGACACTGTTTTGAAAACACTGCCTTAGTCAGTTTTTTCCAACCTGGGGACTTCCAGCTGTTGCAAAACTACAACTCCCAGCATTCCCCTGACAGTCTTTAGCTGTCCAGGAATGCTGGGAGTTATAGTCTGCAACAGCTGGAGACACTCAGGTTTGGTAGGTAGGTCCTTAGTCCATTGTTTTCCAACCTCCCAGCTTAAGACTGTCCGGGCATGCTGGGAGTTGCAGTTTTGCAACAGCTGGAGGCCCCCAGGTTGGGAAACACTAACTACGGCAGTGTTTTCGAAACATTGTCTCTTCATCTGTTGCAAAACTACAACTCCCAGCATGCTCGGACAGTCTTAAGCTGGAAGTTAGAGTTTTGCAGCAGAAGGTGGCATTTTGGTGGGTTGTTTCCCTACCTGAGTGCCTCCAGCTGTTGCAAAACTACAACTCCCAGCATGCCCAAACAGCCAAAGCCTGTTTGGAAAACACTGGACTAAGGGCCTACCTACCAAATGTAACGTGGCCACCCACCTACCAACCAAACATATACCTGCCTACCTACCAACCAAACATATTACCTACCTAGCAAATGCTTTTCCTGCCTACCTAACAAACGTATACCGTATATACTCGAGTATAAGCCGAGTTTTTCAGCACGATTTTTCGTGCTGAAAACACCCCCCCTCGGCTTATACTCGAGTGAACTCTCCGCCCTGAGTGGTCTTCAACATGCGGACCTCCAGAGGTTTCAAAACTACAACTCCCAGCAAGCCCGGGAAGCCATCGGCTGTCCGGGCTTGCTGGGAGTTGTAGTTTTGAAACCTCTGGGGGTCCGCAGGTTGAAGACCACTGTGGCCTTCGACATCATCCAGCCCCTCTCACCCCCTTTAGTTCTGTACTCGCTCGGCGCTGGTCCGGTGCTGCAGGACTGTCCGGTGGGGAGGTCGTCCGGTGGGATAGTGGTTCCGGGCTGCCATCTTCATCGAGGGGGCCTCTTCTCCGCGCTTCGGGCCCGGAATAGTCACGTTGCCTTGACGACGACGCAGAGGTACATTCATTACCAACGTCCCTCTGCGTCATCGTCAAGGCAACGCCTCTATTCCGGGCCCGAAGCACGGAGAAGAGGCCCCCCGGAGAAGATGGCAGCCCGGAACCACTATCCCACCGGACGACCTCCCCACCGGACAGTCCTGCAGCACCGGACCAGCGCCGAGCGGAGGTGAGTACAGAACTAAAGGGGGTGAGAGGGGGCTGGATGATGTCGAAGGCTGCAGTGGTCTTCAACCTGCGGACCTCCAGAGGTTTCAAAACTACAACTCCCAGTAAGCCCTGACAGCCGGTGATGATGATGACATGTGGTGATGATGACAAGCGGATGATGAAGGGGGGGGGGGGGATTATGACAAGGGGATGATGAAGGGGGGTGTGTGGGATTATGACAGGGGGATGATGAAGGGGGGTGGGGATGATGACAAGGGGATGATGACAAGGGGATGATGAAGGGGGGGTGTGGGATGATGAAGGGGGGATGATGACAGGCGGTGATGATGAAGGGGGGGATGATGACAGGGGGGATGATGACAGGGTGATGATGACAGGGTGATGATGATGAGGGTGTTAATGACGGGGGGTCTGGATGATGACAGGGGGATGATGTATTCCCACTCTAGGCTTATACTCGAGTCCGCCCCTGTCCGCCCTGATCCCTCTTCACTGGCAGGTCTAATAACCATATTGCCATTATAGACAAGCGATTGCAACGTCTCACCAGGGCGGACATATCGCCTGTGCAGCCGGTTCAGCTGCACAGGGGCCCAGCGTGAGAGGGGGCCCGCTGCCCTCTCCAGGTCCGGCCCCAGAGGCGAGCATTAGGCCACATACCACCGCATACTCCCCGACCACAGCAAGTTTGACAGCACCCGGATGGACGCTGCGTTCAACCAACCCTGCAGCCAGTGGGCGTCTCTGGGGGGGGGGGGGGCGTGGTTAGGGGGGACAGAGGGGGCCCCCCCCCCCCTACATCTTGATTGCCCCCCCCCCCTTGTGCCACCCCCCCCCCCACTAGCAGCAGTAGGTCACTAGCAGCTCTCATGGCCACCAATAAGAGGCCCGAGCCCCCGCTGCATCCCCCCCCCCCCCCCCAGCCATCTACTCCGGCATCCTTTTTTTAAATAAATCTTCAGCCTGCAGCCCTGTCACCACGCTGGGGCCGTGCTATGCAGACTCACTCCCCTGTATACTGGACCTTGTGGAGCAGGCCCGCTGTGTGTATACAGGCCCGACACCACCAGTATGGAAGACTTTCCTGCCCAGTGCCCACTGCTCAGGCTGCCCTTTTAAAGTAAGTAACTTGCTTGAGGGAGAGGGGGAAAGTTGTAGGAGACAGTGGGAGGTAGTTCAGTGTTTCCCAACCAGGGGGCCTCCAGCTGTTGCAAAACTACAACTCCCAGCATTCCTTTGGCTTATGAGCATACTGGGAGTTGTAGTTTTGCAACAGCTGGAGGCCCCCAAGTTGGGAAACACTAATCTATCAATCTATTATATATCTATCTCCTATCTATCTATCTCATATCTATCCATCCATCCATGTAGAAAGCCTATCAGGCTGCATTTGTGGGAGGGGCTTAGTATATTTAATCGCCGCTGACCCCTCCCTCGGGGCGTATGCAGGGTTGGTGAACGTGACGTTTGAGGAAGGCGGTTGTCCAGCGTGCAGACTTCCCACGGTAACCCGGTTTATCCGGCCTCCAGTCTTTACTATGTTCCCACCCACGCTCCGGGTCCCCCGGGGGTCTGACCGGTCCTCCCCGCCACACTCCGTCGCACAGGGTCTCGGGCGGAGGATCGGAACACTCGGTCCCCGGTTTCCACTGTCCCGGGCTCTCCTCCGCTATTTCCGTGGCGGCCTTCGCCCCCCCCCCCCTACAGTGGTTATCTCTGCTGGGCCCGGCGATGCATGGGGTGGGGGTGCTCGGTCGTGGCCGGTCTGCTGCAGTGGCGGAGGAAATTCTGGCCTCTCCGTGTGGTCGAGCAGCGTGTTTCAGTTCCTCCCTGCTCATCGCAGCGGTACCACCGGTGCGAGTGGCGTGCGGTGGACGGGGCCCACGGCTGTCACGGTGCCCGACCAGTCTTTTACCTGGTTCCTGCACCGGGTCTCCTCCTCCTTGCTCCCCGTGGCTCCGGACGGCTTGAGCGCCGCCGTTGCCGGGCCGAGCGGTGCCGGGGGGGGGGCGGAGCCCACGGGCCTCACGGTGCCCGGCCTGGTCCGCATGCCGGGCTCTCCTCCTCCTCGCTCCCCGTGGTTCCGGACGGCTGGATCAGGCGTCCTCCCCTGTTGCCGGGGCGACGCCGCCGGGCCACGTGATGTGCGAAGGGGCGGAGCCAAAAAAAAAAAGATTTTGTAAGTACCAGCAGCTGGGTTCTAAACAACGGCCCACGACACATGCAAGGGCTCGGCTCCCCGACAGAGTTTCTCGTGCAATTCCTTTCCCCCCCCCCCCCCCCCCCCAGTTTTCTCACCCCAGGTCTCCCTGCCAGACTCAGGGCCACCACGGACCGCGTCAGTAGTGGCAAATGTTCACATAGCGTCCATGCCGCACAGCCGGTCACAACGTTTGGGCCATGTAGTTACTTGTAACATTCATACCGTACAGTCATTCAGCAATCATCCCGTGCAGTCACTCGCAGCATTCATACCGTACAGACGCTCACAGCATTCACACCGTACAGTCACTCATAGCGTTTTCACACGTACAGTCACTCACAGCTTTTTACACCGTGTAGTCACTTATAGCATTCACACCGTACAGTCACTCATAGCGTTTTCACACGTACAGTCACTCACAGCTTTTTACACCGTGTAGTCACTTATAGCATTCACACCGTACAGTCACTCATAGCGTTTTCACACGTACAGTCACTCATAGCTTGTACACCGTGCAGTTACTTATAGCATTCACACCGTGCAGTCACTTGTTGTTCACTATGCAGTCACTTCTAGCTCGTACCGGGCAGTCACTCACAGCGGCCATACCGTGCAGTCACTCGTAGCATCCATGCCGCATGTTGCTACACGGCCTACGCTCATATCTTCGCTCCACACGTAACACGGTACCTACACTCATTTGCATACTGCTTTTGCGACACATGGCAGTTTCCATACTGCACGTAGGTCACGGTTCGCGTAGTCACTCATAGCGTTTCATACCGTGCAGTCACTCATAGCATTTCATGCAGTCGTTCATACCGTACAGTCACTCAAAAAAATAAATAAAAAATAAATAAAAAAATATAAATAAAATAAAATGCGTATATATATATATATATATATATATATAGTACACACATGCGTTGTAGCATTATATGCAGGAGGTGCAGTTACAGTGGCGTATACAGTACACAAGGTATAGTGGTATGCAGTAGGTTACAGGGTTAGGTACGCTCGTGGCGTATTTGCAGTGGGTACGTTGTAGTATCATATACAGTACATACGCTCACAGTGTTATATGGCAGTGGGTAGTGAGTATTGTATACAGTCCATGCGCTCATAGTGTTGTTACAGTGGGTATAGTTAGTTCGTATACCAGTCTACATGCTATAGTGATATTTGTAAGGGTCACAGTCATAGCTGCTGTATACAGTAAATACGCTCATAGTATCACATGCAGTAGGTACAGTCAGGATAGTTTGCAGTACATATGCGCAGTGACATATGCAGGGGTACAGTCACACTGTTAGGGTGTACAGTACACAAGCTCATAGTGTTATAGGCTGTAGGCACAGTTTGGTGGCACAGTGCTTATGCTCAGTGTCAGACGCAGTAGGTACAGTTAGGGTAGTCTGCTGTACATATGTGCAGTGTCATATGCAGTGGGTACAGTCACACTGGTATGGTACACAGTGCATACGCTCATAGGGGTATAGGCGTTAGGCACAGTCAGGTGGCATACAGGGCTTATGCTCAGTGTCACATGCAGCAGGTACAGTTAGTGTTTTTTGTTACAAGCACGTATACTCATAGTGTCATATGCAGAACCACAGTTAGTGTTGCGTACAGTACATACGCCCATAGTGTCTCATGCAGCAGGTACAGTTACTGTTGTGTTCGTTGTGTCACACGCTACGTGTACAGACATAGGGTCATACACTCAGACCTTGGGCACTGTTCGTATGCTTGTCGTGGTCATATTGCACTTACGTGTGCCGTTCTTTACATACATACGCAGGTCGCTGTCCAGAACATATGCTCATAACCATTGTCGTATCTAGCTTTATACTGTCTTACTATACTCACGCTTATAGCTTGCACGGTTCATACGCCCATGGAGTTACACGGAATATACTATACATTCGTTCGTACCTTCATACTTTACTCATAGATTGCTCTCTACAATCATGAATAGTTACACTGAATATTCCTCGGCGCCAGTATACTTCGCATATGTTTAAGCTAGCACTGAACATACGTTTGTAGCATTCCACGGTGCGTACGTTGAGGTTGTGGTCAGCATTAATTTGTTTAGTCCATTCAGGCAATATCACGCGAGCGTCCATCACGTCCACAGTGTTATTCAAAGACATCACGTTTACAGGTACAAGGTTTGAGTTAGATTGTCTTATTACAGGCAAGATGATTACGCTAAGACCTGTAACATTTACAGGCACGAGGATATGCAGGACCTGTCTAAACTTCACGTACGATAGGCAAGCAGACACCGATCATGTCTACAGGACACAATGCTTGTATTAAATACAGCAGGTACAGTTCATGTTTTGTTTACAGCACATATACTCATAAGTGTCACATGCAGGAGCCACAGTTAGTGCTGCATATAGTACTTGCACTCATAGTGTTCTTAGGCAGCCGGTACAGTTTCTGTTGTGTGTATTTCATGCGCCCGTTGTGTTATATGCAATGTGTACAGACAGTGTTAGACACTCAGGCATTGAGCACTGTTCGTGTGCTTGTCATGGTCATATTGAACTCACGTGTGCCGTCCTTTCCATACATACGTGGGTTGCTATCCAGAACATATGCTCATAACTGTTGTCATATCTAGATTCATTCTGTTTTAACATACACATAGCTCGCACTGTTCATGTGCACGTGGTGCTATATGCAATGTGTACAGACAGTGTTAGACACTCAGGCTTTGAGCACTGTTCGTGTGCTTGTCGTGGTCATATTGCACTCACGTGTGCCATCCTTTCCATACATACGCGAGTTGCTATCCAGAACGTTTGCTCGTAACTGTTGTTGTTGTATCTAGCTTCATACTAGCGTACCATACACATACTGCGCACTGTTCATATGCGCATTGTGTTATTGCAATGTGTACAGATAGTGTTAGACACTCAGGCCTTGAGCACTGTTTGTGGGTTTGTCGTGGTCACTTTGCACTCAGGGGTGCCGTCCTTTCCATACATACACGGGTTGCCTCCAGAACATATGCTCATAACTGTTGTTGTATCTAGCTTCATACTGTCGTACCGTACACATAGTTCGCACTGTTCATGCGCTCATTGTGTTATATGCAATGTGTACAGAAAGTGTTAGACACTAAAGCCTTGAGCACTGTTCGTGTGCTTGTCGTGGTCATATTGCACTCATGTGTGTCGTCCTTTCCATACATACGCAGGTCGCTATCCAGAACATATGTTTATAACTGTTGTCATATCTAGCTTCATACTGTCGTACCATATACACTGTTCGCACTGTTCATACGCTCGTTGTGTTATATGCAAGGGGTACAGACAGTGTTAAACACTAAGGTCTGGAGCACTGTTCGTGTGCTTGTCGTGGTCATATTGCACTCATGCATGCCGTCTTTTCATACATACGCAGGTCGCTATCAAGAACACATGCTCATAACTGTTGTCGTATCTAACTTCGTACTGTTTTACCTTACACATAGCTCGCATTGGTCATACGCTCATGGTTGCAGACGGGGTACACTACACATACGTTCGTAGCTTTCATACTGTACAGATGGTCATGGCTGGTACGCTACAATCACCAGTAGTTAAACCGCACATACCTCTGTGCCAGTGTACTTCGCATACGTTAAACTTGCACTGAAGGCATATCACGCGGCATACAACACTTTCAGGTCTTATCTAACTCAACACAATTCTACTTGACACTAATGTCATTCTATCTTTCATCAGGTTCTGCCACTCCTCTCTGCACTTGTCTCATAGTACCATCAAATCTCATCTTTCAGGTATCCAGCACTTCATTTCTTCATCTCTCCCGGACAGGCTTTCTTTTATTTCGTCTCAGGCTGTCAAGGCTGCGCTCAGAGGGGTCTTGGTCCGTAGCTCCAGTATTCCGGCTCTCAGGAGGCCTGTCAGCGGTGAACTGTTAGGTCATTGTCTGACGTGTTGGACGGTAACCCGTTCGGTTCGAGAGCAGCCTGATACTGAAGTCGGCAGTGTACCTAGCGTACTAGGGTTTCCTCCGACTGGGAGAATTCTCGTGTGCCAGGCGGGGTACGGCACGCTTACAGATAGCTCACTTAAGGTGGCAGGGTTCTTGGTTTGAGATTTCACTTTCTGTCACCATAACTTCCCGGTGGGGGCTGTGGTCAGTTTCTTCACTTCAGGCAACAGGTGGTGCCTGGTGGTGGTGTTGTCGTAACTGGCAAACTTTCTCCGCGGCAAGCCTTCGGAGCCGCCACTGTTGCCTTTCGGTGCGGGGGCTCTAACCACCTCTTTATTCATATCACATGTCCGCACATTGCTTCGTACATTAGGCCACTACCCTAGGAAATATTCAGGACACTCATTTCGAATAGGAGCTGCGTCAGCGGCCTCCAGGCACAAAGTGCCAACACATGTGATACAGAAGTTGGGCAGATGGCGCTCTGACACGTACACCACTTATGTCCCAGATCCCTCGAGGGAGATGGTAGATGCGTTTCACTATTTGGCATTATTATAAACATTACTCAAATTACCCTATATGGTGTTGTCTTTTTGCCCTCTAAAGGCGGACCCTCGGCGCGGTTTTCAGGCACACCACAACCGCTGTTCTAGGGGCAGGTAGATGTTAGTTACAGTGATATTAATCATGTTTCTTTCAGGTTCCCCTGGTGGCAGGTTACAGGTAACACTACGTACAGTAATAAGTCCTGACCACAACTATCTATATCCATCTATTTATGCATCTATCTATCTTTCTCATATCTATCTATCCTCATATCTATCTCATATCTATCTATCTATTTCATATCTATCTATCTATCTCAAATCTATCTATCTATCTCATATCTATCTATCTATCTCATATCTATCTCATATCTATCTATCTATCTATCTATCTATCTCATATCTATCTATCTATCTATCTCATATCTATCTCATATCTATCTATCTCATATCTATCTATCTATCTATCTCATATCTATCTCATATCTATCTATCTCATATCTATCTATCCATCTATCTCATATCTATCTCATATCTATCTATCTATCTATCTCATATCTATCTCATATCTATCTATCTCATATCTATCTATCTATCTATCTATCTATCTATCTATCTATCTAACTCAGATAGATGAGAGATAGATAAATAGATATGAGAGATAGATAGGTAGATGGATGATATATAGATAGATAGATACATATATATATATATATATATATATATAGATATAGATATGAGATAGATAGAAAGATAGATAAATAGATGATATATAGATAGAGAGATGATATATAGAAAGATACATAAATAGATGAATAGATAGATGATAGACAGATCGATAGATAGATGATAGATACATAGATATGATATAGATGATAGATAGATATGATATAGACAGATAGATAGATTAGATAGATAGGAGATAGATGGATATGATATAGATAGATGGATATGATATAGATAAATTTATATGATATAGATATATAGATCAGTTTCCCAACCAGGGGGCCTCCAGCTGTTGCAAAACTACAAATCCCAGCATTCCTTTGGCTTTATGAGCATACTGGGAGTTGTAGTTTTGCAACAGCTGGAGGCCCCCCTAGTTGGGAAACACTGATCTATATCAATCATCTATCTATTATCTATCTATATATCCAAAAAAAAAAAAAAAAGCAAGAGACCAGCAGCACACAGAAAAATTTGTGCAAAAAAGGTGGAGATTTATTGCATTATCCCAGTGTACAAAAGAAGCGACGTTTCAGCCACCTCTCGTCACTGTTCTCAAGGAGTTTGAAGAGGTGGCTGAAACGTCGCTTCTTTTGTACACTGGGATAATGCAATAAATCTCCACCTTTTTTGCACTAATTTTTCTGTGTGCTGCTGGTCTCTTGCTTTTTTCTAGTACAAGTGAACCTCTCACCAAGGTCCACACCCAACGTGAACCATTGCATTGGTTTTCTTCATTTTGTTGTGCTGCTCTTCTGGAGTTTTTTTTTATCTATCCATCTACCTATCTCCTATCTATCTATCTATCTATCTATCTCATATCTATCTATCTCATATTTATCTATCTCATATCTATCTATCCATCTATCTCCTATCTATCTATCTATCTATCTATCTATCTCATATCTATCTATCTCATATCTATCTATCTCATATCTATCTATCCATCTATCTCCTATCTATCTATCTCATATCTATCTATCTCATATTTATCTATCTCATATCTATCTATCTATATTATATCTATCTATCTATCCATCTATCTATATCCATCTATTTATGTATCTATCTATCTTTCTATTTATCTATCTATCTCATATCTATCTCAGATACATGAGAGATAGATGAAAGATAGATAGATATGAGAGATAGATAGATTAATAGATGATAGATATGATATAGATAGATGATAGATAGATATGATATAGATAGATAGATAGATAGGAGATAGATGGATAGATAGATGATTGATAGATAGATAGATCAGTGTTTCCCAACCAGGGGGCCTCCAGCTGTTGCAAAACTACAACTCCCAGTATGCTCATAAAGCCAAAGACATGCTGGGAGTTGTCGTTTTGGAATAGCTAGAGGCCCCCTGGTTGGGATACACTGATCTATCTATCTATCTCATATCTTTTATCTATCTATCTATCTATCTATCTATATATCATCTATCTATCTATCTATCTACAAAACTAAAGATCCAGCGGCACTCCCAGATAAGGTGCAAAAACAAAGTGTTTTATTCCCCCATGTATGTGTGACGTTTCAATAGCATCCCGCCATCTTCATCATACGTACAGTTGTACATTCTGTAGTCTCTGTGACATCACTGTGCTTCATAATAAACTGTGACATCACTGTGCTTCATACTAAACTGTGACATCACTGTGCTTCATAATAAACTGTGACATCACTGTACTTCATAATAAACTGTGACATCACTGTGCTTCATAATAAACTGTGACATCACTGTGCTTCATAATAAACTGTGACATCACTGTGCTTCATAATAAACTGTGACATCACTGTACTTCATAATAAACTGTGACATCACTGTGCTTCATAATAAACTGTGACATCACTGTGCTTCATAATAAACTGTGACATCACTGTGCTTCATAATAAACTGTGACATCACTGTGCTTCATAATAAACTGTGACATTACTGTGCTTCATAATAAACTGTGACATCACTGTGCTTCATAATAAACTGTGACATCACTGTGCTTCATAATAAACTGTGACATCACTGTACTTCATAATAAACTGTGACATCACTGTGCTTCATAATAAACTGTGACATCACTGTGCTTCATAATAAACAGTGACATCACTGTGCTTCATAATAAACTGTGACATCACTGTGCTTCATAATAAACTGTGACATGACTGTGCTCCATAATAAACTGTGACATCACTGTGCTTCATAATAAACTGTGACATCACTGTGCTTCATAATAAACTGTGACATCACTGTGCTTCATAATAAACTGTGACATCACTCTGCTTCATAATAAACTGTGACATCACTCTGCTTCATAATAAACTGTGACATCACTGTGCTTCATAATAAACTGTGACATCACTGTGCTTCATAATAAACTGTGACATCACTGTGCTTCATAATAAACTGTGACATCACTGTGCTTCATAATAAACTGAGACATCACTGTGCTTCATAATAAACTGGGACATCACTGTGCTTCATAATAAACTGGGACATCACTGTGCTTCATAATAAACTGGGACATCACTGTGCTTCATAATAAACTGTGACATCATTGTGCTTCATAATAAACTGTGACATCACTGTGCTTCATAATAAACTGTGACATCACTGTGCTTCATAATAAACTGTGACATCACTGTGCTTCATAATAAACCGTGACATCACTGTGCTACATAATAAACGGTGACATCACTGTGCTTCATAATAAACTGTGACATCACTGTGCTTCATAATAAACTGTGACATCACTGTGCTCCATAATAAACTGTGACATCACTGTGCTTCATAATAAACTGTGACATCACTGTGCTTCATAATAAACTGTGACATCACTGTGCTTCATAATAAACTGTGACATCACTCTGCTTCATAATAAACTGTGACATCACTGTGCTTCATAATAAACTGTGACATCACTGTGCTTCATAATAAACTGTGACATCACTGTGCTTCATAATAAACTGACATCACTGTGCTTCATAATAAACTGACATCACTGTGCTTCATAATAAACTGTGACATCACTGTGCTTCATAATAAACTGACATCACTGTGCTTCATAACAAACTGTGACATCAATGTGCTTCATAATAAACTGTGACATCACTGTGCTTCATAATAAACTGTGACATCACTGTGCTTCATAATAAACTGTGACATCACTGTGCTTCATAATAAACTGTGACATCACTGTACTTCATAATAAACTGTGACATCACTGTGCTTCATAATAAACTGTGACATCACTGTGCTTCATAATAAACTGTGACATCACTGTGCTTCATAATAAACTGTGACTTCACTGTGCTTCATAATAAACTGTGACATAACTGTGCTTCATCATAAATTGTGACATCACTGTGCTTCATAATAAACTGACATCACTGTGCTTCATAATAAACTGACATCACTGTGCTTCATAATAAACTGTGACATCACTGCGCTTCATAATAAACTGTGACATCACTGTGCTTCATAATAAACTGTGACATCACTGTGCTTCATAATAAACTGTGACATCACTGTGCTTCATCATAAACTGACATCACTGTGCTTCATCATAAACTGTGACATCACTGTGCTTCATAATAAACTGTGACATCACTGTGCTTCATAATAAACTGACATCACTGTGCTTCATAATAAACTGACATCACTGTGCTTCATAATAAACTGTGACATCACTGTGCTTCATAATAAACTGTGACATCACTGTGCTTCATAATAAACTGACATCACCGTGCTTCATAATAAACTGTGACATCACTGTGCTTCATAATAAACTGTGACATCACTGTGCTTCATAATAAACTGTGACATCACTGTGCTTCATAATAAACTGTGACATCACTGTGCTTCATATTAAACTGTGACATCACTGTGCTTCATAATAAACTGTGACATCACTGCTTCTTAATAAACTGTGACATCACTGTGCTTCATAATAAACTGACATCACTGTGCTTCATAATAAACTGACATCACTGTGCTTCATAATAAACTGTGACATCACTGTGCTTCATAATAAACTGTGACATTACTGTGCTTCATAATAAACTGTGACATCATTGTGCTTCATAATAAACTGTGACATCACTGTGCTTCATAATAAACTGTGACATCACTGTGCTTCATAATAAACTGTGACATTACTGTGCTTCATAATAAACTGTGACATCACTGTGCTTCATAATAAACTGTGACATCACTGTGCTTCATAATAAACTGTGACATCACTGTGCTTCATAATAAACTGTGACATCACTGTGCTTTATAATAAACTGTGACATCACTGTGCTTCACAATAAACTGTGACATCACTGTGCTTCATAATAAACTGTGACATCACTGTGCTTTATAATAAACTGTGACATCACTGTGCTTCACAATAAACTGTGACATCACTGTGCTTCATAATAAACTGTGACATCACTGTGCTTCATAATAAACTGTGACATCACTGTGCTTCACAATAAACTGTGACATCACTGTACTTCATAATAAACTGTGACATCACTGTGCTTCATAATAAACTGTGACATCACTGTGCTTCATAATAAACTGTGATATCACTGTACTTCATAATAAACTGTGACATCACTGTGCTTCATAATAAACTGTGACATCACTGTGCTTCATAATAAACTGTGACATCACTGTGCTTCATAATAAACTGTGACATCACTGTACTTCATAATAAACTGTGACATCACTGTGCTTCATAATAAACTGTGACATTACTGTGCTTCATAATAAACTGTGACATCATTGTGCTTCATAATAAACTGTGACATCACTGTGCTTCATAATAAACTGTGACATCACTGTGCTTCATAATAAACTGTGACATCACTGTGCTTTATAATAAACTGTGACATCACTGCTCTTCATAATAAACTGTGACATCACTGTGCTCCATAATAAACTGTGACATCACTGTGCTTCATAATAAACTGTGACATCACTGTGCTTCATAATAAACTGTGACATCACTGTGCTTCATAATAAACTGTGACATCACTCTGCTTCATAATAAACTGTGACATCACTGTGCTTCATAATAAACTGTGACATCACTGTGCTTCATAATAAACTGACATCACTGTGCTTCATAATAAACTGACATCACTGTGCTTCATAATAAACTGTGACATCACTGTGCTTCATAATAAACTGACATCACTGTGCTTCATAACAAACTGTGACATCACTGTGCTTCATAATAAACTGTGACATCACTGTGCTTCATAATAAACTGTGACATCACTGTGCTTCATAATAAACTGTGACATCACTGTGCTTCATAATAAACTGTGACATCACTGTACTTCATAATAAACTGTGACATCACTGTGCTTCATAATAAACTGTGACATCACTGTGCTTCATAATAAACTGTGACATCACTGTGCTTCATAATAAACTGTGACTTCACTGTGCTTCATAATAAACTGTGACATAACTGTGCTTCATCATAAACTGTGACATCACTGTGCTTCATAATAAACTGACATCACTGTGCTTCATAATAAACTGACATCACTGTGCTTCATAATAAACTGTGACATCACTGCGCTTCATAATAAACTGTGACATCACTGTGCTTCATAATAAACTGTGACATCACTGTGCTTCATAATAAACTGTGACATCACTGTGCTTCATCATAAACTGTGACATCACTGTGCTTCATCATAAACTGTGACATCACTGTGCTTCATAATAAACTGTGACATCACTGTGCTTCATAATAAACTGACATCACTGTGCTTCATAATAAACTGACATCACTGTGCTTCATAATAAACTGTGACATCACTGTGCTTCATAATAAACTGTGACATCACTGTGCTTCATAATAAACTGACATCACCGTGCTTCATAATAAACTGTGACATCACTGTGCTTCATAATAAACTGTGACATCACTGTGCTTCATAATAAACTGTGACATCACTGTGCTTCATAATAAACTGTGACATCACTGTGCTTCATAATAAACTGTGACATCACTGTGCTTCATAATAAACTGTGACATCACTGCTTCTTAATAAACTGTGACATCACTGTGCTTCATAATAAACTGACATCACTGTGCTTCATAATAAACTGACATCACTGTGCTTCATAATAAACTGTGACATCACTGTGCTTCATAATAAACTGTGACATTACTGTGCTTCATAATAAACTGTGACATCATTGTGCTTCATAATAAACTGTGACATCACTGTGCTTCATAATAAACTGTGACATCACTGTGCTTCATAATAAACTGTGACATTACTGTGCTTCATAATAAACTGTGACATCACTGTGCTTCATAATAAACTGTGACATCACTGTGCTTCATAATAAACTGTGACATCACTGTGCTTCATAATAAACTGTGACATCACTGTGCTTTATAATAAACTGTGACATCACTGTGCTTCACAATAAACTGTGACATCACTGTGCTTCATAATAAACTGTGACATCACTGTGCTTTATAATAAACTGTGACATCACTGTGCTTCACAATAAACTGTGACATCACTGTGCTTCATAATAAACTGTGACATCACTGTGCTTCATAATAAACTGTGACATCACTGTGCTTCACAATAAACTGTGACATCACTGTACTTCATAATAAACTGTGACATCACTGTGCTTCATAATAAACTGTGACATCACTGTGCTTCATAATAAACTGTGATATCACTGTACTTCATAATAAACTGTGACATCACTGTGCTTCATAATAAACTGTGACATCACTGTGCTTCATAATAAACTGTGACATCACTGTGCTTCATAATAAACTGTGACATCACTGTGCTTCATAATAAACTGTGACATCACTGTACTTCATAATAAACTGTGACATCACTGTGCTTCATAATAAACTGTGACATTACTGTGCTTCATAATAAACTGTGACATCATTGTGCTTCATAATAAACTGTGACATCACTGTGCTTCATAATAAACTGTGACATCACTGTGCTTCATAATAAACTGTGACATCACTGTGCTTTATAATAAACTGTGACATCACTGTGCTTCACAATAAACTGTGACATCACTGTGCTTCATAATAAACTGTGACATCACTGTGCTTCATAATAAACTGTGACATCACTGTGCTTCATAATAAACTGTGACATCACTGTACTTCATAATAAACTGTGACATCACTGTGCTTCATAATAAACTGTGACATCACTGTACTTCATAATAAACTGTGACATCACTGTGCTTCATAATAAACTGTGACATCACTGTGCTTCATAATAAACTGTGACATCACTGTGCTTCATAATAAACTGTGACATCACTGTGCTTCATAATAAACTTTGACATCACTGTACTTCATAATAAACTGTGACATCCCTGTGCTTCATAATAAACTGTGACATCACTGTGCTTCATAATAAACTGTGACATCACTGTGCTTCATAATAAACTGTGACATCACTGTGCTTCATAATAAACTGTGACATCACTGTGCTTCATAATAAACTGTGACATCACTCTGCTTCATAATAAACTGTGACATCACTGTGATTCATAATAAACTGTGACATCACTGTGCTTCATAATAAACTGACATCACTGTGCTTCATAATAAACTGACATCACTGTGCTTCATAATAAACTGTGACATCACTGTGCTTCATAATAAACTGACATCACTGTGCTTCATAACAAACTGTGACATCACTGTGCTTCATAATAAACTGTGACATCACTGTGCTTCATAATAAACTGTGACATCACTGTGCTTCATAATAAACTGTGACATCACTGTGCTTCATAATAAACTGTGACATCACTGCGCTTCATAATAAACTGTGACATCACTGCGCTTCATAATAAACTGTGACATCACTGTGCTTCATAATAAACTGTGACATCACTGTGCTTCATAATAAACTGACATCACTGTGCTTCATAATAAACTGACATCACTGTGCTTCATAATAAACTGTGACATCACTGCGCTTCATAATAAACTGTGACATCACTGTGCTTCATAATAAACTGACATCACTGTGCTTCATAATAAACTGTGACATCACTGTGCTTCATCATGAACTGTGACATCACTGTGCTTCATAATAAACTGTGACATCACTGTGCTTCATAATAAACTGACATCACTGTGCTTCATAATAAACTGACATCACTGTGCTTCATAATAAACTGTGACATCACTGTGCTTCATAATAAACTATGACATCACTGTGCTTCATAATAAACTGACATCACCGTGCTTCATAATAAACTGTGACATCACTGTGCTTCATAATAAACTGTGACATCACTGTGCTTCATAATAAACTGTGACATCACTGTGCTTCATAATAAACTGTGACATCACTGTGCTTCATAATAAACTGTGACATCACTGTGCTTCATAATAAACTGTGACATCACTGCGCTTCATAATAAACTGTGACATCACTGTGCTTCATAATAAACTGTGACATCACTGTGCTTCATAATAAACTGTGACATCACTGTGCTTCATAATAAACTGTGACATCACTGTGCTTCATAATAAACTGACATCACTGTGCTTCATAATAAACTGACATCACTGTGCTTCATAATAAACTGTGACATCACTGTGCTTCATAATAAACTGACATCACTGTGCTTCATAACAAACTGTGACATCACTGTGCTTCATAATAAACTGTGACATCACTGTGCTTCATAATAAACTGTGACATCACTGTGCTTCATAATAAACTGTGACATCACTGTGCTTCATAATAAACTGTGACATCACTGTGCTTCATAATAAACTGTGACATCACTGTGCTTCATAATAAACTGTGACATCACTGTGCTTCATAATAAACTGTGACATCACTGTGCTTCATCATAAACTGTGACATCACTGTGCTTCATCATAAACTGTGACATCACTGTGCTTCATAATAAACTGACATCACTGTGCTTCATAATAAACTGACATCACTGTGCTTCATAATAAACTGTGACATCACTGCGCTTCATAATAAACTGTGACATCACTGTGCTTCATAATAAACTGTGACATCACTGTGCTTCATAATAAACTGTGACATCACTGTGCTTCATCATAAACTGTGACATCACTGTGCTTCATCATAAACTGTGACATCACTGTACTTCATAATAAACTGTGACATCACTGTGCTTCATAATAAACTGTGACATCACTGTGCTTCATAATAAACTGACATCACTGTGCTTCATAATAAACTGACATCACTGTGCTTCATAATAAACTGTGACATCACTGTGCTTCATAATAAACTGTGACATCACTGTGCTTCATAATAAACTGTGACATCACTGTGCTTCATAATAAACTGTGACATCACTGCGCTTCATAATAAACTGTGACATCACTGTGCTTCATAATAAACTGTGACATCACTGTGCTTCATAATAAACTGTGACATCACTGTACTTCATAATAAACTGTGAAATCACTGTGCTTCATAATAAACTGTGACATCACTGTGCTTCATAATAAACTGTGATATCACTGTACTTCATAATAAACTTTGACATCACTGTGCTTCATAATAAACTGTGACATCACTGTGCTTCATAATAAACTGTGACATCACTGTGCTTCATAATAAACTGTGACATCACTGTGCTTCATAATAAACTGTGACATCACTGTACTTCATAATAAACTGTGACATCACTGTGCTTCATAATAAACTGTGACATTACTGTGCTTCATAATAAACTGTGACATCATTGTGCTTCATAATAAACTGTGACATCACTGTGCTTCATAATAAACTGTGACATCACTGTGCTTCATAATAAACTGTGACATCACTGTGCTTTATAATAAACTGTGACATCACTGTGCTTCACAATAAACTGTGACATCACTGTGCTTCATAATAAACTGTGACATCACTGTGCTTCATAATAAACTGTGACATCACTGTGCTTCATAATAAACTGTGACATCACTGTACTTCATAATAAACTGTGACATCACTGTGCTTCATAATAAACTGTGACATCACTGTACTTCATAATAAACTGTGACATCACTGTGCTTCATAATAAACTGTGACATCACTGTGCTTCATAATAAACTGTGACATCACTGTGCTTCATAATAAACTGTGACATCACTGTGCTTCATAATAAACTGTGACATCACTGTACTTCATAATAAACTGTGACATCCCTGTGCTTCATAATAAACTGTGACATCACTGTGCTTCATAATAAACTGTGACATCACTGTGCTTCATAATAAACTGTGACATCACTGTGCTTCATAATAAACTGTGACATCACTGTGCTTCATAATAAACTGTGACATCACTGTGCTTCATAATAAACTGTGACATCACTGTGCTTCATAATAAACTGTGACATCACTGTGCTTCATAATAAACTGTGACATCACTCTGCTTCATAATAAACTGTGACATCACTGTGATTCATAATAAACTGTGACATCACTGTGCTTCATAATAAACTGACATCACTGTGCTTCATAATAAACTGACATCACTGTGCTTCATAATAAACTGTGACATCACTGTGCTTCATAATAAACTGACATCACTGTGCTTCATAACAAACTGTGACATCACTGTGCTTCATAATAAACTGTGACATCACTGTGCTTCATAATAAACTGTGACATCACTGTGCTTCATAATAAACTGTGACATCACTGTGCTTCATAATAAACTGTGACATCACTGCGCTTCATAATAAACTGTGACATCACTGCGCTTCATAATAAACTTTGACATCACTGTGCTTCATAATAAACTGTGACATCACTGTGCTTCATAATAAACTGACATCACTGTGCTTCATAATAAACTGACATCACTGTGCTTCATAATAAACTGTGACATCACTGCGCTTCATAATAAACTGTGACATCACTGTGCTTCATAATAAACTGACATCACTGTGCTTCATAATAAACTGTGACATCACTGTGCTTCATCATAAACTGTGACATCACTGTGCTTCATAATAAACTGTGACATCACTGTGCTTCATAATAAACTGACATCACTGTGCTTCATAATAAACTGACATCACTGTGCTTCATAATAAACTGTGACATCACTGTGCTTCATAATAAACTATGACATCACTGTGCTTCATAATAAACTGACATCACCGTGCTTCATAATAAACTGTGACATCACTGTGCTTCATAATAAACTGTGACATCACTGTGCTTCATAATAAACTGTGACATCACTGTGCTTCATAATAAACTGTGACATCACTGTGCTTCATAATAAACTGTGACATCACTGTGCTTCATAATAAACTGTGACATCACTGCGCTTCATAATAAACTGTGACATCACTGTGCTTCATAATAAACTGTGACATCACTGTGCTTCATAATAAACTGTGACATCACTGTGCTTCATAATAAACTGTGACATCACTGTGCTTCATAATAAACTGACATCACTGTGCTTCATAATAAACTGACATCACTGTGCTTCATAATAAACTGTGACATCACTGTGCTTCATAATAAACTGACATCACTGTGCTTCATAACAAACTGTGACATCACTGTGCTTCATAATAAACTGTGACATCACTGTGCTTCATAATAAACTGTGACATCACTGTGCTTCATAATAAACTGTGACATCACTGTGCTTCATAATAAACTGTGACATCACTGTGCTTCATAATAAACTGTGACATCACTGTGCTTCATAATAAACTGTGACATCACTGTGCTTCATAATAAACTGTGACATCACTGTGCTTCATCATAAACTGTGACATCACTGTGCTTCATCATAAACTGTGACATCACTGTGCTTCATAATAAACTGACATCACTGTGCTTCATAATAAACTGACATCACTGTGCTTCATAATAAACTGTGACATCACTGCGCTTCATAATAAACTGTGACATCACTGTGCTTCATAATAAACTGTGACATCACTGTGCTTCATAATAAACTGTGACATCACTGTGCTTCATCATAAACTGTGACATCACTGTGCTTCATCATAAACTGTGACATCACTGTACTTCATCATAAACTGTGACATCACTGTGCTTCATAATAAACTGTGACATCACTGTGCTTCATAATAAACTGACATCACTGTGCTTCATAATAAACTGACATCACTGTGCTTCATAATAAACTGTGACATCACTGTGCTTCATAATAAACTGTGACATCACTGTGCTTCATAATAAACTGACATCACCGTGCTTCATAATAAACTGTGACATCACTGTGCTTCATAACAAACTGTGACATCACTGTGCTTCATAATAAACTGTGACATCACTGTGCTTCATAATAAACTGTGACATCACTGTGCTTCATAATAAACTGTGACATCACTGTGCTTCATAATAAACTGTGACATCACTGCTTCATAATAAACTGTGACATCACTGTGCTTCATAATAAACTGTGACATCACTGTGCTTCATAATAAACTGACATTACTGTGCTTCATAATAAACTGACATCACTGTGCTTCATAATAAACTGTGACATCACTGTGCTTCATAATAAACTGTGACATTACTGTGCTTCATAATAAACTGTGACATCATTGTGCTTCATAATAAACTGTGACATCACTGTGCTTCATAATAAACTGTGACATCACTGTGCTTCATAATAAACTGTGACATTACTGTGCTTCATAATAAACTGTGACATCATTGTGCTTCATAATAAACTGTGACATCACTGTGCTTTATAATAAACTGTGACATCACTGTGCTTCATAATAAACTGTGACATCACTGTGCTTTATAATAAACTATGACATCACTGTGCTTCACAATAAACTGTGACATCACTGTGCTTCATAATAAACTGTGACATCACTGTGCTTCATAATAAACTGTGACATCACTGTGCTTCATAATAAACTGTGACATCACTGTACTTCATAATAAACTGTGACATCACTGTGCTTCATAATAAACTGTGACATCACTGTGCTTCATAATAAACTGTGACATCACTGTGCTTCATAATAAACTGTGACATCACTGTGCTCCATAATAAACTGTGACATCACTGTGCTTCATAATAAACTGTGACATCACTGTGCTTCATAATAAACTGTGACATCACTGTGCTTCATAATAAACTGTGACATCACTCTGCTTCATAATAAACTGTGACATCACTGTGCTTCATAATAAACTGTGACATCACTGTGCTTCATAATAAACTGACATCACTGTGCTTCATAATAAACTGACATCACTGTGCTTCATAATAAACTGTGACATCACTGTGCTTCATAATAAACTGACATCACTGTGCTTCATAACAAACTGTGACATCACTGTGCTTCATAATAAACTGTGACATCACTGTGCTTCATAATAAACTGTGACATCACTGTGCTTCATAATAAACTGTGACATCACTGTGCTTCATAATAAACTGTGACATCACTGTACTTCATAATAAACTGTGACATCACTGTGCTTCATAATAAACTGTGACATCACTGTGCTTCATAATAAACTGTGACATCACTGTGCTTCATAATAAACTGTGACTTCACTGTGCTTCATAATAAACTGTGACATAACTGTGCTTCATCATAAACTGTGACATCACTGTGCTTCATAATAAACTGACATCACTGTGCTTCATAATAAACTGACATCACTGTGCTTCATAATAAACTGTGACATCACTGCGCTTCATAATAAACTGTGACATCACTGTGCTTCATAATAAACTGTGACATCACTGTGCTTCATAATAAACTGTGACATCACTGTGCTTCATCATAAACTGTGACATCACTGTGCTTCATCATAAACTGTGACATCACTGTGCTTCATAATAAACTGTGACATCACTGTGCTTCATAATAAACTGACATCACTGTGCTTCATAATAAACTGACATCACTATGCTTCATAATAAACTGTGACATCACTGTGCTTCATAATAAACTGTGACATCACTGTGCTTCATAATAAACTGACATCACCGTGCTTCATAATAAACTGTGACATCACTGTGCTTCATAATAAACTGTGACATCACTGTGCTTCATAATAAACTGTGACATCACTGTGCTTCATAATAAACTGTGACATCACTGTGCTTCATAATAAACTGTGACATCACTGTGCTTCATAATAAACTGTGACATCACTGCTTCTTAATAAACTGTGACATCACTGTGCTTCATAATAAACTGACATCACTGTGCTTCATAATAAACTGACATCACTGTGCTTCATAATAAACTGTGACATCACTGTGCTTCATAATAAACTGTGACATTACTGTGCTTCATAATAAACTGTGACATCATTGTGCTTCATAATAAACTGTGACATCACTGTGCTTCATAATAAACTGTGACATCACTGTGCTTCATAATAAACTGTGACATTACTGTGCTTCATAATAAACTGTGACATCACTGTGCTTCATAATAAACTGTAACATCACTGTGCTTCATAATAAACTGTGACATCACTGTGCTTCATAATAAACTGTGACATCACTGTGCTTTATAATAAACTGTGACATCACTGTGCTTCACAATAAACTGTGACATCACTGTGCTTCATAATAAACTGTGACATCACTGTGCTTTATAATAAACTGTGACATCACTGTGCTTCACAATAAACTGTGACATCACTGTGCTTCATAATAAACTGTGACATCACTGTGCTTCATAATAAACTGTGACATCACTGTGCTTCACAATAAACTGTGACATCACTGTACTTCATAATAAACTGTGACATCACTGTGCTTCATAATAAACTGTGACATCACTGTGCTTCATAATAAACTGTGATATCACTGTACTTCATAATAAACTGTGACATCACTGTGCTTCATAATAAACTGTGACATCACTGTGCTTCATAATAAACTGTGACATCACTGTGCTTCATAATAAACTGTGACATCACTGTGCTTCATAATAAACTGTGACATCACTGTACTTCATAATAAACTGTGACATCACTGTGCTTCATAATAAACTGTGACATTACTGTGCTTCATAATAAACTGTGACATCATTGTGCTTCATAATAAACTGTGACATCACTGTGCTTCATAATAAACTGTGACATCACTGTGCTTCATAATAAACTGTGACATCACTGTGCTTTATAATAAACTGTGACATCACTGTGCTTCACAATAAACTGTGACATCACTGTGCTTCATAATAAACTGTGACATCACTGTGCTTCATAATAAACTGTGACATCACTGTGCTTCATAATAAACTGTGACATCACTGTACTTCATAATAAACTGTGACATCACTGTGCTTCATAATAAACTGTGACATCACTGTACTTCATAATAAACTGTGACATCACTGTGCTTCATAAAAAACTGTGACATCACTGTGCTTCATAATAAACTGTGACATCACTGTGCTTCATAATAAACTGTGACATCACTGTGCTTCATAATAAACTGTGACATCACTGTACTTCATAATAAACTGTGACATCCCTGTGCTTCATAATAAACTGTGACATCACTGTGCTTCATAATAAACTGTGACATCACTGTGCTTCATAATAAACTGTGACATCACTGTGCTTCATAATAAACTGTGACATCACTGTGCTTCATAATAAACTGTGACATCACTCTGCTTCATAATAAACTGTGACATCACTGTGATTCATAATAAACTGTGACATCACTGTGCTTCATAATAAACTGACATCACTGTGTTTCATAATAAACTGACATCACTGTGCTTCATAATAAACTGTGACATCACTGTGCTTCATAATAAACTGACATCACTGTGCTTCATAACAAACTGTGACATCACTGTGCTTCATAATAAACTGTGACATCACTGTGCTTCATAATAAACTGTGACATCACTGTGCTTCATAATAAACTGTGACATCACTGTGCTTCATAATAAACTGTGACATCACTGCGCTTCATAATAAACTGTGACATCACTGCGCTTCATAATAAACTGTGACATCACTGTGCTTCATAATAAACTGTGACATCACTGTGCTTCATAATAAACTGACATCACTGTGCTTCATAATAAACTGACATCACTGTGCTTCATAATAAACTGTGACATCACTGCGCTTCATAATAAACTGTGACATCACTGTGCTTCATAATAAACTGACATCACTGTGCTTCATAATAAACTGACATCACTGTGCTTCATAATAAACTGACATCACTGTGCTTCATAATAAACTGTGACATCACTGTGCTTCATAATAAACTATGACATCACTGTGCTTCATAATAAACTGACATCACCGTGCTTCATAATAAACTGTGACATCACTGTGCTTCATAATAAACTGTGACATCACTGTGCTTCATAATAAACTGTGACATCACTGTGCTTCATAATAAACTGTGACATCACTGTGCTTCATAATAAACTGTGACATCACTGTGCTTCATAATAAACTGTGACATCACTGCGCTTCATAATAAACTGTGACATCACTGTGCTTCATAATAAACTGTGACATCACTGTGCTTCATAATAAACTGTGACATCACTGTGCTTCATAATAAACTGTGACATCACTGTGCTTCATAATAAACTGACATCACTGTGCTTCATAATAAACTGACATCACTGTGCTTCATAATAAACTGTGACATCACTGTGCTTCATAATAAACTGACATCACTGTGCTTCATAACAAACTGTGACATCACTGTGCTTCATAATAAACTGTGACATCACTGTGCTTCATAATAAACTGTGACATCACTGTGCTTCATAATAAACTGTGACATCACTGTGCTTCATAATAAACTGTGACATCACTGTGCTTCATAATAAACTGTGACATCACTGTGCTTCATAATAAACTGTGACATCACTGTGCTTCATAATAAACTGTGACATCACTGTGCTTCATCATAAACTGTGACATCACTGTGCTTCATCATAAACTGTGACATCACTGTGCTTCATAATAAACTGACATCACTGTGCTTCATAATAAACTGACATCACTGTGCTTCATAATAAACTGTGACATCACTGCGCTTCATAATAAACTGTGACATCACTGTGCTTCATAATAAACTGTGACATCACTGTGCTTCATAATAAACTGTGACATCACTGTGCTTCATCATAAACTGTGACATCACTGTGCTTCATCATAAACTGTGACATCACTGTACTTCATAATAAACTGTGACATCACTGTGCTTCATAATAAACTGTGACATCACTGTGCTTCATAATAAACTGACATCACTGTGCTTCATAATAAACTGACATCACTGTGCTTCATAATAAACTGTGACATCACTGTGCTTCATAATAAACTGTGACATCACTGTGCTTCATAATAAACTGTGACATCACTGTGCTTCATAATAAACTGTGACATCACTGTGCTTCATAATAAACTGTGACATCACTGTGCTTCATAATAAACTGACATCACTGTGCTTCATAATAAACTGACATCACTGTGCTTCATAATAAACTGTGACATCACTGTGCTTCATAATAAACTGACATCACTGTGCTTCATAACAAACTGTGACATCACTGTGCTTCATAATAAACTGTGACATCACTGTGCTTCATAATAAACTGTGACATCACTGTGCTTCATAATAAACTGTGACATCACTGTGCTTCATAATAAACTGTGACATCACTGTGCTTCATAATAAACTGTGACATCACTGTGCTTCATAATAAACTGTGACATCACTGTGCTTCATAATAAACTGTGACATCACTGTGCTTCATCATAAACTGTGACATCACTGTGCTTCATCATAAACTGTGACATCACTGTGCTTCATAATAAACTGACATCACTGTGCTTCATAATAAACTGACATCACTGTGCTTCATAATAAACTGTGACATCACTGCGCTTCATAATAAACTGTGACATCACTGTGCTTCATAATAAACTGTGACATCACTGTGCTTCATAATAAACTGTGACATCACTGTGCTTCATCATAAACTGTGACATCACTGTGCTTCATCATAAACTGTGACATCACTGTACTTCATAATAAACTGTGACATCACTGTGCTTCATAATAAACTGTGACATCACTGTGCTTCATAATAAACTGACATCACTGTGCTTCATAATAAACTGACATCACTGTGCTTCATAATAAACTGTGACATCACTGTGCTTCATAATAAACTGTGACATCACTGTGCTTCATAATAAACTGTGACATCACTGTGCTTCATAATAAACTGTGACATCACTGCGCTTCATAATAAACTGTGACATCACTGTGCTTCATAATAAACTGTGACATCACTGTGCTTCATAATAAACTGTGACATCACTGTACTTCATAATAAACTGTGAAATCACTGTGCTTCATAATAAACTGTGACATCACTGTGCTTCATAATAAACTGTGATATCACTGTACTTCATAATAAACTGTGACATCACTGTGCTTCATAATAAACTGTGACATCACTGTGCTTCATAATAAACTGTGACATCACTGTGCTTCATAATAAACTGTGACATCACTGTGCTTCATAATAAACTGTGACATCACTGTACTTCATAATAAACTGTGACATCACTGTGCTTCATAATAAACTGTGACATTACTGTGCTTCATAATAAACTGTGACATCATTGTGCTTCATAATAAACTGTGACATCACTGTGCTTCATAATAAACTGTGACATCACTGTGCTTCATAATAAACTGTGACATCACTGTGCTTTATAATAAACTGTGACATCACTGTGCTTCACAATAAACTGTGACATCACTGTGCTTCATAATAAACTGTGACATCACTGTGCTTCATAATAAACTGTGACATCACTGTGCTTCATAATAAACTGTGACATCACTGTACTTCATAATAAACTGTGACATCACTGTGCTTCATAATAAACTGTGACATCACTGTACTTCATAATAAACTGTGACATCACTGTGCTTCATAATAAACTGTGACATCACTGTGCTTCATAATAAACTGTGACATCACTGTGCTTCATAATAAACTGTGACATCACTGTGCTTCATAATAAACTGTGACATCACTGTACTTCATAATAAACTGTGACATCCCTGTGCTTCATAATAAACTGTGACATCACTGTGCTTCATAATAAACTGTGACATCACTGTGCTTCATAATAAACTGTGACATCACTGTGCTTCATAATAAACTGTGACATCACTGTGCTTCATAATAAACTGTGACATCACTGTGCTTCATAATAAACTGTGACATCACTGTGCTTCATAATAAACTGTGACATCACTCTGCTTCATAATAAACTGTGACATCACTGTGATTCATAATAAACTGTGACATCACTGTGCTTCATAATAAACTGACATCACTGTGCTTCATAATAAACTGACATCACTGTGCTTCATAATAAACTGTGACATCACTGTGCTTCATAATAAACTGACATCACTGTGCTTCATAACAAACTGTGACATCACTGTGCTTCATAATAAACTGTGACATCACTGTGCTTCATAATAAACTGTGACATCACTGTGCTTCATAATAAACTGTGACATCACTGTGCTTCATAATAAACTGTGACATCACTGCGCTTCATAATAAACTGTGACATCACTGCGCTTCATAATAAACTGTGACATCACTGTGCTTCATAATAAACTGTGACATCACTGTGCTTCATAATAAACTGACATCACTGTGCTTCATAATAAACTGACATCACTGTGCTTCATAATAAACTGTGACATCACTGCGCTTCATAATAAACTGTGACATCACTGTGCTTCATAATAAACTGACATCACTGTGCTTCATAATAAACTGTGACATCACTGTGCTTCATCATAAACTGTGACATCACTGTGCTTCATAATAAACTGTGACATCACTGTGCTTCATAATAAACTGACATCACTGTGCTTCATAATAAACTGACATCACTGTGCTTCATAATAAACTGTGACATCACTGTGCTTCATAATAAACTATGACATCACTGTGCTTCATAATAAACTGACATCACCGTGCTTCATAATAAACTGTGACATCACTGTGCTTCATAATAAACTGTGACATCACTGTGCTTCATAATAAACTGTGACATCACTGTGCTTCATAATAAACTGTGACATCACTGTGCTTCATAATAAACTGTGACATCACTGTGCTTCATAATAAACTGTGACATCACTGCGCTTCATCATAAACTGTGACATCACTGTGCTTCATAATAAACTGTGACATCACTGTGCTTCATAATAAACTGTGACATCACTGTGCTTCATAATAAACTGTGACATCACTGTGCTTCATAATAAACTGACATCACTGTGCTTCATAATAAACTGACATCACTGTGCTTCATAATAAACTGTGACATCACTGTGCTTCATAATAAACTGACATCACTGTGCTTCATAACAAACTGTGACATCACTGTGCTTCATAATAAACTGTGACATCACTGTGCTTCATAATAAACTGTGACATCACTGTGCTTCATAATAAACTGTGACATCACTGTGCTTCATAATAAACTGTGACATCACTGTGCTTCATAATAAACTGTGACATCACTGTGCTTCATAATAAACTGTGACATCACTGTGCTTCATAATAAACTGTGACATCACTGTGCTTCATCATAAACTGTGACATCACTGTGCTTCATCATAAACTGTGACATCACTGTGCTTCATAATAAACTGACATTACTGTGCTTCATAATAAACTGACATCACTGTGCTTCATAATAAACTGTGACATCACTGCGCTTCATAATAAACTGTGACATCACTGTGCTTCATAATAAACTGTGACATCACTGTGCTTCATAATAAACTGTGACATCACTGTGCTTCATCATAAACTGTGACATCACTGTGCTTCATCATAAACTGTGACATCACTGTACTTCATAATAAACTGTGACATCACTGTGCTTCATAATAAACTGTGACATCACTGTGCTTCATAATAAACTGACATCACTGTGCTTCATAATAAACTGACATCACTGTGCTTCATAATAAACTGTGACATCACTGTGCTTCATAATAAACTGTGACATCACTGTGCTTCATAATAAACTGACATCACCGTGCTTCATAATAAACTGTGACATCACTGTGCTTCATAACAAACTGTGACATCACTGTGCTTCATAATAAACTGTGACATCACTGTGCTTCATAATAAACTGTGACATCACTGTGCTTCATAATAAACTGTGACATCACTGTGCTTCATAATAAACTGTGACATCACTGCTTCATAATAAACTGTGACATCACTGTGCTTCATAATAAACTGTGACATCACTGTGCTTCATAATAAACTGACATTACTGTGCTTCATAATAAACTGACATCACTGTGCTTCATAATAAACTGTGACATCACTGTGCTTCATAATAAACTGTGACATTACTGTGCTTCATAATAAACTGTGACATCATTGTGCTTCATAATAAACTGTGACATCACTGTGCTTCATAATAAACTGTGACATCACTGTGCTTCATAATAAACTGTGACATTACTGTGCTTCATAATAAACTGTGACATCATTGTGCTTCATAATAAACTGTGACATCACTGTGCTTTATAATAAACTGTGACATCACTGTGCTTCATAATAAACTGTGACATCACTGTGCTTTATAATAAACTATGACATCACTGTGCTTCACAATAAACTGTGACATCACTGTGCTTCATAATAAACTGTGACATCACTGTGCTTCATAATAAACTGTGACATCACTGTGCTTCATAATAAACTGTGACATCACTGTACTTCATAATAAACTGTGACATCACTGTGCTTCATAATAAACTGTGACATCACTGTGCTTCATAATAAACTGTGATATCACTGTACTTCATAATAAACTGTGACATCACTGTGCTTCATAATAAACTGTGACATCACTGTGCTTCATAATAAACTGTGACATCACTGTGCTTCATAATAAACTGTGACATTACTGTGCTTCATAATAAACTGTGACATCATTGTGCTTCATAATAAACTGTGACATCACTGTGCTTCATAATAAACTGTGACATTACTGTGCTTCATAATAAACTGTGACATCATTGTGCTTCATAATAAACTGTGACATCACTGTGCTTTATAATAAACTGTGACATCACTGTGCTTCACAATAAACTGTGACATCACTGTGCTTCATAATAAACTGTGACATCACTGTGCTTCATAATAAACTGTGACATCACTGTGCTTCATAATAAACTGTGACATCACTGTACTTCATAATAAACTGTGACATCACTGTACTTCATAATAAACTGTGACATCATTGAGCTTCATAATAAACTGTGACATTACTGTGCTTCATAATAAACTGTGACATCACTGTGCTCCATAATAAACTGTGACATCACTGTGCTTCATAATAAACTGTGACATCACTGTGCTTCACAATAAACTGTGACATCACTGTACTTCATAATAAACTGTGACATCACTGAGCTTCATAATAAACTGTGACATTACTGTGCTTCATAATAAACTGTGACATCATTGTGCTTCATAATAAACTGTGACATCACTGTGCTTCATAATAAACTGTGACATCACTGTGCTTCATAATAAATCGTGACATCACTGTGCTTTATAATAAACTGTGACATCACTGTGCTTCACAATAAACTGTGACATCACTGTGCTTCATAATAAACTGTGACATCACTGTGCTTCATAATAAACTGTGACATCACTGTGCTTCATAATAAACTGTGACATCACTGTACTTCATAATAAACTGTGACATCACTGTGCTTCATAATAAACTGTGACATCACTGTGCTTCATAATAAACTGTGACATCACTGTACTTCATAATAAACTGTGACATCACTGTGCTTCATAATAAACTGTGACATCACTGTGCTTCATAATAAACTGTGACATCACTGTGCTTCATAATAAACTGTGACATCACTGTGCTTCATAATAAACTGTGACATCACTGTACTTCATAATAAACTGTGACATCACTGTGCTTCATAATAAACTGTGACATCACTGTGCTTCATAATAAACTGTGACATCACTGTGCTTCATAATAAACTGTGACATCACTGTGCTTCATAATAAACTGTGACATCACTGTGATCCATAATAAACTGTGACATCACTGTGCTTCATAATAAACTGTGACATCACTGTGCTTCATAATAAACTGTGACATCACTGTGCTTCATAATAAACTGTGACATCACTCTGCTTCATAATAAACTGTGACATCACTGTGATTCATAATAAACTGTGACATCACTGTGCTTCATAATAAACTGACATCACTGTGCTTCATAATAAACTGACATCACTGTGCTTCATAATAAACTGTGACATCACTGTGCTTCATAATAAACTGACATCACTGTGCTTCATAACAAACTGTGACATCACTGTGCTTCATAATAAACTGTGACATCACTGTGCTTCATAATAAACTGTGACATCACTGTGCTTCATAATAAACTGTGACATCACTGTGCTTCATAATAAACTGTGACATCACTGCGCTTCATAATAAACTGTGACATCACTGCGCTTCATAATAAACTGTGACATCACTGTGCTTCATAATAAACTGTGACATCACTGTGCTTCATAATAAACTGTGACATCACTGTGCTTCATACTAAACTGTGACATCACTGTGCTTCATAATAAACTGTGACATCACTGTGCTTCATAATAAACTGTGACATCACTGTGCTTCATAATAAACTGTGACATCACTGTGCTTCATAATAAACTGTGACATCACTGTGCTTCATCATAAACTGTGACATCACTGTGCTTCATAATAAACTGACATCACTGTGCTTCATAATAAACTGACATCACTGTGCTTCATAATAAACTGTGACATCACTGCGCTTCATAATAAACTGTGACATCACTGTGCTTCATAATAAACTGTGACATCACTGTGCTTCATAATAAACTGTGACATCACTGTGCTTCATCATAAACTGTGACATCACTGTGCTTCATAATAAACTGTGACATCACTGTGCTTCATAATAAACTGTGACATCACTGTGCTTCATAATAAACTGTGACATCACTGTGCTTCATAATAAACTGACATCACTGTGCTTCATAATAAACTGTGACATCACTGTGCTTCATAGTAAACTGTGACATCACTGTGCTTCATAATAAACTGTGACATCACTGTGCTTCATAATAAACTGTGACATCACTGTGCTTCAGAATAAACTGTGACATCACTGTGCTTCATAATAAACTGTGACATCACTGTGCGTCATAATAAACTGTGACATCACTGAGCTTCATAATAAACTGTGACATCACTGTGCTTCATAATAAACTGTGACATCACTGTGCTTCATAATAAACTGTGACATCACTGTGCTTCATAATAAACTGTGACATCACTGTGCTTCATAATAAACTGTGACATCACTGTGCTTCATAATAAACTGTGACATCACTGTGCTTCATCCTGTAATTTGATGTCACTGTGTATAACAACCCTGTAGTGACATCACAGTTTATTATTCTTGAATGCTGACTTCACTGTGTATATTTTCCCAGTACAATGACATCACTGTATAGTTACCCTCTACTGTGACAACACTACGTTTATTAACCCTATAGTGGCAAAACTGTTTATTGTCCCTGTACAGAGACATTACTGTTTATATTAACTCTGAACTGTAATGTCACTGTGCATATTTACCCTGTATTGTCACTCGCAGTGCAAGGTAAATATGTACAGTGGCATTAGGGTATACAGGCTTAATATATACAGTGATGTCACAGTGCAGTGTAAGTATCAACAGTGATGTTGCAGTATAGAGATAACACACAGTGATGTTATAGTTCAGAGATAATATACACAGTGATGTCACAGTACAGGGATAATACATGCAGTGATGTCACAGTACAGGGATAATACACACAGTGATGTCACAGTACAGGGATAATATACACAGTGATGTCACAGTACAGGATAATATACACAGTGATGTCACAGTACAGGGATAATACACAGTGATGTCACAGTACAGGGATAATACACAGTGATGTCACAGTACAGGGATAATACACACAGTGATGTCACAGTACAGAGATAATACACAGTGATGTCACAGTACAGAGATAATACACACAGTGCTGTCACAGTACAGGGATAATACACAGTGATGTCACAGTACAGAGATAATACACACAGTGATGTCACAGTACAGGGAGGGATAATATACACAGTGATGTCATAGTACAGGTGTTACGCCGAGCGCTCCGGGTCCCCGCTCCTCCCCGGAGCGTTCGCTTCTCTCTCGCTACCGCAGCGCTCCGGGCAGCTCCACTGACCCGGTGTGCTGCGATACCGTCTCCAGCCGGGATGCGATTCGCGATGCGGGTGGCGCCCGCTCGCGATGCGCATCCCGGCTCCCGTACCTGACTCGCTCTCCGTCTGTCCTGTCCCGGCGCGCGCGGCCCCGCTCCCTAGGGCGCGCGCGCGCCGGGTCTCTGCGATTTAAAGGGCCACTGCGCCGCTGATTGGCGCAGTGGTTCCAATTAGTGTGTTCACCTGTGCACTCCCTATTTATACCTCACTTCCCCTTCACTCCCTCGCCGGATCTTGTTGCCATTGTGCCAGTGAAAGCGTTTCCTTGTGTGTTCCTAGCCTGTGTTCCAGACCTCCTGCCGTTGCCCCCGACTACGATCCTTGCTGCCTGCCCCGACCTTCTGCTACGTCCGACCTTGCTTCTGTCTACTCCCTTGTACCGCGCCTATCTTCAGCAGTCAGAGAGGTTGAGCCGTTGCTAGTGGATACGACCTGGTCACTACCGCCGCAGCAAGACCATCCCGCTTTGCGGCGGGCTCTGGTGAAAACCAGTAGTGACTTAGAACCGATCCACTAGCACGGTCCACGCCAATCCCTCTCTGGCACAGAGGATCCACTACCTGCCAGCCGGCATCGTGACAGTAGATCCGGCCATGGATCCCGCTGAAGTTCCTCTGCCAGTTGTCGCCGACCTCACCACGGTGGTCGCCCAGCAGTCACAACAGATAGCGCAACAAGGCCAACAGCTGTCTCAACTGACCGTGATGCTACAGCAGCTACTACCACAGCTTCAACAATCATCTCCTCCGCCAGCTCCTGCACTTCCTCCGCAGCGAGTGGCCGCTTCTGGTCTACGACTATCCTTGCCGGATAAATTTGATGGGGACTCTAAATTCTGCCGTGGCTTTCTTTCCCAATGTTCCCTGCACTTGGAGATGATGTCGGACCAGTTTCCTACTGAAAGGTCTAAGGTGGCTTTCGTAGTCAGCCTTCTGTCTGGAAAAGCTCTGTCATGGGCCACACCGCTCTGGGACCGCAATGACCCCGTCACTGCCTCTATACACTCCTTCTTCTCGGAAATTCGAAGTGTCTTTGAGGAACCTGCCCGAGCCTCTTCTGTTGAGACTGCCCTGTTGAACCTGGTCCAGGGTAATTCTTCCGTTGGCGAGTACGCCGTACAATTCCGTACTCTTGCTTCAGAATTATCCTGGAATAATGAGGCCCTCTGCGCGACCTTTAAAAAAGGCCTATCCAGCAACATTAAAGATGTTCTGGCCGCACGAGAAATCCCTGCTAACCTACATGAACTCATTCATCTAGCCACTCGCATTGACATGCGTTTTTCCGAAAGGCGTCAGGAGCTCCGCCAGGATATGGACTTTGTTCGCACAAGGCGTTTTTTCTCCCCGGCTCCTCTCTCCTCTGGTCCCCTGCAATCCGTTCCTGTGCCTCCCGCCGTGGAGGCTATGCAGGTCGACCGGTCTCGCCTGACACCTCAAGAGAGGACACGACGCCGCATGGAGAATCTCTGCCTGTACTGTGCCAGTACCGAACACTTCCTGAAGGATTGTCCTATCCGTCCTCCCCGCCTGGAAAGACGTACGCTGACTCCGCACAAAGGTGAGACAGTCCTTGATGTCTACTCTGCTTCTCCACGTCTTACTGTGCCTGTGCGGATATCTGCCTCTGCCTTCTCCTTCTCTACCATGGCCTTCTTGGATTCCGGATCTGCAGGAAATTTTATTTTGGCCTCTCTCGTCAACAGGTTCAACATCCCAGTGACCAGTCTCGCCAGACCCCTCTACATCAATTGTGTAAACAATGAAAGATTGGACTGTACCATACGTTTCCGCACGGAGCCCCTTCTAATGTGTATCGGACCTCATCACGAGAAGATTGAATTTTTGGTCCTCCCCAATTGCACTTCCGAAATTCTTCTTGGACTACCCTGGCTTCAACTCCATTCCCCAACCCTGGATTGGTCCACTGGGGAGATCAAGAGTTGGGGGCCCTCTTGTTTCAAGGACTGCCTAAAACCGGTTCCCAGTACCCCTTGCCGTGACTCTGTGGTTCCCCCTGTAACCGGTCTCCCTAAGGCCTATATGGACTTTGCGGATGTTTTTTGCAAAAAACAAGCTGAGACTCTACCTCCTCACAGGCCTTATGATTGTCCTATTGACCTCCTCCCGGGCACTACTCCACCCCGGGGCAGAATTTATCCTCTGTCCGCCCCAGAGACTCTTGCTATGTCGGAGTACATCCAGGAAAATTTAAAAAAAGGCTTTATCCGTAAATCCTCCTCTCCTGCCGGAGCCGGATTTTTCTTTGTGTCCAAAAAAGATGGCTCTCTACGTCCTTGCATTGACTACCGCGGTCTTAATAAAATCACGGTAAAGAACCGCTACCCCCTACCCCTCATCTCTGAACTCTTTGATCGCCTCCAAGGTGCCCACATCTTTACCAAACTGGACTTAAGAGGTGCTTATAATCTCATCCGCATCAGAGAGGGGGATGAATGGAAAACGGCATTTAACACTAGAGATGGACACTTTGAGTATCTGGTCATGCCCTTTGGCCTGTGCAACGCCCCTGCCGTCTTCCAAGACTTTGTTAATGAAATTTTTCGTGACCTCTTATACTCCTGTGTTGTTGTATATCTGGACGATATCCTGATTTTTTCTGCCAATCTAGAAGAACACCGCCAGCATGTCCGTATGGTTCTTCAGAGACTTCGTGACAATCAACTTTATGCCAAGATAGAGAAATGTCTGTTTGAATGCCAATCTCTTCCTTTCCTAGGATACTTGGTCTCTGGCCAGGGACTACAAATGGATCCAGACAAACTCTCTGCCGTCTTAGATTGGCCATGCTCTCTCTCGTTCCTCGGATGCTTCGGAAGTTGAACTCTCTCCGCAACACATCATTCCTCCTGACTGCCTGATTTCCACTTCTCCAGCCTCCATCAGGCAAACTCCTCCAGGAAAGACCTTCGTCACTCCACGCCAACGCCTCGGAATCCTCAAATGGGGTCACTCCTCCCATCTCGCAGGTCATGCAGGCATCAAGAAATCTGTGCAACTCATCTCTCGCTTCTATTGGTGGCCGACTCTGGAGACGGATGTCGTGGACTTTGTGCGAGCCTGCACTGTCTGTGCCCGGGATAAGACTCCTCGCCAGAAGCCCGCTGGTTTTCTTCATCCTCTGCCTGTCCCCGAGCAGCCTTGGTCTCTGATTGGTATGGATTTTATTACAGACCTACCCCCATCCCGTGGCAACACTGTTGTTTGGGTGGTCGTTGATCGATTCTCCAAAATGGCACATTTCATCCCTCTTCCTGGCCTTCCTTCAGCGCCTCAGTTGGCTAAACAATTTTTTGTACACATTTTTCGTCTTCACGGGTTGCCCACACAGATAGTCTCGGATAGAGGCGTCCAATTCGTGTCAAAATTCTGGAGGGCTCTCTGTAAACAACTCAAGATTAAATTAAACTTTTCTTCTGCATATCATCCTCAATCTAATGGACAAGTAGAAAGAATTAACCAGGTCTTGGGTGATTATTTACGACATTTTGTTTCCTCCCGCCAGGATGATTGGGCAGATCTTCTACCATGGGCCGAATTCTCGTATAACTTTAGAGTCTCTGAATCTTCCTCCAAATCCCCATTTTTCGTGGTGTACGGCCGTCACCCTCTTCCCCCCCTCCCTACTTCCTTGCCCTCTGGTTTGCCCGCTGTAGATGAAGTGACTCGTGATCTTTCCACCATATGGAAAGAGACCCAAAATTCTCTTTTACAGGCTTCATCTCGCATGAAAAAGTTTGCCGATAAGAAAAGAAGAGCTCCCCCCATTTTTGCTCCCGGAGACAAGGTATGGCTCTCCGCTAAATATGTCCGCTTTCGTGTCCCCAGTTACAAACTGGGTCCACGCTATCTTGGTCCTTTCAAAGTCTTGTGCCAAATTAATCCTGTCTCTTACAAACTTCTTCTTCCTCCTTCTCTCCGTATTCCTAATGCCTTTCATGTCTCTCTTCTTAAACCACTCATCATCAACTGTTTCTCTCCCAAGATACTTTCTCCCACTCCTGTCTCCGGTTCCTCTGACGTCTTCTCAGTGAAAGAGATACTGGCCTCCAAGACGGTCAGAGGAAAAAGGTTCTTTTTGGTGGATTGGGAGGGCTGTGGACCTGAAGAGAGATCCTGGGAACCTGAGGACAACATCCTAGACAAAAGTCTGCTCCTCAGGTTCTCAGGCTCTAAGAAGAGGGGGAGACCCAAGGGGGGGGTACTGTTACGCCGAGCGCTCCGGGTCCCCGCTCCTCCCCGGAGCGCTCGCTTCTCTCTCGCTACCGCAGCGCTCCGGGCAGCTCCACTGACCCGGTGCGCTGCGATACCGTCTCCAGCCGGGATGCGATTCGCGATGCGGGTGGCGCCCGCTCGCGATGCGCATCCCGGCTCCCGTACCTGACTCGCTCTCGGTCTGTCCTGTCCCGGCGCGCGCGGCCCCGCTCCCTAGGGCGCGCGCGCGCCGGGTCTCTGCGATTTAAAGGGCCACTGCGCCGCTGATTGGCGCAGTGGTTCCAATTAGTGTGTTCACCTGTGCACTCCCTATTTATACCTCACTTCCCCTTCACTCCCTCGCCGGATCTTGTTGCCATTGTGCCAGTGAAAGCGTTTCCTTGTGTGTTCCTAGCCTGTGTTCCAGACCTCCTGCCGTTGCCCCCGACTACGATCCTTGCTGCCTGCCCCGACCTTCTGCTACGTCCGACCTTGCTTCTGTCTACTCCCTTGTACCGCGCCTATCTTCAGCAGTCAGAGAGGTTGAGCCGTTGCTAGTGGATACGACCTGGTCACTACCGCCGCAGCAAGACCATCCCGCTTTGCGGCGGGCTCTGGTGAAAACCAGTAGTGACTTAGAACCGATCCACTAGCACGGTCCACGCCAATCCCTCTCTGGCACAGAGGATCCACTACCTGCCAGCCGGCATCGTGACAACAGGGATAATACACAGTGACATAACAGTACAGGGATAATACACAGTGATGTCACAGTACAGGGATAATACACAGTGATGTGACAGTACAGAGATAATACACACAGTGATGTCACAGTACAGGAATAATACAAAGTGATGTCACAGTCCTGGAATAATACACAGTGATGTCACAGTACAGGAATAATACACAGTGATGTCACAGTACAGGAATAATACACAGTAATGTCACAGTACAGGGATAATATACAGAGTGATGTCACAGTACAATACAAGGATCATATACAGAGTGATGTCATAGTACAGGGATAATACACAGTGACGTCACAGTACAGGGATAATACACAGTGACGTCACAGTACAGGGATAATACACAGTGATGTCACAGTACAGAGATAATACACACAGTGATGTCACAGTACAGGGATAATATACACAGTGATGTCACAGTACAGGGATAATACACACAGTGATGTCACAGTACAGAGATAATATACACAGTGATGTCACAGTACAGGGATAATATACACAGTGATGTCACAGTACAGGGATAATACACAGTGATGTCACAGTACAGGCATAATACACAGTGATGTCACAGTACAGGGTTAATACACAGTGATGCCACAGTACAGGGATAATATACACAGTGATGTCACAGTACAGGGATAATACACAGTGATGTCACAGTACAGGGATAATACACACAGTGATGTCACAGTACAGAGATAATACACACAGTGATGTCACAGTGCAGAGATAATACACACAGTGATGTCACAGTACAGGGATAATACACAGTGATGTCACAGTACAGAGATAATGCACACAGCGATGTCACAGTACAGGGATAATACACAGTGATGTCACAGTACAGAGATAATACACACAGTGATGTCACAGTACAGGGAGGGATGATATACACAGTGATGTCACAGTACAGGGATACTACACAGTGACGTCACAGTACAGAGATAATACACACAGTGATGTCACAGTACAGGAATAATACACAGTGATGTCACAGTACAGGAATAATACACAGTGATGTCACAGTACAGGAATAATACACAGTGATGTCACAGTACAGGAATAATACACAGTGATGTCACAGTACAGGGATAATAGACAGAGTGATGTCACTGTACAGGGATAATACACAGTGATGTCACATTACAGGGATAATACACACAGTGATGTCACAGTACAGGGATAATATACAGAGTGATGTCACAGTACAGGGATAATATACAGAGTGATGTCACAGTGCAGGGATAATACACAGTGATGTCACATTACAGGGATAATACACACAGTGATGTCACAGTACAGGGACGATACACAGTGATGTCACAGTACAGAGATAATACACAGTGATGTCACAGTACAGGGATAATACACAGTGATGTCACAGTACAGGGATAATACACACAGTGATGTCACAGTACAGGGATAATACACAGAGTGATGGCACAGTACAGAGATAATACACAGTGACGTCACAGTACAGGGATAATACACAGTGATGGCACAGTACAGAGTTAATACACAGTGATGTCACATTACAGGGATAATACACAAAGTGATGGCACAGTACAGAGATAATACACAGTGATGTCACAGTACAGGGATAATACACACAGTGATGTCACAGTACAGGGAGGGATAATATACACAGTGATGTCATAGTACAGGGATACTACACAGTGACGTAACAGTACAGAGATAATACACACAGTGATGTCACAGTACAGGAATAATACACAGTGATGTCACAGTACAGGAATAATACACAGTGATGTCTGTCATGATGCCGGCTGGCAGGAGGTGGATCCTCTGTGCCAGAGAGGGATTGGCGTGGACCGTGCTAGTGGACCGGTTCTAAGTCACTACTGGTTTTCACCAGAGCCCGCCGCAAAGCGGGATGGTCTTGCTGCGGCGGTAGTGACCAGGTCGTATCCACTAGCAACGGCTCAACCTCTCTGACTGCTGAAGATAGGCGCGGTACAAGGGAGTAGACAGAAGCAAGGTCGGACGTAGCAGAAGGTCGGGGCAGGCAGCAAGGATCGTAGTCAGGGGCAACGGCAGGAGGTCTGGAACACAGGCTAGGAACATACAAGGAAACGCTTTCACTGGCACAATGGCAACAAGATCCGGCGAGGGAGTGCAGGGGAAGTGAGGTATACATAGGGAGTGCACAGGTGAACACACTGATTAGGACCACTGCGCCAATCAGCGGCGCAGTGGCCCTTTAAATCGCAGAGACCCGGCACGCGCGCGCCCTAGGGAGCGGGGCCGCGCGCGCCGGGACAGGACCGACGGAGAGCGAGTCAGGTACGGGAGCCGGGGTGCGCATCGCGAGCGGGCGCCACCCGCATCGCGAATCGCATCCCGGCTGGAGGCGGTATCGCAGCGCACCCGGTCAGTGGATCTGACCGGGGCGCTGCGGGAGCGAGAGTGTAGCGAGCGCTCCGGGGAGGAGCGGGGACCCGGAGCGCTCGGCGTAACAGTACCCCCCCCCTTGGGTCTCCCCCTCTTCTTGGAGCCTGAGAACCTGAGGACCAGACTTTTATCTAGGATATTGTCCTCAGGTTCCCAGGATCTCTCTTCAGGACCACAGCCCTCCCAGTCAACCAAAAAGAAGGTTTTTCCTCTGACCTTTTTGGAGGCCAGTATCTCCTTTACAGGAAAGATGTCTGAAGAACCGGAGACAGGAGTGGGAGAGATAAGTTTAGGAGAGAAACGGTTGATGATGAGTGGTTTAAGAAGAGAAACGTGAAAGGCATTAGGAATACGAAGAGAAGGAGGGAGAAGAAGTTTATAAGAGACAGGATTAATCTGGCACAAAATTTTGAAAGGACCAAGATAGCGTGGTCCCAATTTGTAGCTGGGAACACGGAAGCGGACATATTTAGCGGAGAGCCATACCTTGTCTCCGGGAGAAAAAATGGGGGGAGCTCTTCTTTTCTTATCAGCAAACTTCTTCATGCGTGATGAAGCCTGTAAGAGAGAATTTTGGGTCTCTTTCCATATGGTGGAAAGATCACGAGTTATTTCATCCACAGCGGGCAAACCAGAGGGCAAGGGAGTAGGGAGGGGGGGAAGAGGGTGACGGCCGTACACCACGAAAAATGGGGATTTGGAAGAAGATTCAGAAACTCTGAAGTTATACGAGAATTCGGCCCATGGTAGAAGATCTGCCCAGTCATCCTGGCGGGAGGAAACAAAATGCCGTAAATAATCACCCAGGACCTGGTTAATTCTTTCTACTTGCCCATTGGATTGAGGATGATAAGCAGAAGAAAAGTTTAATTTAATCTTGAGTTGTTTACAGAGAGCCCTCCAGAATTTTGACACGAATTGGACGCCTCTATCCGAGACGATCTGCGTGGGCAACCCGTGAAGACGAAAAATGTGTACAAAAAATTGTTTTGCCAACTGAGGCGCAGAAGGAAGACCAGGAAGAGGGATGAAATGTGCCATCTTGGAGAATCGATCAACGACCACCCAAACAACAGTGTTGCCACGGGATGAGGGTAAGTCTGTAATAAAGTCCATACCAATCAGAGACCAAGGTTGTTCGGGAACAGGCAGAGGATAAAGAAGACCAGCGGGCTTCTGGCGAGGAGTCTTATCCCGGGCACAGACAGTGCAGGCCCGCACAAAATCAACAACATCCGTCTCCAGAGTCGGCCACCAATAGAAACGAGAGATGAGTTGCACGGATTTCTTGATGCCCGCATGGCCTGCGAGATGGGAGGAGTGACCCCATTTGAGGATTCCGAAGCGTTGGCGTGGAGTGACGAAGGTCTTCCCTGGAGGAGTTTGCCTGATGGAGGCTGGAGAAGTGGAGATCAGGCAGTCAGGAGGAATGATGTGTTGCGGAGAGAGCTCTACTTCCGAGGCATCCGAGGAACGAGAGAGAGCATCGGCCCTGATGTTCTTATCGGCAGGCCGAAAGTGAATTTCAAAATTAAATCGGGCAAAGAACAGAGACCACCTGGCCTGGCGAGGATTCAGCCGTTGGGCAGACTGGAGATAGGAGAGATTTTTGTGATCGGTGTAAATAATAACTGGAAATCTTGATCCCTCCAGCAGATGCCTCCATTCCTCAAGTGCTAATTTAATGGCTAGTAGCTCTCGATCCCCGATGGAGTAGTTCCTCTCCGCCGGAGAGAAGGTCCTAGAAAAAAAACCACAAGTAACAGCATGCCCGGAAGAATTTTTTTGTAGAAGGACCGCTCCCGCTCCTACTGAGGAGGCATCTACCTCCAATAGGAAGGGTTTAGATGGGTCAGGTCTAGAGAGCACGGGAGCAGAAGAAAAGGCAGACTTGAGCTGTTTAAAGGCGTCTTCCGCTTGAGGAGGCCATGACTTAGGATTGGCATTCTTTTTGGTTAAAGCCACGATAGGAGCCACAACGGTGGAAAAATGTGGAATAAATTGTCTGTAATAATTGGCGAACCCCAAAAAACGTTGGATAGCACGGAGTCCGGAGGGGCGTGGCCAATCTAAGACGGCAGAGAGTTTGTCTGGATCCATTTGTAGTCCCTGGCCAGAGACCAAGTATCCTAGGAAAGGAAGAGATTGACATTCAAACAGACATTTCTCCATCTTGGCATAAAGTTGATTGTCACAAAGTCTCTGAAGAACCATGCGGACATGCTGGCGGTGTTCTTCTAGGGTGGCAGAAAAAATCAGGATATCGTCCAGATACACAACAACACAGGAATATAAGAGATCACGAAAAATTTCATTAACAAAGTCTTGGAAGACGGCAGGGGCGTTGCACAGGCCAAAGGGCATGACCAGTGTTACGCCGAGCGCTCCGGGTCCCCGCTCCTCCCCGGAGCGCTCGCTTCACTCCCTCCGCTGCAGCGCTCCGGTCACGTCCTCTGACCCGGGGCGCTGCGATCCTGCTGCCAGCCGGGATGCGATTCGCGATGCGGGTAGCGCCCGCTCGCGATGCGCACCCCGGCTCCCCTACCTGACTCGCTCCCCGTCTGTTCTGTCCCGGCGCGCGCGGCCCCGCTCCCTAGGGCGCGCGCGCGCCGGGTCTCTGCGATTTAAAGGGCCACTGCGCCGCTGATTGGCGCAGTGGTTCCTATTAGGGTTTTCACCTGTGCACTTCCCTATATTACCTCACTTCCCTTGCACTCCCTTGCCGGATCTTGTTGCCTTAGTGCCAGTGAAAGCGTTCCTTGTGTGTTCCTTGCCAGTGTTTCCAGACCTTCTGCCGTTGCCCCTGACTACGATCCTTGCTGCCTGCCCCGACCTTCTGCTACGTCCGACCTTGCTTCTGCCTACTCCCTTGTACCGCGCCTATCTTCAGCAGCCAGAGAGGTGAGCCGTTGCTAGTGGATACGACCTGGTCACTACCGCCGCAGCAAGACCATCCCGCTTTGCGGCGGGCTCTGGTGAAAACCAGTAGTGGCTTAGAACCGGTCCACTAGCACGGTCCACGCCAATCCCTCTCTGGCACAGAGGGTCCACTACCTGCCAGCCGGCATCGTGACAGTAGATCCGGCCATGGATCCCGCTGAAGTTCCTCTGCCAGTTGTCGCTGACCTCACCACGGTGGTCGCCCAGCAGTCACAACAGATAGCGCAACAAGGCCAACAGCTGTCTCAACTGACCGTTATGCTACAACAGTTGCTACCACAGCTTCAGCAGTCATCTCCTCCGCCAGCTCCTGCACCTCCTCCGCAGCGAGTGGCCGCTCCTGGGATACGCTTATCCTTGCCGGATAAATTTGATGGGGACTCTAAGTTTTGCCGTGGCTTTCTTTCCCAATGTTCCCTGCATCTGGAGATGATGTCGGACCTGTTTCCCACTGAAAGGTCTAAGGTGGCTTTCGTAGTCAGTCTTCTGTCCGGAAAAGCCCTGTCATGGGCCACACCGCTCTGGGACCGCAATGACCCCGTCACTGCCTCTGTACACTCCTTCTTCTCGGAAATCCGAAGTGTCTTTGAGGAACCTGCCCGAGCCTCTTCTGCTGAGACTGCCCTGTTGAACCTGGTCCAGGGTAATTCTTCCGTTGGCGAGTATGCCGTACAATTCCGTACACTTGCTTCAGAATTGTCCTGGAATAATGAGGCCCTCTGCGCGACCTTCAAAAAAGGCCTATCCAGCAACATTAAAGATGTTCTGGCCGCACGAGAAATTCCTGCTAATCTACATGAACTTATTCACCTAGCCACTCGCATTGACATGCGTTTTTCTGAAAGGCGTCAGGAACTCCGCCAAGATATGGACTCTGTTCGCACGAGGCGTTTCGTCTCCTCGGCTCCTCTCTCCTCTGGTCCCCTGCAATCTGTTCCTGTGCCTCCCGCCGTGGAGGCTATGCAGGTCGACCGGTCTCGCCTGACACCTCAAGAGAGGACACGACGCCGTATGGAGAACCTCTGCCTGTACTGTGCTAGTACCGAACACTTCCTGAGGGATTGTCCTATCCGTCCTCCCCGCCTGGAAAGACGTACGCGGACTCCGCACAAAGGTGAGACAGTCCTTGATGTCTACTCTGCTTCTCCACGTCTTACTGTGCCTGTGCGGATGTCTGCCTCTGCCTTCTCCTTCTCTACAGTGGCCTTCTTGGACTCTGGATCTGCAGGAAATTTTATTTTGGCCTCTCTCGTCAACAGGTTCAACATCCCAGTGACCAGTCTCGCCAGACCCCTCTACATCAATTGTGTAAATAATGAAAGATTGGACTGTACCATACGTTTCCGCACGGAGCCCCTTCTTATGAGCATCGGATCTCATCATGAGAGGATTGAACTTTTGGTCCTTCCCAATTGCACCTCGGAGATTCTCCTTGGACTTCCCTGGCTTCAACTTCATTCCCCAACCCTGGATTGGTCCACTGGGGAGATCAAGAGTTGGGGGTCCTCTTGTTCCAAGAACTGTCTAAAACCGGTTCCCAGTAACCCTTGCCGTAACTCTGTGGTTCCTCCAGTAACCGGTCTCCCTAAGGCCTATATGGACTTCGCGGATGTTTTCTGCAAAAAACAAGCTGAGACTCTACCTCCTCACAGGCCTTATGATTGCCCTATCGACCTCCTCCCGGGTACTACTCCACCCCGGGGCAGAATTTATCCTCTCTCTGCCCCAGAGACTCTTGCCATGTCCGAATACGTCCAGGAGAATCTAAAAAAGGGCTTTATCCGTAAATCCTCCTCTCCTGCCGGAGCCGGATTTTTCTTTGTGTCCAAAAAAGATGGCTCCCTACGTCCTTGCATTGACTACCGCGGTCTTAATAAAATCACGGTTAAGAACCGCTACCCCTTACCCCTCATCTCTGAACTCTTTGATCGCCTCCAAGGTGCCCACATCTTCACTAAATTGGACTTAAGAGGCGCCTATAACCTCATCCGCATCAGAGAGGGGGACGAGTGGAAAACGGCATTTAACACCAGAGATGGACACTTTGAGTATCTGGTCATGCCCTTTGGACTGTGCAATGCCCCTGCCGTCTTCCAAGACTTTGTCAATGAAATTTTTCGTGATCTGTTATACTCCTGTGTTGTGGTATATCTGGACGATATCCTAATTTTTTCTGCCAATCTAGAAGAACACCGCCAACATGTCCGTATGGTTCTTCAGAGACTTCGTGACAACCAACTCTATGCCAAAATTGAGAAATGTCTGTTTGAATGCCAATCTCTTCCTTTTCTAGGATATTTGGTCTCTGGCCAGGGACTACAGATGGATCCAGACAAACTCTCTGCCGTCTTAAATTGGCCACGCCCCTCCGGACTCCGTGCTATCCAACGCTTTTTGGGGTTCGCCAATTATTACAGGCAATTTATTCCACATTTTTCTACCATTGTGGCTCCTATCGTGGCTTTAACCAAAAAAAATGCTGATCCCAAGTCCTGGCCTCCTCAAGCAGAAGACTCCTTTAAACGACTCAAGTCTGCCTTTTCTTCGGCTCCCGTGCTCTCCAGACCTGACCCTTCCAAACCCTTCCTATTGGAGGTTGATGCCTCCTCAGTAGGAGCTGGAGCTGTTCTTCTACAAAAAAATTCTTCCGGGCATGCTGTCACTTGTGGTTTTTTCTCTAGGACCTTCTCTCCAGCGGAGAGGAACTACTCCATCGGGGATCGAGAGCTTCTAGCCATTAAATTAGCACTTGAGGAATGGAGGCATCTGCTGGAGGGATCAAGATTTCCTGTTATTATCTACACCGACCACAAGAACCTCTCCTACCTCCAGTCGGCCCAACGGCTGAATCCTCGCCAGGCCCGGTGGTCTCTGTTCTTTGCCCGATTTAATTTTGAGATTCACTTTCGTCCTGCCGATAAGAACATTAGGGCCGATGCTCTCTCTCGTTCCTCGGATGCCTCAGAAGTTGATCTCCCTCCGCAACACATCATTCCACCTGACTGCCTGATCTCCACTTCTCCTGCCTCCATCAGGCAGACTCCTCCAGGAAAGACCTTTGTTTCTCCACGCCAACGCCTCGGAATCCTCAAATGGGGTCACTCCTCCCATCTCGCAGGTCATGCGGGCATCAAGAAATCTGTGCAACTCATCTCCCGCTTCTATTGGTGGCCGACTCTGGAGACGGATGTTGGGGACTTTGTGCGAGCCTGCACTATCTGTGCCCGGGATAAGACTCCTCGCCAGAAGCCCGCTGGTTTTCTTCATCCTCTGCCTGTCCCCGAACAGCCTTGGTCTCTGATTGGTATGGATTTTATTACTGATTTACCCCCTTCCCGTGGCAACACCGTTATTTGGGTGGTCGTTGATCGATTCTCCAAAATGGCACATTTCATCCCTCTTCCTGGTCTTCCTTCTGCGCCTCAGTTGGCTAAACAATTTTTTGTACACATTTTTCGTCTTCACGGGTTGCCTACGCAGATTGTCTCGGATAGAGGGGTCCAATTCGTGTCTAAATTCTGGAGAGCTCTCTGTAAACAACTCAAGATTAAATTAAATTTTTCCTCTGCATATCATCCCCAGTCCAATGGACAAGTAGAAAGAATTAACCAGATCCTGGGTGATTATTTGCGACATTTTGTTTCCTCCCGCCAGGATGACTGGGCAGATCTCCTTCCATGGGCCGAATTCTCGTATAACTTCAGGGTCTCTGAATCTTCCTCCAAATCCCCATTTTTCGTGGTGTACGGCCGTCACCCTCTTCCCCCCCTCCCTACCCCCTTGCCCTCTGGTCTGCCCGCTGTGGATGAAATTTCTCGTGACCTTTCCATTATATGGAGAGAGACCCAAAATTCTCTCTTACAGGCTTCTTCACGCATGAAGAGGTTCGCGGATAAGAAAAGAAGAGCTCCCCCCGTTTTTTCCCCTGGAGACAAGGTATGGCTCTCCGCTAAATATGTCCGCTTCCGTGTCCCTAGCTACAAGTTGGGACCACGCTATCTTGGTCCTTTCAAAATTTTGTGTCAAATTAATCCTGTCTCTTATAAACTTCTTCTTTCTCCTTCTCTTCGTATCCCTAATGCCTTTCACGTCTCTCTTCTCAAACCACTCATCCTCAACCGTTTTTCTCCCAAATCTGTTCCTCCCACTCCTGTTTCCGGCTCCTCGGACGTCTTCTCTGTCAAGGAGATTTTGGCTGCCAAAAAGGTCAGAGGGAAAAATTTTTTTTTAGTAGACTGGGAGGGTTGTGGTCCTGAAGAGAGATCCTGGGAACCTGAGGACAACATCCTTGACAAAAGTCTGCTCCTCAGGTTCTCAGGCTCCAAGAAGAGGGGGAGACCCAAGGGGGGGGGGTACTGTTACGCCGAGCGCTCCGGGTCCCCGCTCCTCCCCGGAGCGCTCGCTTCACTCCCTCCGCTGCAGCGCTCCGGTCACGTCCTCTGACCCGGGGCGCTGCGATCCTGCTGCCAGCCGGGATGCGATTCGCGATGCGGGTAGCGCCCGCTCGCGATGCGCACCCCGGCTCCCCTACCTGACTCGCTCCCCGTCTGTTCTGTCCCGGCGCGCGCGGCCCCGCTCCCTAGGGCGCGCGCGCGCCGGGTCTCTGCGATTTAAAGGGCCACTGCGCCGCTGATTGGCGCAGTGGTTCCTATTAGGGTTTTCACCTGTGCACTTCCCTATATTACCTCACTTCCCTTGCACTCCCTTGCCGGATCTTGTTGCCTTAGTGCCAGTGAAAGCGTTCCTTGTGTGTTCCTTGCCAGTGTTTCCAGACCTTCTGCCGTTGCCCCTGACTACGATCCTTGCTGCCTGCCCCGACCTTCTGCTACGTCCGACCTTGCTTCTGCCTACTCCCTTGTACCGCGCCTATCTTCAGCAGCCAGAGAGGTGAGCCGTTGCTAGTGGATACGACCTGGTCACTACCGCCGCAGCAAGACCATCCCGCTTTGCGGCGGGCTCTGGTGAAAACCAGTAGTGGCTTAGAACCGGTCCACTAGCACGGTCCACGCCAATCCCTCTCTGGCACAGAGGGTCCACTACCTGCCAGCCGGCATCGTGACAACCAGATACTCAAAGTGTCCATCTCTAGTGTTAAATGCCGTTTTCCATTCATCCCCCTCTCTGATGCGGATGAGATTATAAGCACCTCTTAAGTCCAGTTTGGTAAAGATGTGGGCACCTTGGAGGCGATCAAAGAGATCAGAGATAAGAGGTAGAGGGTAGCGGTTCTTTACCGTGACTTTGTTAAGACCGCGGTAGTCAATGCAAGGGCGTAGGGAGCCATCTTTTTTGGACACAAAGAAAAATCCGGCTCCGGCAGGAGAGGAGGATTTGCGGATAAAGCCCTTTTTTAAATTTTCCTGGATGTACTCAGACATAGCAAGAGTCTCTGGGGCGGACAGAGGATAAATTCTGCCCCGGGGTGGAGTAGTACCCGGGAGGAGGTCAATAGGACAGTCATAAGGCCTGTGAGGAGGAAGAGTCTCAGCTTGTTTTTTGCAAAACACATCAGCAAAGTCCATATAGGCCTTAGGGAGACCGGTTACAGGGGGAACCACAGGATCACGGCAGGGAGTACTGGTAACCGGTTTAAGGCAGTCCTTGAAACAAGAGGTACCCCAACTCTTGATCTCCCCTGTGGACCAATCCAGGGTTGGGGAATGGTGTTGAAGCCAGGGTAGTCCAAGGAGAATTTCGGAAGTGCAATTGGAGAGGACCAAAAACTCAATTCTTTCGTGATGAGGTCCGATGCACATTAGGAGGGGTTCCGTGCGGTAACGCACGGCACAGTACAATCTTTCATTGTTAACGCAATTGATGTAAAGAGGTCTGGCGAGACTGGTCACTGGGATGTTGAACCTGTTGATGAGAGAGGCCAAAATAAAGTTTCCTGCAGATCCGGAATCCAAGAAGGCCTTAGTGGAGAAGGAGAAGGTAGAGGCAGATATCCGCACAGGCACAGTAAGACGTGGAGAAGCAGAGTTGACATCAAGGACTGTTTCACCTTTGTGCGGAGTCAGCGTACGTCTTTCCAGGCGGGGAGGACGGATAGGACAATCCTTCAGGAAGTGTTCGGTACCGGCACAGTACAGGCAGAGATTCTCCATGCGGCGTCGTGTCCTCTCTTGAGGTGTCAGGCGAGACCGGTCAACTTGCATAGCCTCCACGGCGGGAGGCACAGGAACGGATTGCAGAGGACCAGAGGAGAGAGGAGCCGGGGAGAAAAAACGCCTCGTGCGAACAAAGTCCATATCCTGGCGGAGCTCCTGACGCCTTTCGGAAAAACGCATGTCAATGCGAGTGGCTAGATGAATGAGTTCATGTAGGTTAGCAGGAATTTCTCGTGCGGCCAGAACATCTTTAATGTTGCTGGATAGGCCTTTTTTAAAGGTCGCGCAGAGGGCCTCATTATTCCAGGAAAGTTCTGAAGCAAGAGTACGGAATTGCACGGCGTACTCGCCAACGGAAGAATTACCCTGGACCAGGTTCAGCAGGGCAGTCTCAGCAGAAGAGGCTCGGGCAGGTTCCTCAAAGACACTTCGAATTTCCGAGAAGAAGGAGTGTACAGAGGCAGTGACGGGGTCATTGCGGTCCCAGAGCGGTGTGGCCCATGACAGAGCTTTTCCAGACAGAAGGCTGACTACGAAAGCCACCTTAGACCTTTCAGTAGGAAACTGGTCCGACATCATCTCCAAGTGCAGGGAACATTGTGAAAGAAAGCCACGGCAAAACTTAGAGTCCCCATCAAATTTATCCGGCAAGGATAGTCGTAGGCCTGAGGCGGCCACTCGCTGCGGAGGAGGTGCAGGAGCTGGCGGAGGAGATGATTGCTGAAGCTGAGGTAGTAGCTGCTGTAGCATCACGGTCAGTTGAGACAGCTGGTGGCCTTGTTGCGCTATCTGTTGTGACTGCTGGGCGACCACCGTGGTGAGGTCGGCGACAACTGGCAGAGGAACTTCAGCGGGATCCATGGCCGGATCTACTGTCACGATGCCGGCTGGCAGGAGGTGGATCCTCTGTGCCAGAGAGGGATTGGCGTGGACCGTGCTAGTGGACCGGTTCTACGTCACTACTGGTTTTCACCAGAGCCCGCCGCAAAGCGGGATGGTCTTGCTGCGGCGGTAGTGACCAGGTCGTATCCACTAGCAACGGCTCAACCTCTCTGACTGCTGAAGATAGGCGCGGTACAAGGGAGTAGACAGAAGCAAGGTCGGACGTAGCAGAAGGTCGGGGCAGGCAGCAAAGATCGTAGTCAGGGGCAACGGCAGGAGGTCTGGAACACAGGCTAGGAACATACAAGGAAACGCTTTCACTGGCACAATGGCAACAAGATCCGGCGAGGGAGTGCAGGGGAAGTGAGGTATACATAGGGAGTGCACAGGTGAACACACTGATTAGAACCACTGCGCCAATCAGCGGCGCAGTGGCCCTTTAAATCGCAGAGACCCGGCGCGCGCGCGCCCTAGGGAGCGGGGCCGCGCGCGCCGGGACAGGACCGACGGAGAGCGAGTCAGGTACGGGAGCCGGGGTGCGCATCGCGAGCGGGCGCCACCCGCATCGCGAATCGCATCCCGGCTGGAGGCGGTATCGCAGCGCACCCGGTCAGTGGATCTGACCGGGGCGCTGCGGGAGCGAGAGTGTAGCGAGCGCTCCGGGGAGGAGCGGGGACCCGGAGCGCTCGGCGTAACAATGTCACAGTACAGGAATAATACACAGTGATGTCACAGTACAGGAATAATACACAGTGATGTCACAGTACAGGGATAATAGACAGAGTGATGTCACTGTACAGGGATAATATACAGAGTGATGTCACAGTACAGGGATAATAGACAGAGTGATGTCACTGTACAGGGATAATATACAGAGTGATGTCACATTACAGGGATAATACACACAGTGATGTCACAGTACAGGGATAATATACAGAGTGATGTCACAGTACAGGGATAATATACAGAGTGATGTCACAGTGCAGGGATAATACACAGTGATGTCACATTACAGGGATAATACACACAGTGATGTCACAGTACAGGGACGATACACAGTGATGTCACAGTACAGAGATAATACACAGTGATGTCACAGTACAGGGATAATACACAGTGATGTCACAGTACAGGGATAATACACACAGTGATGTCACAGTACAGGGATAATACACACAGTGATGTCACAGTACAGGGATAATACACAGTGACGTCACAGTACAGGGATAATACACAGTGATGGCACAGTACAGAGTTAATACACAGTGATGTCACATTACAGGGATAATACACAGAGTGATGGCACAGTACAGAGATAATACACAGTGATGTCACAGTACAGGGATAATACACACAGTGATGTCACAGTACAGGGATAATACACAGTGATGTCACAGTACAGGGATAATACACACAGTGATGTCACAGTACAGGGATAATACACAGAGTGATGGCACAGTACAGAGATAACACACAGTAACGTCACAGTACAGGGATAATACACAGTGATGGCACAGTACAGAGTTAATACACAGTGATGTCACATTACAGGGATAATACACAAAGTGATGGCACAGTACAGATATAATACACAGTGATGTCACAGAACAGGGATAATACACAGTGATGTCACAGTATAACCATCTCACAGCCGGACCACCATGTAATTTTAGCAGAAAATAAAGCAGGGCCTCATGTTCAAGTTTCGCCTAAGGCCTCACAAAGTCTAGAGCCGCCTCTGGTCGGCCCTACCATGGGACCCGGTGGGACCATAAGTCCCAGGTGGCACTTTTCAGGGGCGGCATTTTGCTGCCCCCTTTTTTTTTGTGCCTAGTAGGTTCATGGTAGGGTTGGCGCCACCGCTGCTCACTGTTCTAAAGCAGCTGCGGGGTATAATAGCGCAGCGGGCACTTTAGACAGTGAGTCTGCCTCCGGCCGACCGGGGTCTGACGAGGGACGTCGCACAAGTGACGTACTTCTGCAGACCCGCTCAGGAGGACGTCAGTGACGTCACTCGTCAGGCCGCTGCCGGAGAGGAGAAGCGCTGTGCAGGGCAGATAAGTGTGTCTCTGTGTGTGTGTGTGTGTGTGTGTGTCTGTCTGTGAGTTTAGGGGGCTATGGCTACCTAATGTGAGGAATCTATGCTACCTAATGTGGGGAAACTATGTTACCTAATGTGGGGAATCTGTGCTTCCTAATGTGGGGAAACTATGCTACCTAATGTGGGGAAAGTATGCTACCTAATGTGGGGAAGCTATGCTACCTAATGTGGGGAAACTATGTTACCTAATGTGGGGAATCTGTGCTACCTAATGTGGGGAAACTATGCTACCTAATGTGGGGAAACTATGTTACCTAATGTGGGGAATCTGTGCTTCCTAATGTGGGGAAACTATGTTACCTAATGTGGGGAATCTGTGCTTCCTAATGTGGGGAAACTATGCTACCTAATGTGGGGAAAGTATGCTACCTAATGTGGGGAAGCTATGCTACCTAATGTGGGGAAACTATGTTACCTAATGTGGGGAATCTGTGCTACCTAATGTGGGGAAACTATGCTACCTAATGTGGGGAAACTATGTTACCTAATGTGGAGAATCTATGCTACCTAATGTGGGGAAACTATGTTACCTAATGTGGGGAAACTATGTTACCTGATGTGGGGAATCTGTGCTACCTAATGTGGGGAAACTATGCTACCTAATGTGGGGAAACTATGTTACCTAATGTGGGGAATCTGTGCTACCTATTGTGGGGAAACTATGCTACCTAATGTGGGGAAACTATGCTACCTAATGTGGGCAAACTATGCTACCTAATGTGGGGAAACTGCTACCTAATGTAGGGAATCTATGCTACATAATGTGGGGAAACTATGCTACCTAATGTGAGGAAACTATGCTACCTAATGTGGGGGAATCTATGCTACCTAATGTTGGGAATCTATGCTACCTAATGTGGGGGGATTGAATGAGCTGCGGCATATGGGAGGCCTTAATAAATAATTAGAAACGTATACAGCAAGTGACATATGGGGGTCCACTTGAGTAAGTGACACATGTCTGTCTGTGTGTTTAGGGGGCTATGGCTACCTAATGTGAGGAATCTATGCTACCTAATGTGGGGAAACTATGTTACCTAATGTGGGGAATCTGTGCTTCCTAATGTGGGGAAACTATGCTACCTAACGTACGGAAAGTATGCTACCTAATGTGGGGAAGCTATGCTACCTAATGTGGGGAAACTATGTTACCTAATGTGGGGAATCTGTGCTACCTAATGTGGGGAAACTATGCTACCTAATGTGGGGAAACTATGTTACCTAATGTGGGGAATCTGTGCTTCCTAATGTGGGGAAACTATGTTACCTAATGTGGGGAATCTGTGCTTCCTAATGTGGGGAAACTATGCTACCTAATGTGGGGAAAGTATGCTACCTAATGTGGGGAAGCTATGCTACCTAATGTGGGGAAACTATGTTACCTAATGTGGGGAATCTGTGCTACCTAATGTGGGGAAACTATGCTACCTAATGTGGGGAAACTATGTTACCTAATGTGGAGAATCTATGCTACCTAATGTGGGGAAACTATGTTACCTAATGTGGGGAAACTATGTTACCTGATGTGGGGAATCTGTGCTACCTAATGTGGGGAAACTATGCTACCTAATGTGGGGAAACTATGTTACCTAATGTGGGGAATCTGTGCTACCTAATGTGGGGAAACTATGCTACCTAATGTGGGGAAACTATGTTACCTAATGTGGGGAATCTGTGCTACCTATTGTGGGGAAACTATGCTACCTAATGTGGGGAAACTATGCTACCTAATGTGGGCAAACTATGCTACCTAATGTGGGCAAACTGCTACCTAATGTAGGGAATCTATGCTACCTAATGTGGGGAAACTATGCTACCTAATGTGAGGAAACTATGCTACCTAATGTGGGGGAATCTATGCTACCTAATGTTGGGAATCTATGCTACCTAATGTGGGGGGATTGAATGAGCTGCGGCATATGGGAGGCCTTAATAAATAATTAGAAACTTATACAGCAAGTGACATATGGGGGTCCACCTGAGTAAGTGACACATGGAGGAGGGGTGCTGAACAATTGATGTTTTTTTTGGGGGGGGGGCATAGGCACATTCTTTGCACAAGGGCCCTCTGCTGTCTGTGTCCGCCCCTGGGTAGAGAATAAGGGGTAAAGTGGAAAATTGAACAAATGCAGTTATTTTTTTCTTAATTTTTTTTTAATGAAGTAAACGAGATAAAGGTAAGCAATGACTTTTCCTCAGTCTGAAGCGCGGTCCTCATCGGCAGGAAGCAGTGAGGAGGAGGAGGATGACGGAGGTTCTGATTCCATCTCTGCTTCTTTTTCGTCCCTCTCTATATATAGGGCCGTGGCCATGAAGAAGGCTCCTCCGATGACTGCCATTATGGTGCAGGTCATGAGGGCATACTCCAGGCTGCGGTATTTCAGAAGAGGGGATTTGGCATATCCTCGTTCGTAGGTGTCAGATATCAGGCCAATGAGGTACGGGCTGCCGGCGTCACCTAGGAGGTGATAGATTGTCATTTGCACGGCCAGGGCTGAAGATCTCCTCCACGGAGTTACTACTTTTAGTATAATGTCAGATATGAGGGTGAAATTTACTGACAGAAGCGTCTCTCCGATGAAGATGAAGATGTTAGTGGCAACGAGGCTGATGTTGCCAAAAGTCAATGCCAACAGAAGAAAAGGGGCAGAGAGCATCATCGCGCATCCACACACAAGCGGGTCCGCCCGTGGGTTAGATTTGCGATATCTTTTACTTATCTCCGTCCCTGCTACAACTCCCAGAATGCCGGAAACGACTGTAACCACACCAAATATTAGGATGTCGTGATAGTCACACGGTTCAGCACGGCAAGGGTCCTTCTCTTGTAGGAGTGTTCGTGCGTGGGTCAGGTATGACGGACCCCATACACCTATGGCTCCCACTATGAAGGATACCGCCGTCGATCCCATGGTGGTTAACATGAAGCTTCTATTTTTAAATATGTTTTTCAGATCTGTCGCCCATTTGGCAAACTTCTGGGATTTGTTGTTCTTCTTCCCGTTTGTAGTCGTTCTTGGAAGCTCTTTTGTGACCAAAAGCATCAAAGCCACAGCTATGAGGCCCAGGCCAGGGGTGACCCGAAACGCCCAGTGCCAATCGCCCCTTGCTGCATCAGTCACTTTGGGCCCGATGATGTATCCTAGTCCGCAGCCTACAGGTATGACGGAGTAAAACACGTTCAGCATGCGGGTCCGCTGGTCACTTGTAAAAAGGTCTGCAATGATGGAGGGGGCGATGGTGCAGAAAGTCGCCTCTCCGGCTCCAACCAGTCCACTCGTCAGCAGGAAGAGCAGGAAGTACCCGTCAGGGATGAATGACAGGGTAAGTGTCATGCTCAGCCAAACGATGACTCCTGCGCAAACAGTATATTTCTTATTACAGTGGTCGCCCAAATATCCGGCAATTGGTGCGACCAGCACGTAGCTTCCAATGAACAATGTATTCAATAAGCCGGACAGACTAGCATTGGTGTCATATGCTTTCTGTATATAAGGCAGCACCCCCGCCACGCTGGAGCGATTTGCATAGATGAGCAAATTAACAAAGGCGAGGATCACTACGGTGATGATGGAACGTGCGGTGGACATCACGCTTAGAGATGGCAGGTTCTGCCTCTCAGGGATATCGCCCTTTTCTACATCCATATCACTATGGTCCTCCATTGCTTCTTCCTCCTCCTTCAGCAATGGGTCTTGTGGAGAGGCCATGGTCACAGGTCAGAGCCTGAAAACACTAGAGAGAGAGAGAGATAAGTGAACACATTAGACAACATGTCATCATTCCTGTCATTATACAATAGATCCTTCATACAGAGCAGAAATGTCCAGCACAGAACCACAAGATAACACTAAGACCAGCGCAGCCTCAGAAGAAGACGCTTCTCTATAAGTGTTTTATATGGAGACGTCTTCCCTGAGGTTACCAATGTCTGATAACCCTGAACCTGTCCGGTCCTAGTAATATCTGATAACCCTGAACCTGTCCGGTCCTAGTAATATCTGATAACCCTGAACCTGTCCGGTCCTAGTAATATCTGATAACCCTGAACCTGTCCGGTCCTAGTAATATCTGATAACCCTGAACCTGTCCGGTCCTAGTAATATCTGATAACCCTGAACCTGTCCGGTCCTAGTAATATCTGATAACCCTGCACCTGTCCGGTCCTAGTAATATCTGATAACCCTGAACCTATCCAGTCTTAGTAATATCTGATAACCCTGAACCTGTCCGGTCCTAGTAATATCTGATAACCCTGAACCTGTCCGGTCCTAGTAATATCTGATAACCCTAAACCTGTCCGGTCCTAGTAATATCTGATAACCCTGCACCTGTCCGGTCCTTGTAATATCTGATAACCCTTAACCTGTCCGGTCCTAGTAATATCTGATAACCCTGAACCTATCCAGTCTTAGTAATATCTGATAACCCTGAACCTGTCCAGTCCTTGTAAAATCTGATAACCCTGAACCTGTCCAGTCCTAGTAATATCTGATAACCCTGAACCTGTCCGGTCCTAGTAATATCTGATAACCCTAAACCTGTCCGGTCCTAGTAATATCTGATAACCCTGCACCTGTCCGGTCCTTGTAATATCTGATAACCCTGAACCTGTCCGGTCCTAGTAATATCTGATAACCCTGAACCTGTCCGGTCCTAGTAATATCTGATAACCCTGAACCTGTTCAGTCCTTGTAATATCTGATAACCCTGAACCTGTCCGGTCCTAGTAATATCTGATAACCCTAAACCTCTCCGGTCCTAGTAATATCTGACAACCCTGAATCTGTCCTAGTAATGGCGGATTATAAGGGCTTGGCTGTATCGTCACTGGGCCATGTGAACTTCATACTGTACCCCACCTCATTGGGATCTATCCGTCCCCTATATGACTTTCTGCCACTAGTTGATTTGAAAAATGTTTTCCCTTTCGGAGTACCCGGAGTATTTCTATTGTTAGTACACACAGAATTCTATTATATACTATTATATTTCTGCCCTAATCTTTCTGTCATTCTTTTACTACACCAACAAAACTTTCTCATAGACTTATATCTTTTAGAACTTCATGAATTAGGACTCTTTTTCTTGGGGGCTTTTTTGGGCATTATTGCATTTTAGCAGTTTTGCAAGAAAAAGCTCTGGTCATGATACTATCTGTGCGTTTTATTATGTTTAATGCCTAAGCCAAGTATTGTCACAATGCTATGAGGAATATAACTTTTGTTATTTCTTTTGGAAATTAATTTCTTGTTTTTTTTTGCTAAAAAAAAGCAACAACAATAAAAAAAAAACTGTCAAACAAAAAGCCCTGTGTATGTATGAATAGAAGAGGCTGAGACTTACCTTGTGGTTCTCTCTTCAGACAAGGAACGGTCAAAATCTTGAATTCTCTATCGCAAATAGAAACTCTCTAAGAAACACTTTGCACCACAGGTTGTGAATGCAAAACACACTGAAGAGACTGCAGCCGGCGCGCACCTCCTTGTACAGCTTACGGTGACATCATCACAAGCATGTGTGACATCACAGGGTTCTAAAGCATCTTCAGGTATGTGTATATCTGTATAGTAAATGTGAGTAGCCATATTAGTCCAGTGATGCAGATTGTAATACCTTTTTTATTAGACTAACAGAATTTTGTAGAGACAAACTTTCGGGATTCCTCCCTGATAATTTATAAAGTCCTTTGATCATTAGTCCTTGACTATTGGACTTGATAAAGGGAGGAATCCTGAAAGCTTGTCTCTACAAAATTCTGTTAGTCCAATAAAAAAGGTATTACAAGAGACTGCAACATATTTTTTGATTTGTGTGTGTGTATATATATATATATATATATATAGTTCCAAGCGTGAGTAGGTGCCTCCAGCTAGGGTCCGTGTCCAGGATTCTGCATACGTAGTTCCAAGGAAAATGCTGCGGCACTCAAGGTATGGTGAAAAAATGAAAACTATTTATTCATCCCAAATGTGCAAAGAGCAACGTTTCAATGGTCTCACACCATCATTATCAAGCCACTTGGTGTGAGACCATTGAAACGTTGCTCTTTGCACATTTTGGATGAATAAATAGTTTTCATTTTTTCACCATACCTTGAGTGCCGCAGCATTTTCCTTGGAACTACGTATGCAGAATCCTGGACACGGACCCTAGCTGGAGGCACCTACTCACGCTTTAGGAGTGCTGCTTTCTTCTTTGACATATATATATATATATATATATATATATATATATTAATATACACCTAGAAATACATTAAGTACATAAAAACATCTTTTAGAAAAATATTTCTCCAGGCCTGCCGAGTATATCCCCGTACTTCACAGTGTCTTCTTAGTTTATATATTTTAATCTTTTGACCTTTTAACCCCACTAGGACCAAGGGCATCCTGGGACTTAAAGGGGTATTCCAGGCTAAAACTTTTTTTTTATATATCAACTGGCTCCAGAAAGTTAAACAGATTTGTAAATTACTTCTATTAAAAAATCTTAACCCTTTCAGTACTTATGAGCTTCTGAAGTTAAGGTTGTTTTTTTCTGTCTAAGTCCTCTCTGATGACACCTGTCTAGGGCAACGCCCAGTTTAGAAGAAAATCCCCATAGCAAACCTCTTCTAAACTGGGCGTTTCCCGAGACAGGTGTCATCAGAGAGCACTTAGACAGAAAATAACAACCTTAACTTCAGAAGCTCATAAGTACTGAAAGGGTTAAGATTTTTTAATAGAAGTAATTTACAAATCTGTTTAACTTTCTGGAGCCAGTTGATATATATAAAAAAGTTTTTGCCTGGAATACCCCTTTAAGATTGAACCGATTATTATTGATATATGTCATGAATGCATCAACGGTCGGACGACTAAATGATGACCACATCGTCTACATACCTCCCATACCATGCGAGGCATGTGGAAAATGGATTGGTGTCAGAAAAAATATACTGCTCCTCCCACCAAAAAACAAAAAGCTTAGCCCGAGCTGGTGATGACTTTGCTCCCATTGAAGCAGCCGTGCGCTGCAAATAAAAATTGTTACCAAACATAAAATAATTGTGTTTTAACACAAAATCTACCACCTCAATAATGTAATGTCTCAAATCCACAGAATATTTAGAAAATCTCATCAGTATATCCGAGATAGCTGATAATGCCAGGTTTTGCGGAATACTGGAATAGAGCGATTCAATGTCGCAAGTAAGCCATGACAGAGAATCGCTCCATGTGAATTTAATTCTTCTGACCAGGAGTTTACTGAAAATTCAGATTGTTCAGATACCACGGACACTAGCGGGGACTCAGAACCGCAATATGTGAACACTCACAAGAATCGCAATGCGAGAAGACAGTCAAAAAACGAGGAAGGCGCGGTGGCAGAAAACATAGGAAGAAGAGCTTCGGAGCGTAACAAGGACAAACGGAAAAAGTAATAAAAGCGGATTTTCAAGTCATTAACATTTCTGCACAAATCATTACAGATGAAGAAACCTCGGTCCTGTGGAAAGGACTGGGTTTCTCTCCTACACATCATTTTGATGTTTATCGGACAATTTTGGATATAAATAAATTTGTGAGAACTTTAACAGTTAAGAAACATTTTTTTGTGGAAAATGCTGATGAACCATCGGACCCACCTCAACTTTCTATAAACCCTGATTTACCACTAATGCATACGTCAGCAGAACAAATTGGTTTTAGAGATCTCTGTCTCCTTGAAAATAGTGGGATATCAATTTGTGATGAAGTGAATACTGCACATACCTTCTCCACTAAAAACCAAAATTTTTACCCCATACAGACCAGACCAGCAATTTTTGATTGGTTCCAGGACCTTATCATGAAAGATTTGGTTAATCGACAATCAAAAGTAATGTCCAATACAACTCGTCCTAATTTGAATAAAAAGGAGGCTGCTGCCATAAAGAAATGAAAGAAAAACAAAAATTTGACGATCCGATCCGCCGATAAAGGCGGCTCGGTAGTATGTATGGACACGGGACTGTATATCAATTTAAATGAAAATCTACTATCTGATGATAAAACTTACCTTAAACTTTGTGGGGATCCCACAGAACCTTTTAAAAAAAGAACTGTTGACTCTGTTTGAAGAGGGGAAAGCCAGATCTATTTTGACCCAAAAAGAAGTGGATTATATTTTCGTGCCTGCTCCAATTATTCCTATCTTCCACTCGCTACCCAAGCTGCATAAGGACCGATTCCCGCCGCCGATGCGTCCGATTGTGGCGGGGATCGGATCCCATAACGAGCACCTATGCGAGTGGTTGGACTCAGTACTGCAACCTCTGGTTATGCAATGCCCAAGTTATATCAAGGACACTAAGCACTTGCTAAAAATCATGGATGAATTCACATGGAGCGATTCTCTGTCGTGGCTTACTTGCGACATTGAATCGCTCTATTCCAGTATTCTGCAAAACCTGGCATTATCAGCTATCTCGGATATACTGATGAGATTTTCTAAATATTCTGTGGATTTGAGACATTACATTATTGAGGTGGTAGATTTTGTGTTAAAACACAATTATTTTATGTTTGGTAACAATTTTTATTTGCAGCGCACGGGTGCTTCAATGGGAGCAAAGTCATCACCAGCTCGGGCTAAGCTTTTTGTTTTTTGGTGGGAGGAGCAGTTTTTTTGACACCAATCCATTTTCCACATGCCTCGCATGGTATGGGAGGTATGTAGACGATGTGGTCATCATTTGGTCGTCTGACCATCTGACCGTTGATGCATTCATGACATATATCAATAATAATTGGTTCAATATTACGTTTACCCACACATGGTGTAAAAGTGAAACCCCCTTTTTGGATGTCATATTACGTGGCAACCCTGATACAAATAAAATTGAGGTTGATCCTTACAGAAAAAAGATATCAGGCAATACCATCCGAAGGGCGAATTCATGCCATTCCAAACAAACGGTAAGAGCCATACCAGTAGGTGAACTTATACGAATTAAGCGGAACAGTTCTTCCGCCGAGATGTACCGCAGGGAAGCTGATGCAGCATGCACACGCCTGGCGGCTCGAGGTTACCCTGGATGGCTCTTGAAAAAAGCTCGGTCGAGAGTGGATCCTATGGATCGAAAATCCCTTTTTACAAGTAAGCAACCAACTGAATCACAAGATTGTCCTACATTTGTCACCACGTACAGTCTAGAATTTAATGACATCAAACGCATTGTAATTAAACACTTACCTTTGCTATCAACAGATCCCACGGTAGGGGAGATTATAAAGTTAGGTGTGAGATTTGCAGCGAGGCGGGCACCTACGCTATCCAATCTCCTTGTTCCCAGTATGGTGGACACGGCTAGTGTTACCACCCAGTGGATTAGCACCAAGGTCTTCCACAAGTGCGGTAAATCGCGGTGTGTGGTATGTCCCTTTGCCAAAAAATTCCAGAAAATAGAAGGTACAGTGGATGGCAAATGCCATGTCATTCACAACTTTATAAACTGTGATAGCACTTTTGTTGTATATAAAATCATGTGCACACAATGTCACTTAACATATGTGGGTTCCACCAAAAGGTCCCTTAAAAAACGCATGCAAGAGCACATTAGACATGCTGCTGGCCCTTTAAGCTCGAACATTTCTAACATATCTAAACATTTTCTAATATGTCATAATTCAGACACCACTTCCCTCAGGTTCTCAGGCATTGAGAAGGTGAAGCTAAATAAAAGGGGAGGTGACCATATTCGATCCCTCCACTATAGGGAAATCATGTGGATTTATCTTTTGAATTGTATTCAACCCCATGGTCTAAATAGCAAAACAGATTTAATATTACATTACTGATATGTCTCCGAATAATTTATCTGTGTTTGGTTCCATGTTTTTGTTTTAATCACGTGCACATGTGATGTGGACCTGTCCCTCCCCTTCCTGTGGGAATGGGGAATATGCCCTGGAGTATATAAGGGTGCCTCATTTGAGGATCTACAGGCTATGAGTAAGGATTGATAGATCAGAAACGCGTCAGCGATGCTTGGGACCCCCCTCTGTTTGTGCAATATTTCATATTTTTGATATGTTCACGGTTTGTCTGCCACCGTGAAGGCGTTTAAGGAAGAACCCTGAATAAAGACGGACGTTTTACTTCTACTTGCTGGCTTTTTTAGTATTTTATTTTAGTTTTATCCACTGTGCCAGGGATGAAAATTATTCCAAAAGAAACTAACTCAACTGTCTATGCTCCCCCGTTGCTCCAATATTGGTGTCCCATTCTCTGTTCGCCGCCTTCTGCTTTTCCTGCAGGTCAGTGAATCACGGTGCGCTCATTGTTTCGGCACCAGTTTTACAAATCAGTGTGCCTCCAGTGTTACACCAGTGTTTACAAATAAGTGTGCCTCCAGCTGTTGCAAAACTATAACTTCCAGCATGCCTTGACAGCTAGAGACTGTCCGGGAATGCTGGGAGTTGTAGTTTTGGACCACCTGGAGATACACTGTTTTGAAAACACTGCCTTAGTCAGTATTTTCCAACCTGGGGACTTCCAGCTGTTGCAAAACTACAACTCCCAGCATTCCCCTGACAGTCTTTAGCTGTCCAGGCATGCTGGGAGTTATAGTTCTGCAACAGCTGGAGACACTCAGGTTTGGTAGGTAGGTCCTTAGTCCATTGTTTTCCAACCTGGGTGCCTCCAGCTGTTGAAAAACTCTAACTCCCAGCTTAAGACTGTCCGGGCATGCTGGGAGTTGTAGTTTTGCAACAGCTGGAGGCCCCCAGGTTGGGAAACACTAACTACGGCAGTGTTTTGGAAACATTGTCTCTCCATCTGTTGCAAAACTACAACTCCCAGCATGCTCGGACAGTCTTAAGCTGGAAGTTAGAGTTTTGCAGCAGAAAGTGGCATTTTGGTGGGTAGTTGGGCCCTTAGTCCAGTGTTTCCCAACCTGAGTGCCTTCAGCTGTTGCAAAACTACAACTCCCAGCATGCCCAAACAGCCAAAGCCTGTTTGGAAAACACTGGACTAAGGGCCTACCTACCAAATGTAACGTGGCCACCCACCTACCAACCAAACATATACCTGCCTACCTACCAACCAAACATATTACCTACCTAGCAAATGCTTTTCCTGCCTACCTAACAAACGTATACCGTATGTAATCGAGTAAAAGCCGAGTTTTTCAGCACGATTTTTCGTGCTGAAAACACCCCCTTCGGCTTATACTCGAGTGAACTCTCCGCCCTCAGTGGTCTTCAACCTGCGGACCTCCAGAGGTTTCAAAACTACAACTCCCAGCAAGCCCGGGCAGCCATCGGCTGTCCGGGCTTGCTGGGAGTTGTAGTTTTGAAAACTCTGGAGGTCCGCAGGTTGAAGACCACTGAGGGCTTCGACGTCATCCAGCCCCTCTCACCCCCTTTAGTTCTGTACTCATCTCCGCTCGGCGCTGGTCCGGTGCTGCAGGACTGTCCGGTGGGGAGGTCGTCCGGTGGGATAGTGGTTCCGGGCTGCCATCTTCATCGGGGGGGGCCTCTTCTCCGTGCTTCGGGCCTGGAATAGTCAGGTTGCCTTGACGACGACGCAGAGGTACATTCATTACCAACGTCCCTCTGCGTCATCGTCAAGGCAACGCCTCTATTCCGGGCCCGAAGCGCGGAGAAGAGGCCCCCCGGAGAAGATGGCAGCCCGGAACCACTATCCCACAGGACGACCTCCCCACCGGACAGTCCTGCAGCACCGGACCAGTGCCGAGCGGAGGTGAGTACAGAACTAAAGGGGGTGAGAGGGGGCTGGATGATGTCGAAGTCCGCAGTGGTCTTCAACCTGCGGACCTCCAGAGGTTTCAAAACTACAACTCCCAGTAAGCCCGGACAGCCGAAGGCTGCCTGGCTTGCTGGGAGTTGTAGTTTTGAAACCTCTGGAGGTCCGCAGGTTGAAGACCACTGTATCAGACATTGACAAGCGGTGATGATGATGACATGTGGTGATGATGACAAGGGGATGATGAAGGGGGGGGGGGAATTATGACAAGGGGATGATGAAGGGGGGGTGTGTGGGATGATGACAGGGGGATGATGAAGGGGGGGGGTGGGATGATGACAAGAGGATGATGACAAGAGGATGATGACAAGGGGATGATGAAGGGGGGTGGGGATGATGACAAGGGGATGATGAAGGGGGGATGATGACAGGCGGTGATGATGAAGGGGGGATGATTAAGGGGGGATGATGACAGGGTGATGATGATGAGGGTGTTAATGACGGGGGTCTGGATGATGACAGGGGGGGATGATGTATTTCCCACTCTAGGCTTATACTCGAGTCAATAACTTTTCCTGTGATTTTGGGGGGAAATTAGGGGCCTCGGCTTATATTCGGGTCGGCTTATACTCGAGTTTATACGGTAACCTACCTACCTAGCGGCAAACCTTTTACTTGCCTTCCTACCAACTGAACTTACTACCTGCCTAAATAACTTGCAAACTTACTACTTGCCTACCTACTTAGATAATGTTCTACTTACCTAATTTACTACTTGCAAACGTACTACCTGCTTACCTAGCAAACATATTACCTGGGTGGGGGGGGGGGGGGCAGGCATATTCTTTGCACAGGGGCCCTCTGTTGTCTGTGTCCGCCCCTGATCCCTCCTCACTGGCAGGTCTAATAACCATATTGCCATTATAGACAAGCGATTACAACGTCTCCCCAGGGGCGGACATATCGCCTGTGCAGCCGGTTCAGCTGTACAGGGGCCAAGCGTGAGAGGGGGCCCGCTGCCCTCTCCAGGTCCGGCCCCAGAGGCGAGCATTAGGCCACATACCACCGCATACTCCCCGACCACAGCAAGTTTGACAGCACCCAGATGGACGCTGCGTTCAACCACCCCTGCAGCCAGTGCCGTCTCTGGGGGGGGGGGGGGTTAGGGAAGCCAGAGGGGGCTACGGCCCCCCCTACATCATGATTGCCCCCCCCCCTTGTGCCCCCCCCCTAGCAGCACTAGGTCACTAGCAGCTCTCATGGCCACCAGTAAGAGGCCCGAGCCCCCGCTGCACCCCCCGCCCCTCGGAGCCATCTACTCCGCAATCCTTTTTTTAAATAAATCTTCAGCCCGCAGCCCTGTCACCATGCAGGGGCCGCGCTATGCAGACTGGGAAGAGCAGACAGAAAGCTCCTCCCCCTCTCTCACTCCCCTGTATACTGGACCTTGTGGAGCAGGCCCGCTGTGTGTATACAGGCCCGGACACCACCAGTATCTATCTCATATCTATCCATCCATCTATCTATATCCATCTATTTATGCATCTATCTATCTATCTTTCTCATATCTATCTATCTATCCTCATATCTATCTCATATCTATCTCATATCTATCTATCTATCTATCTATCTCATATCTATCTATCTCATATCTATCTATCTCATATCTATCATCTATCTATCTCATATCTATCTATCTATCTCTCTCATATCTATCTATCTATCTATCTATCTCATATCTATCTATCTATCTAGGGACTTTTGCAAAAAGGACTCAGTTTTTGCCCTAGTGTTACCATGGATTGGTTTCAATTAGAGCTTGATTTTTTGCAATTTGTTCGCAAACTTAAACTCAAAATGTGGTTTGCATGTAAGAATGTATCAACTTTTTCTACTGATGTTTCTTCTTCTTCTAGAGTAACCATGCAACTTAAAGAATACGGCTTAAAAAATGTAAGTGATTTTTCTCCGAACATGGATACTAATGTTATTGATGTATATGCACTATGTGTAAAAAGAGATCTAGGAAAATTGAGGAATGACATAAAAAAATTGCGATATCCAAACATGACTAGGGGTGAGATGGACTCCTTGGCTGATCTTGTTCATGACCACGATCGCATCATTAAGCCCGCTGACAAGGGCGGTGCGGTCGTGGTCATGGACCGTGATCAGTATGTCCGTGAAGCCATGAGACAGTTACAGGATAGTACTGTCTATGAGTGTCTCCCTAGAGATCCCAAAATAAGTATTGAAAAAAAGATCAAATGTGTTATTGAATATGGTTTGTGCAATAATCTTATTGATGAAGACCTGGGTAAATTTTTGGAGGTACTTTTCCCGGTAACCCCGCAATTATACCTGTTACCTAAAGTGCATAAAGATCTGAGGAATCCTCCCGGACGACCTATTGTGTCCGGGAGGAATTCTATTACTTCACGGATATCCATATTTCTTGATAAATTATTACGACCATTTGCAGTTAATGCACGGTCATACATAAGGGATGCTAGCGATTTTTTGCAAAAGATTTCAGGATTGACTGTACCGAATGGTGCTATAATAGCGTCATTTGATGTGGTCAGCCTCTACACCTCCATCCAACATGATGGGGGTGTAGAGGCTGTCAGCGACTGTTTGCAAAGGGCTAAATACACAGGAGAAAAGATTGATTTTGTGATTACATTGCTACTACTGGAGAACAACTACTTTCTTTTTGACGGTAATTTTTATTTGCAACGTCGGGGTACTGCAATGGGCAGTAATGTGGCCCCGACGTATGCAAATATTTTTATGAGTTTTTTTGAGGAACAACACGTCTATGTATCCCACCACTCCAGGTTTATCCTGGAGTGGTGGCGATACATAGATGATATCTTTCTGGTTTGGACGGGAGATGTTAATGAGCTTCTATCTTTTCAGGCCTACCTTAATGGTAGAACAAGAGACATACAGTTTACCCTGACTCATTCAACTAGTTCTATCAGTTTCCTTGATGTACTTGTTACACTGGATGGAGATCGCCTGACCACTGATTTGTTCGTTAAAGACACAGACCGGAACACTTTTTTAAGGTACGATAGTTGCCATCCCCGACCGATGGTGAACTCCTTGCCCTTCAGTCAGATGCTGAGGGCAAGGAGGATCACAGATACTTCAGACAAGTTGCACAAAGCACTAGACCGAATGACTGACAACTTTAGGAGTAGAGGTTATCCAATGCAGCTGATACAGAGACAGCGGGCTAGGGTGATGATGGACAGCTCTCAACGGACTGACAGAAGTCAGACGACAAGACTAGCCTTTGTCAGCACATATAACGACTCTTCCCCTGAAATAGGCAAAATATTACGCAAACATTGGCATCTCTTTTCAGGTTTAGGACACATTCCAGAATTTTTGCAACCTCCGTTAATGTCATACAGAAGAGCCACGAGTCTGAGAGACAAACTGGTACATGCAGACGTGTCACAGAAGAAAGGACAGAGACAAACTTTTTTCATTTCAGAAAAAAAGGGTTGCTTTCCGTGCAGAAACTGCATTAACTGCAAATACATGCAAAAAGGTGATAAATTTGTACATCCCAATTTAGGAACCGAGTACCCCATTAATTTTTACTTAAACTGCAATTCCTCTTATGTGATTTATGTACTGTGGTGCCCATGTGGTCTCTTATACGTGGGTGAGACCACATGGGACATGAAAACGCGACTAAATCAACATAGATATACCATCAGAAAACATAAGGATGATTTACCTGTGCCAAAACACTTCTCGGAGGCGGGGCATGATGAGGGTGACCTGAGATTTATGGTCATCGACCATGTCCCCCCTCTGATAAGAGGTGGTGACAGACAGGGATTACTTAAAAGAAGAGAGTTAAAATGGATCTTCACATTGGGCACACTCAAGCCAGGTGGCCTTAATGTTGAATTTAAAGTGTCATCAAGGGTTGTGGGTAGGTAGGTGGTCTTGTCACGGGTCTTCTCCCTCTGCCCTTGTATTATCTGCATCTGTATACTCAGTATACACATTGTTTAAGATATCTTTATGATTTATTAATGAATTTTATTTCTTGCTCCTTTTGCAGTATGCGATTGGGAGGATATGCTCAACTCACCAGACTATTTCAAGAATTGAAGATGATGTTTATATATTTTTTGGATTCAATAAACCTTTAATCAATTATATCATGGAGTAATCTGTGATCGCAATTTGAGCATGGGCAGCTATTTACGTGTTGGACAGTGTGTTGTGGGGGGAGCCTAAAGTATTACTCACCTTATCTAAACATTCCATTTATTTTCTATTTTTATTTGTTTTTAATTTTACTTTTTTCTCTCTTTTTTTCCTTTATTTATTTGGTTTTTCTATTTATTTATTTTTTATATTTTATTTTTACTTTTTTCTTTTTTCTTTTATTTTTTATAATTATTTATTTTATTTCTATTCCCATATCTCTTTATGAAGTACTGGGTGCTATTAGTCCTTAGAAGGGTTTTACTTATTTTGGTCCATTGCTACTGGACCTTGAGTGTGTGGGTACCTGGGCATAATGTGACTGGAGGGTCCACTGGGAGATATAGAGGTGTTGCGTCCATATCATCAACCAAGGAATTGGGTGAGATGGGACGCGAACCCAATGGTGTATGCCATCCGTCACAATGTGCTGTTTGGCATACGCCAATATCGAACCCAGGTTTTTGCCAGGCTGTGGTATCACCACTCTTAATGTATCTATGACACCCTCGGACTATTGCATTTTTTATTTTTCTTTATTAATTTTTATCAATTTTTATTAATTTTTATTATTTCTCTTTATTATTTTTACTTTTCATTATTATTATTTTATTTTTTATTTGTGTATTTTTTATTTTTTATTTTTATTATTATTATTATTATTATTATTTTTATTTTATTTTTATTTTTATTATTTATTATTATTTATTATTTATTATTTATTTTTTATTTTACTTCTTTTATTGTTTTATATACTATACATACTTTTTCCTTCTTTTTTTCGAATTTTTTATTTTTGTGCTAGTCCCTATGAGGGATTCTGTTATTTTAATAAGGCTATTTGGTTCCCATACCTGTTCACACAGGTGATAGACTGGACCGTTTGCGCCTGCGTGGCTGATGCCTTCTTTCGGGACTTGGTCTCGGAGGTTGGTGTCCGTTGCGCATGCGCTGGGGACCAGTGACATGTTGCCATGCTAACGAACGCGCTCTGATTACGCCCATGCAAACGGATGTTGTCGAGTGGACGTGTTCTGAACCCGCCCATAGACAACAACAGGAAGTTACTTTAATGTAGCGCCATGCGCGACGACTTGGGCCGCCGCGCACGCGCAGTTTCTTTGTTTACAAGCCAGAGTTTGTCCGGGTGAGTGAGCTTCCCTTAGCAACTGCTTTGTTTTTAATTTTTGCACAGGTGTCTGATTTATGTAATCAGATACCTATTAAGGTATTGGTGCACATAGCACAGTATTTATGTACACTTTTGTAATAATGATTGATTAGTTTGCATATTTTCACTATTTTTGTATGATTTATTTGATCATAATTTTGTGAGTGATTCTTTTCTATACTATATTTGATGTTATGTTTTGATTGACACTTACCTTGGTACTTGATTAGTACCCCTATAAATTTTGTGTTGTGCACATTGTATACTGAGCTTGAAAAAGACCAGGGAGCTGGTTGAAACGTTGTTCTGGACACCCCCACTGTGATGGAATAAAACTTTTTTGAATTTTACTACTCAGTGTGCTGCGGATATTTCCAATTTCTGCTTATACATGGATCCCTGACCCGGGTCTGGACTCTGCGTGCACCGAATTTCTCTCCTTTTTTTTGGGTGCTGCTCTCCTTCTACTATATATCTATCTATCTATCTATCTATCTATCTCATATCTATCTATCTATCTATCTCATATCTATCTCATATCTATCTATCTATCTATCTCATATCTATCTATCTATCTCATATCTATCTATCTATCTAACTCAGATAGATGAGAGATAGATAAATAGATATGAGAGATAGATAGGTAGATGGATGATATATAGATAGATAGATAGATACATAAATATATATATATATATATATATATATATATAGATATGAGATAGAAAGATAGATAAATAGATGATATATAGAGAGATGATATATAGAAAGATACATAAATAGATGGATAGATAGATGATAGACAGATCGATAGATAGATGATAGATACATAGATATGATATAGATGATAGATAGATATGATATAGACAGATAGATAGATTAGATAGATAGGAGATAGATGGATATGATATAGATAGATGGATATGATATAGATAAATTTATATGATATAGATATATAGATCAGTTTCCCAACCAGGGGGCCTCCAGCTGTTGCGAAACTACAACTCCCAGCATTCCTTTGGCTTTATGAGCATACTGGGAGTTGTAGTTTTGCAACAGCTGGAGGCCCCCCTAGTTGGGAAACACTGATCTATATCAATCATCTATCTATTATCTATCTATATATCCAAAAAAAAAAAAAAAAGGAAGAGATCAGCAGCACACAGAAAAATTTGTGCAAAAAAGGTGGAGATTTATTGCATTATCCCAGTGTACAAAAGAAGCGACGTTTCAGCCACCTCTCCTCACTGTTCTCAAGGAGTTTGAAGAGGTCGCTGAAACGTCGCTTCTTTTGTACACTGGGATAATGCAATAAATCTCCACCTTTTTTGCACTAATTTTTCTGTGTGCTGCTGGTCTCTTGCTTTTTTCTAGTACAAGTGAACCTCTCACCAAGGTCCACACCCAGCGTGCACCATTGCATTGGTTTTCTTAATTTTGTTGTGCTGCTCTTCTGGAGTTTTTTTTTTATCTATCCATCTACCTATTTCCTATCTATCTATCTATCTATCTATCTCATATCTATCTATCTCATATCTATCTATCTCATATCTATCTATCCATCTATCTCCTGTCTATCTATCTATCTCATATCTATCTATCTCATATTTATCTATCTCATATCTATCTATCCATCTATCTACTATCTATCTATCTCATATCTATCTATCTCATATCTATCTATCCATCTATCTCCTATCTATCTATCTCATATCTATCTATCTCATATCTATCTATTGTGGCAGTGTGGCAAGGAAAGGGTGTATTTCCCTTGCTATCTCTGCAGAATGCTCCACCTGTGGCCTGATTAATGAGGTATCAGGAAGGGAAAGTGTGTGTTTTTAAAAGGAAAAGAGACAGAATAGTTGGGGCTCTTCCTAGGAGACAGCATGTGGGCTGTAGGGAAGAGACAGAGCCTGCTGAGGAGTACACAGCCCGAGCTAAGAGAGGCTCAAAGAGACTGCCATGAATTGTGAGTAGAAGGTTGCAGGGGACATAAGTTTAACCGGCTGAGGGAAGCTCAGCGGTTGTTAGTCAGGACAAGCTGATCTGTTTAGTCAGTGACCAGACGGTCTAGGATTTTGTTTGTTCCTGCTTTTTGTTTATTTCTTTCCCTGCAACCTGTCTAATAAAACTGGCAAGGTGCCAGATTTGCATTATAAGCATTTGTTTGCTGGTTTATTGAGAAGAAACGCATCCTGTTGCGTGGTCCAGGACGATCCCAGAGCTAATCCCCAAGACGGATCGTCACACTATCCATCTATCTATCTATCTCATATCTATCTATCTCATATCTATCTATATTATTTCTATCTATCTATCTATCCATCTATCTATATCCATCTATTTATGTATCTATTTATCTTTCTATTTATCTATCTATCTATCTCATATCTATCTCAGATAGATGAGAGATAGATGAAAGATAGATAGATATGAGAGATAGATAGATTAATAGATGATAGATAGATGATAGATATGAGATAGATAGATAGATAGATGGATAGATAGATGATTGATAGATAGATAGATCAGTGTTTCCCAACCAGGGGGCCTTTAGCTGTTGCAAAACTACAACTCCCAGTATGCTCATAAAGCCAAAGACATGCTGGGAGTTGTCGTTTTGGAATAGCTAGAGGCCCCCTGGTTGGGTTACACTGATCTATCTATCTATCTATCTATCTCATATCTATCTATCTTATATCTATTATCTATCTATATATCATCTATCTATCTATCTACAAAACTAAAGATCCAGCGGCACTCCCAGATAAGGTGCAAAGACAAAGTGTTTTATTCCCCCATGTATGTGTGACGTTTCGATAGCATCCCGCCATCTTCATCATACGTACAGTTGTACATTCTGTAGTCTCTGTGACATCACTGTGCTTCATAATAAACTGTGACATCACTGTGCTTCATAATAAACTGTGACATCACTGTGCTTCATAATAAACTGTGACATCACTGTGCTTCATAATAAACTGTGACATCACTGTGCTTCATAATAAACTGTGACATCACTGTGCTTCATAAAAAACTGTGACATCACTGTGCTTCATCATAAACTGTGACATCACTGTGCTTCATCATAAACTGTGACATCACTGTGCTTCATCATAAACTGTGACATCCCTGTGCTTCATCATAAACTGTGACATCACTGTGCTTCATAATAAACTGTGACATCCCTGTGCTTCATAATAAACTGTGACATCACTGTGCTTCATAATAAACTGTGACATCACTGTGCTTCATAATAAACTGTGACATCACTGTGCTTCATAATAAACTGTGACATCACTGTGCTTCATAATAAACTGTGACATCACTGTGCTTCATAATAAACTGTGACATCACTGTGCTTCATAATAAACTGTGACATCACTGTGCTTCATAATAAACTGTGACATCACTGTGCTTCATCATAAACTGTGACATCACTGTGCTTCATCATAAACTGTGACATCACTGTGCTTCATAATAAACTGACATCACTGTGCTTCATAATAAACTGTGACATCACTGTGCTTCATAATAAACTGTGACATCACTGTGCTTCATAATAAACTGTGACATCACTGTGCTTCATAATAAACTGACATCACTGTGCTTCATAATAAACTGTGACATCACTGTGCTTCATAATAAACTGTGACATCACTGTGCTTCATAATAAACTGTGACATCACTGTGCTTCATAATAAACTGACATCACTGCTTCATAATAAACTGACATCACTGTGCTTCATAATAAACTGTGACATCACTGTGCTTCATAATAAACTGTGACATCACTGTGCTTCATAATAAACTGTGACATCACTGTACTTCATAATAAACTGTGACATCACTGTGCTTCATAATAAACTGTGACATCACTGTGCTTCATAATAAACTGTGACATCACTGTGCTTCATAATAAACTGACATCACTGTACTTCATAATAAACTGTGACATCACTGTGCTTCATAATAAACTGTGACATCACTGTGCTTCATAATAAACTGTGACATCACTGTGCTTCATAATAAACCGTGACATCACTGTGCTTCATAATAAACTGTGACATCACTGAGCTTCATAATAAACTGTGACATCACTGTGCTTCATAATAAACTGTGACATCACTGTGCTTCATAATAAACTGTGACATCACTGTGCTATATCATAAACTGTAATATCACAATAATATCCAAACCCCACACCTAGATGCTATTCCAGGTGGGGGTGCAAAACCCTTTTCAAAGCACCCTCCCTAAAACTTCACTTTTATTTCCATTGCATGTTAAAATGTTTTTGGGGGTAAACAGAACAGTTTAAAAACCCAGCTGATCTTGTCCAACTGATATAATGTATTACTATTTGGTATTCCAAATCATTTATCTCCTGTGCCTGCAGTGCTACAGGATCTATATTGTTGACACTCAGCTGTATCTAAAAACCAAACAACCAATGCCTCCCCTACATGTTTCGTGACAGTAGTCACGTCATCAGGGGTATATGAGGCATAAGACACGCGCTGCCCTCAATTCCACCTTTTATAGTTTCCATCCCTTCATCCATCCCAAGAGTTCTCCAATCACTTCTCAGTATACTCCCCAAGTGCTGGCATCCATCCAATCCTAGTTTAGTTTCTAAGGATAATTTGCTTACCTCATATTTGCGCCACTTATCGCCATGCTCCGTATTTCCTGTCCCTCTGTAAACTCTTTCCCCTGCCTAGTATTGAAGTTCCGCTAATTCCGGTGTTTGTCGGTCACGTGAGGTCTTCAGTGACGTTTCTGTTACTCATTGGATAGCCCGATCATGTGGTTCAAACGCCTCATGATTGGCTCATTATCTGTCAAAACAAACATAGTGGATGTTTTGGATGCAACCACTACTCGCGCATGCGCGCGGACTTAGAAAAAATGAACAACATACTACATTAGGTCCTTCGACTCCTCGCGCATGCGCTGGAACTTAGAATTAATGTATACCTAAACCTGGGTAAATGATATAGACTCTGAAGAAGCTTTTTTTCTAAATGTATTTATTACCTCTATTTATGGTTTTATTTTTAATTTTATTTACGGCTATATGCATGTTACAACATAATTAAAGATTAGAGATGATGCTAAAAAAGAATGAAAAAGATCAAATTAAAAAATGTCAGCCACTGACCTGGAGATAAATATATGAAGGGGAGCAGACCACAGGGATAGTAGGCACTATATATAGGTAACAGAGAACTCTTTTACTATATTAGTTGGGGATATACGCTAAGTCCAAAAATTACTAAGGGAAAGGATTATCTTGTTGATATCTCCATTTGGATTACTTTCTAATTAGAAACCATCTGATATAGAGATTTTAAGGCTCCGCCTGTCTTCTTCATTCAACCCCCTATTATGTATCCATCTTATTATAAATCCAACCTTGGAATAAATTAAAAAAATGCAGAAAACGAAAAATCTTCATTGAGTCCAAATGGACTCTTACTACCCAATCTAAAAATCCATCTGGATTCCTCTTTCAATAACTCTTTATGAATATTGCCTTTCCTTTGGCCCGAATGTTTCTGACAAATTCCCCAAAATTTGATGTTAAACATACTGTCTCTGTGTACTGTCCTCATGTGCCTGGATAAAGGTGTTTCACTGTTAGTCCTAATTGTGCTCAGATGTTTGGAAATGCGTCTTTTAAATTCTTGAGTCGTTTTTCCTGCATATAACTTCGGACATTGACACTGTGCTACATATACAATATTTCTAGAGGAACAGTTAAGGAATTGTCTTATTTGATATGTTCGTCCATCTGTTGGATTAGTGAATTCCTTCACTTTAGGTATAAATTTACAAAAGTCACATCGACCACATGGGAATGAGCCCACTACTTTGGTGCTGCCACCCCGGTCTCGTTCTCTCGGATTGCCATCCGGACTGAGGTGGCTGCGTACCAGAAGGTCCCTCAGATTAGGACCACGTCTATAAGTTAACATGGGCCTAACTCCTTCCACCTCTCGGAGATCATGATCTGCTTGAAGTAGAGGCCAGAATCTCCGCATTATGTTCATGATTCTGGTAGCATATCCATCATATGTGTCTATGCATCTTATGGCATTTTGTGTGGGGGCTTGTCCACCCGATGCGAGAAGTTCCCCAAAATGTGGAAATTGATTTTGATTTGGGTACAACCAATAGGGAACCAAATGAATTATGCATCTATAACTTTTCCAAGTACGGTCTGTCAGCTTCGGAAAAGTCACTGTTGGAAAAGGGGCTCTCTTTCTCTCCGACACCCAGGTTTGATCTTTTCAACTGGGTGAAAGACATTAATCTGTATGCCAGAAAATTGGCGTTACACAAATTGCACAAACAACATAATGATCCCTCCCTATCATTTAGATCTAGGGAGCTGGAGGCTACAGAAGCCCTAGAGGATCTACTCTTGGAGAATGAAGAGGGTCAGAGTGGATGTGTGGGACCGCTAACCACCTTGAAGCCTAAATCAAAAATATATCCATCAATATCACAGTATGGTAACATTGAAACATTTGTCAACATGGTCACAAAGGAGCTAGGTAAAATTAGACCAAAACAAGATCTTGTCCATGCTAATTTAACACCAGATGAACAGGAGGCAGTGCACCGCCTTTGTCTGAGGGCGGATATTATTATCAAGCCCTCAGACAAGGGCGGGAACATTGTGATTATGGATAGAGATGAATATATAAAGATGGCAATGACCCTCCTAGATGATACAGAGAAATATCAAAGATTGAGATCTGATCCAACAGTGCCCTTCCTAGCGGATTTGAGAACATTACTCACGGAAGCGAGAGAGAAGAATTTGATATCAACAGAAGAGTTCAAATTCATATTTAATGAACATCCAAGCATAGCAACCTTCTACTCTCTTCCGAAAACCCACAAGAGTGCACGCCCTCTTAAAGGGCGTCCAATAGTTTCGGGGAATGACAATATGACACAGGGTGCCAGCATTTATGCTGATTCTTTTCTTGCCCCTCTAGTCACATCTTTACCGTCGTATCTTAAAGATACAAAAGATACAGTGAACAAACTTCAGGACATTACGGTCACTAACACCACCACTTTAATGAGTATAGATGTGGAGAGTCTATACTCTAATATTAGACACGATTTGGGGATCCAAGCCACCAAGAAATTTCTTGATACACGGAGTATTCACTTTAAAAATCACACCGAATTTGTAATCGATTTATTACGATTTGTTCTTATACACAATAATTTTTTATTTAATGACACTATTTACTTTCAGACACAAGGCACTGCTTTGGGGTCCACTTGTGCACCAAATTATGCAAATTTTTTTTAGGGTGGTGGGAGGACACGATTGTTTTTTCTGAAGAGTTTTCACAATATACTGAGCACATTTTATTTTGGGGACGTTCGGGGATGATGTGTTGATTTTGTGGGAGGGGGATAGCACTTTATTTACTTTATTTATGGAAGCTCTTAACCACAATAATATTGGCATGCATTTCACTTACGAAGTAGGGGGTAGGCACATCAATTTTCTGGATTTGTCAATCTATATTGATCAGGATAACAAGATTCAAACCCAGGTTTTCAGAAAACCGACATCTACAAACGGATTCTTGCATTGGCAGAGCTGGCACCCTGTCTCATTAAAAAAGAGCATCCCCATAGGACAGTTCTTAAGAGCTAAGAGGAACTGTTCAGAGGATGGGGCCTTTAAGGCTGAATGTAGAGAATTGTCTAGGAGGTTTGAGGCTAGGAGCTATCCGAGGAACCATGTTAGAAGAGCGGAAAATAGAGCTACCCAGAGTGAGAGAAGGGCTCTTCTCGCATCGGGTAGACAAGCCCCCACACAAAATGCCATAAGATGCATAGGCACATATGATGGATATGCTACCAGAATCATGAACATTATGCGGAGATTCTGGCCTCTACTTCAAGCAGATCATGATCTCCGAGAGGTGGTAGGAGTTAGGCCCATGTTAACTTATAGACGTGGTCCTAATCTGAGGGACCTTCTGGTACGCAGCCACCTCAGTCCGGATGGCAATCCGAGAGAACGAGACCGGGGTGGCAGCACCAAAGTAGTGGGCTCATTCCCATGTGGTCGATGTGACTTTTGTAAATTTATACCTAAAGTGAAGGAATTCACTAATCCAACAGATGGACAAACATACCAAATAAGACAATTCCTTAACTGTTCCTCTAGAAATATTGTATATGTAGCACAGTGTCAATGTCCGAAGTTATATGTATTAAAAACGACTCAAGAATTTAAAAGACGCATTTCCAAACATCTGAGCACAATTAGGACTAACAGTGAAACACCTTTATCCAGGCACATGAGGACAGTACACAGAGACAGTATGTTTAACATCAAATTTTGGGGAATTTGTCAGAAACATTTGGGCCAAAGGAAAGGCAATATTGATAAAGAGTTATTGAAAGAGGAATCCAGATGGATTTTTAGATTGGGTAGTAAGAGTCCATTTGGACTCAATGAAGATTTTTCGTTTTCTGCATTTTTTAAATTTATTCCAAGGTTGGATTTATAATAAGATGGATACATAATAGGGGGTTGAATGAAGACGACAGGCGGAGCCTTAAAATCTCTATATCAGATGGTTTCTGATTAGAAAGTAATCCAAATGGAGATATCAACAAGATAATCCTTTCCCTTAGTAATTTTTGGACTTAGCGTATATCCCCAACTAATATAGTAAAAGAGTTCTCTGATACCTATATATAGTGCCTACTATCCCTGTGGTCTGCTCCCCTTCATATATTTATCTCCAGGTCAGTGGCTGACATTTTTTTATTTGATCTTTTTCATTCTTTTTTAGCATCATCTCTAATCTTTAATTATGTTGTAACATGCATATAGCCGTAAATAAAATTAAAAATAAAACCATAAATAGAGGTAATAAATACATTTAGAAAAAAAGCTTCTTCAGAGTCTATGTCATTTACCCAGGTTTAGGTATACATTAATTCTAAGTTCGCGCGCATGCGCGAGGAGTCGAAGGACCTAATGTAGTATGTTGTTGATTTTTTCTAAGTCCGCGCGCATGCGCGAGTAGTGGTTGCAGCCAAAACATCCACTATGTTTGTTTTGACAGATAATGAGCCAATCATGAGGCGTTTGAACCACATGATCGGGCTATCCAATGAGTAACAGAAACGTCACTGAAGACCTCACGTGACCGACAAACACCGGAAATAGCGGAACTTCAATACTAGGCAGGGGAAAGAGTTTACAGAGGGACAGGAAATACGGAGCATGGCGATAAGTGGCGCACATATGAGGTAAGCAAATTATCCTTAGAAACTAAACTAGGATTGGATGGATGCCAGCACTTGAGGAGTATACTGGGAAGTGATTGGAGACCTCTTGGGATGGATGAAGGGATGGAAACTATAAAAGGTGGAATTGAGGGCCGCCGCGTGTCTTATGCCTCATATACCCCTGATGACGTGACTGCTGTCACGAAACATGTAGGGGAGGCATTGGTTGTTTGGTTTTTAGATACAGCTGAGTGTCAACAATATAGATCCTGTAGCACTGCAGGCACAGGAGATACATGATTTGGAATACCAAATAGTAATACATTATATCAGTTGGACAAGATCAGCTGGGTTTTTAAACTGTTCTGTTTACCCCCAAAAACATTTTAACATGCAATGGAAATAAAAGTGAAGTTTTAGGGAGGGTGCTTTGAAAAGGGTTTTGCACCCCCACCTGGAGTAGCATCTAGGTGTGGGGTTTGGATATTATTGTGGTTTATAGTACTCTAGCACAACTCCTGGGGCATTTGTTTGTTTGCAATTATCATAAACTGTGACATACCTGCTTCATCATAAACTGTGACATCACTGTGCTTCATCATAAACTGTGACATCACTGTGCTTCATAATAAACTGTGACATCACTGTGCTTCATAATAAACTGTGACATCACTGTGCTTCATAATAAACTGTGACATCACTGTGCTTCATAATAAACTGTGACATCACTGCGCTTCATAATAAACTGTGACATTGCTGCGCTTCATAATAAACTGTGACATCACTGTGCTTCATAATAAACTGACATCACTGTGCTTCATAATAAACTGACATCACTGTGCTTCATAATAAACTGTGACATCACTGTGCTTCATAATAAACTGTGACATCACTGTGCTTCATCATAAACTGTGACATCACTGTGCTTCATCATAAACTGTGACATCACTGTGCTTCATAATAAACTGTGACATCACTGTGCTTCATAATAAACTGTGACATCACTGTGCTTCATAATAAACTGACATCACTGTGCTTCATAATAAACTGTGACATCACTGTGCTTCATAATAAACTGTGCCATCACTGTGCTTCATAATAAACTGGGACATCACTGTGCTTCATAATAAACTGTGACATCACTGTGCTTCATAATAAACTGACATCACCGTGCTTCATAATAAACTGTGACATCACCGTGCTTCATAATAAACTGTGACATCACTGTGCTTCATAATAAACTGTGACATCACTGTGCTTCATAATAAACTGTGACATCACTGTGCTTCATAATAAACTGTGACATCACTGTGCTTCATAATAAACTGTGACATCACTGTGCTTCATAATAAACTGTGACATCACTGTGCTTCATAATAAACTGTGACATCACTGTGCTTCATAATAAACTGTGACATCACTGTGCTTCATAATAAACTGTGACATCACTGTGCTTCATAATAAACTGTGACATCACTGCTTCATAATAAACTGTGACATCACTGTGCTTCGTAATAAACTGACATCACTGTGCTTCATAATAAACTGTGACATCACTGTGCTTCATAATAAACTGTGACATTACTGTGCTTCATAATAAACTGTGACATCATTGTGCTTCATAATAAACTGTGACATCACTGTGCTTCATAATAAACTGTGACATCACTGTGCTTCATAATAAACTGTGACATTACTGTGCTTCATAATAAACTGTGACATCATTGTGCTTCATAATAAACTGTGACATCACTGTGCTTCATAATAAACTGTGACATCACTGTGCTTCATAATAAACTGTGACATCACTGTGCTTTATAATAAACTGTGACATCACTGTGCTTCATAATAAACTGTGACATCACTGTGCTTCATAATAAACTGTGACATCACTGAGCTTCATAATAAACTGTGACATCACTGTGCTTCATAATAAACTGTGACATCACTGTGCTTCATAATAAACTGTGACATCACTGTGCTTCATAATAAACTGACATCACTGTGCTTCATAATAAACTGTGACATCACTGTGCTTCATAGTAAACTGTGACATCACTGTGCTTCATAATAAATTGTGACATCACTGTGCTTCATAATAAACTGTGACATCACTGTGCTTCATAATAAACTGTGACATCACTGTGCTTCATAATAAACTGTGACATCACTGTGCTTCATAATAAACTGTGACATCACTGTGCGTCATAATAAACTGTGACATCACTGAGCTTCATAATAAACTGTGACATCACTGTGCTTCATAATAAACTGTGACATCACTGTGCTTCATAATAAACTGTGACATCACTGTGCTTCATAATAAACTGTGACATCACTGTGCTTCATAATAAACTGTGACATCACTGTGCTTCATAATAAACTGTGACATCACTGTGCTTCATCCTGTAATTTGATGTCACTGTGTATAACAACCCTGTAGTGACATCACAGTTTATTATTCTTGAATGCTGACTTCACTGTGTATATTTTCCCAGTACAATGACATCACTGTATAGTTACCCTCTACTGTGACAACACTGCATTTATTAGCCCTGTAGTGGCAAAACTGTTTATTGTCCCTGTACAGAGACATTACTGTTTATATTAACTCTGAACTGTAATGTCACTGTGCATATTTACCCTGTATTGTCACTCGCAGTGCAAGGTAAATATGTACAGTGGCATTAGGGTATACAGGCTTAATATATACAGTGATGTCACAGTGCAGTGTAAGTATCAACAGTGATGTTGCAGTATAGAGATAACACACAGTGATGTTATAGTTCAGAGATAATATACACAGTGATGTCACAGTACAGGGATAATACACACAGTGATGTCACAGTACAGGGATAATACACACAGTGATGTCACAGTACAGGGATAATATACACAGTGATGTCACAGTACAGGATAATATACACAGTGATGTCACAGTACAGGGATAATACACAGTGATGTCACAGTACAGGGATAATACACAGTGATGTCACAGTACAGGGATAATACACACAGTGATGTCACAGTACAGAGATAATACACAGTGATGTCACAGTACAGAGATAATACACACAGTGCTGTCACAGTACAGGGATAATACACAGTGATGTCACAGTACAGAGATAATACACACAGTGATGTCACAGTACAGGGAGGGATAATATACATAGTGATGTCATAGTACAGGGATAATACACAGTGACATTACAGTACAGGGATAGTACACAGTGATGTCACAGTACAGGGATAATACACAGTGATGTGACAGTACAGAGATAATACACACAGTGATGTCACAGTACAGGAATAATACAAAGTGATGTCACAGTCCTGGAATAATACACAGTGATGTCACAGTACAGGAATAATACACAGTGATGTCACAGTACAGGAATAATACACAGTAATGTCACAGTACAGGGATAATATACAGAGTGATGACACAGTACAATACAAGGATCATATACAGAGTGATGTCACAGTACAGGGATAATACACAGTGATGTCACAGTACAGGGATAATACACACAGTGATGCCACAGTACAGAGATAATACATACAGTGATGTCACAGTACAGGGATAATACACACAGTGAGGTCACAGTACAGGGATAATACACAAAGGGATGTCACAGTACAGGGATAATATACACAGTGATGTCACAGTACAGGGATAATACACACAGTGATGTCACAGTACAGGGATAATATACACAGTGATGTCACAGTACAGGGATAATACAAACAGTGATGTCACAATACAGGGATAATATACACAGTGATGTCACAGTACAGGGATAATATACACAGTGATGTCACAGTACAGGGATAATACACAGTGATGTCACAGTACAGGCATATTACACAGTGATGTCACAGTACAGGGATAATACACAGTGATGTCACAGTACAGGGATAATATACACAGTGATGTCACAGTACAGGGATAATACACAGTGATGTCACAGTACAGGGATAATACACACAGTGATGTCACAGTACAGAGATAATACACACAGTGATGTCACAGTGCAGAGATAATACACACAGTGATGTCACAGTACAGGGATAATACACAGTGATGTCACAGTACAGAGATAATACACACAGCGATGTCACAGTACAGGGATAATACACAGTGATGTCACAGTACAGAGATAATACACACAGTGATGTCACAGTACAGGGAGGAATAATATACACAGTGATGTCATAGTACAGGGATAATACACAGTGACGTCACAGTACAGGGATAATACACAGTGACGTCACAGTACAGGGATAATACACAGTGATGTCACAGTACAGAGATAATACACACAGTGATGTCACAGTACAGGGATAATATACACAGTGATGTCACAGTACAGGGATAATACACACAGTGATGTCACAGTACAGAGATAATATACACAGTGATGTCACAGTACAGGGATAATATACACAGTGATGTCACAGTACAGGGATAATACACAGTGATGTCACAGTACAGGCATAATACACAGTGATGTCACAGTACAGGGTTAATACACAGTGATGCCACAGTACAGGGATAATATACACAGTGATGTCACAGTACAGGGATAATACACAGTGATGTCACAGTACAGGGATAATACACACAGTGATGTCACAGTACAGAGATAATACACACAGTGATGTCACAGTGCAGAGATAATACACACAGTGATGTCGCAGTACAGGGATAATACACAGTGATGTCACAGTACAGAGATAATGCACACAGCGATGTCACAGTACAGGGATAATACACAGTGATGTCACAGTACAGAGATAATACACACAGTGATGTCACAGCACAGGGAGGGATAATATACACAGTGATGTCATAGTACAGGGATACTACACAGTGACGTCACAGTACAGAGATAATACACACAGTGATGTCACAGTACAGGAATAATACACAGTGATGTCACAGTACAGGAATAATACACAGTGATGTCACAGTACAGGAATAATACACAGTGATGTCACAGTACAGGAATAATACACAGTGATGTCACAGTACAGGGATAATAGACAGAGTGATGTCACTGTACAGGGATAATACACAGTGATGTCACATTACAGGGATAATACACACAGTGATGTCACAGTACAGGGATAATATACAGAGTGATGTCACAGTACAGGGATAATATACAGAGTGATGTCACAGTGCAGGGATAATACACAGTGATGTCACATTACAGGGATAATACACACAGTGATGTCACAGTACAGGGACGATACACAGTGATGTCACAGTACAGAGATAATACACAGTGATGTCACAGTACAGGGATAATACACAGTGATGTCACAGTACAGGGATAATACACACAGTGATGTCACAGTACAGGGATAATACACAGAGTGATGGCACAGTACAGAGATAATACACAGTGACGTCACAGTACAGGGATAATACACAGTGATGGCACAGTACAGAGTTAATACACAGTGATGTCACATTACAGGGATAATACACAAAGTGATGGCACAGTACAGAGATAATACACAGTGATGTCACAGTACAGGGATAATACAAACAGTGATGTCACAGTACAGGGATAATACATAGTGATGTCACAGTACAGGGATAATACACACAGTGATGTCACAGTACAGGGATAATATACAGAGTGATGTCACAGTACAGGGATAATACACAGTGATGTCACATTACAGGGATAATACACACAGTGATGTCACAGTACAGGGATAATATACAGAGTGATGTCACAGTACAGGGATAATATACAGAGTGATGTCACAGTGCAGGGATAATACACAGTGATGTCACAGTGCAGGGATAATACACAGTGATGTCACATTACAGGGATAATACACACAGTGATGTCACAGTACAGGGACGATACACAGTGATGTCACAGTACAGGGATAATACACACAGTGATGTCACAGTACAGAGATAATACACACAGTGATGTCACAGTGCAGAGATAATACACACAGTGATGTCACAGTACAGGGATAATACACAGTGATGTCACAGTACAGAGATAATGCACACAGCGATGTCACAGTACAGGGATAATACACAGTGATGTCACAGTACAGAGATAATACACACAGTGATGTCACAGTACAGGGAGGGATAATATACACAGTGACGTCACAGTACAGAGATAATACACACAGTGATGTCACAGTACAGGAATAATACACAGTGATGTCACAGTACAGAGATAATACACAGTGATGTCACAGTACAGGAATAATACACAGTGATGTCACAGTACAGGAATAATACACAGTGATGTCACAGTACAGGGATAATAGACAGAGTGATGTCACTGTACAGGGATAATAGACAGAGTGATGTCACTGTACAGGGATAATATACAGAGTGATGTCACATTACAGGGATAATACACACAGTGATGTCACAGTACAGGGATAATATACAGAGTGATGTCACAGTACAGGGATAATATACAGAGTGATGTCACAGTGCAGGGATAATACACAGTGATGTCACATTACAGGGATAATACACACAGTGATGTCACAGTACAGGGACGATACACAGTGATGTCACAGTACAGAGATAATACACAGTGATGTCACAGTACAGGGATAATACACAGTGATGTCACAGTACAGGGATAATACACACAGTGATGTCACAGTACAGGGATAATACACACAGTGATGTCACAGTACAGGGATAATACACAGTGACGTCACAGTACAGGGATAATACACAGTGATGGCACAGTACAGAGATAATACACAGTGATGTCACAGTACAGGGATAATACACACAGTGATGTCACAGTACAGGGATAATACACAGTGATGTCACAGTACAGGGATAATACACACAGTGATGTCACAGTACAGGGATAATACACACAGTGATGGCACAGTACAGAGATAATACACAGTAACGTCACAGTACAGGGATAATACACAGTGATGGCACAGTACAGAGTTAATACACAGTGATGTCACATTACAGGGATAATACACAAAGTGATGGCACAGTACAGAGATAATACACAGTGATGTCACAGTACAGGGATAATACACAGTGATGTCACAGTATAACCATCTCACAGCCGGACCACCATGTAATTTTAGCAGAAAATAAAGCAGGGCCTCATGTTCAAGTTTCGCCTAAGGCCTCACAAAGTCTAGAGCCGCCTCTGGTCGGCCCTACCATGGGACCCGGTGGGACCATAAGTCCCAGGTGGCACTTTTCAGGGGCGGCATTTTGCTGCCCCCTTTTTTTTTGTGCCTAGTAGGTTCATGGTAGGGTTGGCGCCACCGCTGCTCACTGTTCTAAAGCAGCTGCGGGGTATAATAGCGCAGCGGGCACTTTAGACAGTGAGTCTTCCTCCGGCCGACCGGGGTCTGACGAGGGACGTCGCACAAGTGACGTACTTCTGCAGACCCGCTCAGGAGGACGTCAGTGACGTCACTCGTCAGGCCGCTGCCGGAGAGGAGAAGCGCTGTGCAGGGCAGATAAGTGTGTCTCTGTGTGTGTGTGTGTGTGTGTGTGTGTCTGTCTGTGTGTTTAGGGGGCTATGGCTACCTAATGTGAGGAATCTATGCTACCTAATGTGGGGAAACTATGTTACCTAATGTGGGGAATCTGTGCTTCCTAATGTGGGGAAACTATGCTACCTAATGTGGGGAAAGTATGCTACCTAATGTGGGGAAGCTATGCTACCTAATGTGGGGAAACTATGTTACCTAATGTGGGGAATCTGTGCTTCCTAATGTGGGGAAACTATGCTACCTAATGTGGGGAAAGTATGCTACCTAATGTGGGGAAGCTATGTTACCTAATGTGGGGAATCTGTGCTACCTAATGTGGGGAAACTATGCTACCTAATGTGGGGAAACTATGTTACCTAATGTGGAGAATCTATGCTACCTAATGTGGGGAAACTATGTTACCTAATGTGGGGAAACTATGTTACCTGATGTGGGGAATCTGTGCTACCTAATGTGGGGAAACTATGCTACCTAATGTGGGGAAACTATGTTACCTAATGTGGGGAATCTGTGCTACCTATTGTGGGGAAACTATGCTACCTAATGTGGGGAAACTATGCTACCTAATGTGGGCAAACTATGCTACCTAATGTGGGGAAACTGCTACCTAATGTAGGGAATCTATGCTACCTAATGTGGGGAAACTATGCTACCTAATGTGAGGAAACTATGCTACCTAATGTGGGGGAATCTATGCTACCTAATGTTGGGAATCTATGCTACCTAATGTGGGGGGATTGAATGAGCTGCGGCATATGGGAGGCCTTAATAAATAATTAGAAACTTATACAGCAAGTGACACATGGGGGTCCACCTGAGTAAGTGACACATGTCTGTCTGTGTGTTTAGGGGGCTATGGCTACCTAATGTGAGGAATCTATGCTACCTAATGTGGGGAAACTATGCTACCTAATGTGGGGAATCTGTGCTTCCTAATGTGGGGAAACTATGCTACCTAACGTGGGGAAAGTATGCTACCTAATGTGGGGAAGCTATGCTACCTAATGTGGGGAAACTATGTTACCTAATGTGGGGAATCTGTGCTACCTAATGTGGGGAAACTATGCTACCTAATGTGGGGAAACTATGTTACCTAATGTGGGGAATCTGTGCTTCCTAATGTGGGGAAACTATGTTACCTAATGTGGGGAATCTGTGCTTCCTAATGTGGGGAAACTATGCTACCTAATGTGGGGAAAGTATGCTACCTAATGTGGGGAAGCTATGCTACCTAATGTGGGGAAACTATGTTACCTAATGTGGGGAATCTGTGCTACCTAATGTGGGGAAACTATGCTACCTAATGTGGGGAAACTATGTTACCTAATGTGGGGAATCTGTGCTTCCTAATGTGGGGAAACTATGTTACCTAATGTGGGGAATCTGTGCTTCCTAATGTGGGGAAACTATGCTACCTAATGTGGGGAAAGTATGCTACCTAATGTGGGGAAGCTATGCTACCTAATGTGGGGAAACTATGTTACCTAATGTGGGGAATCTGTGCTACCTAATGTGGGGAAACTATGCTACCTAATGTGGGGAAACTATGTTACCTAATGTGGGGAATCTGTGCTTCCTAATGTGGGGAAACTATGTTACCTAATGTGGGGAATCTGTGCTTCCTAATGTGGGGAAACTATGCTACCCAATGTGGGGAAAGTATGCTACCTAATGTGGGGAAGCTATGCTACCTAATGTGGGGAAACTATGTTACCTAATGTGGGGAATCTGTGCTACCTAATGTGGGGAAACTATGCTACCTAATGTGGGGAAACTATGTTACCTAATGTGGAGAATCTATGCTACCTAATGTGGGGAAACTATGTTACCTAATGTGGGGAAACTATGTTACCTGATGTGGGGAAACTATGTTACCTGATGTGGGGAATCTGTGCTACCTAATGTGGGGAAACTATGCTACCTAATGTGGGGAAACTATGTTACCTAATGTGGGGAATCTGTGCTACCTAATGTGGGGAAACTATGCTACCTAATGTGGGGAAACTATGTTACCTAATGTGGGGAATCTGTGCTACCTATTGTGGGGAAACTATGCTACCTAATGTTTGGAAACTATGCTACCTAATGTGGGCAAACTATGCTAACTAATGTGGGGAAACTCCTACCTAATGTAGGGAATCTATGCTACCTAATGTTGGGAAACTATGCTACCTAATGTGAGGAAACTATGCTACCTAATGTGGGGGAATCTATGCTACCTAATGTTGGGAATCTATGCTACCTAATGTGGGGGGATTGAATGAGCTGCGGCATATGGGAGGCCTTAATAAATAATTAGAAACTTATACAGCAAGTGACAAATGGGGGTCCACCTGAGTAAGTGACACATGGAGGAGGGGTGCTGAACAATTGATGTTTTTTTGGGGGGGGCATAGGCACATTCTTTGTACAAGGGCCCTCTGCTGTCTGTGTCCGCCCCTGGGTAGAGAATAAGGGGTAAAGTGGAACATAGAACAAATGCAGTTATTTTTTTCTTAATTTTTTTTTTAATGAAGTAAACGAGATAAAGGTAAGCAATGACTTTTCCTCAGTCTGAAGCGTGGTCCTCATCGGCAGGAAGCAGTGAGGAGGAGGAGGATGACGGAGGTTCTGATTCCATCTCTGCTTCTTTTTCGTCCCTCTCTATATATAGGGCCGTGGCCATGAAGAAGGCTCCTCCGATGACTGCCATTATGGTGCAGGTCATGAGGGCATACTCCAGGCTGCGGTATTTCAGAAGAGGGGATTTGGCATATCCTCGTTCGTAGGTGTCAGATATCAGGCCGATGAGGTACGGGCTGCCTGCGTCACCTAGGAGGTGATAGATTGTCATCTGCACGGCCAGGGCTGAAGATCTCCTCCACGGAGTTACTACTTTTAGTATAATGTCAGATATGAGGGTGAAATTTACTGACAGAAGCGTCTCTCCGATGAAGATGAAGATGTTAGTGGCAACGAGGCTGATGTTGCCAAAAGTCAATGCCAACAGAAGAAAAGGGGCAGAGAGCATCATCGCGCATCCACACACAAGCGGGTCCGCCCGTGGGTTGGATTTGCGATATCTTTTACTTATCTCCGTCCCTGCTACAACTCCCAGAATGCCGGAAACGACTGTAACCACACCAAATATTAGGATGTCGTGATAGTCACACGGTTCAACACGGCAAGGGTCCTTCTCTTGTAGGAGTGTTCGTGCGTGGGTCAGGTATGAAGGACCCCATACACCTATGGCTCCCACTATGAAGGATACCGCCGTCGATCCCATGGTGGTTAACATGAAGCTTCTATTTTTAAATATGTTTTTCAGATCTGTCGCCCATTTGGCAAACTTCTGGGATTTGTTGTTCTTCTTCCCGTTTGTAGTCGTTCTTGGAAGCTCTTTTGTGACCAAAAGCATCAAAGCCACAGCTATGAGGCCCAGGCCAGGGGTGACCCGAAACGCCCAGTGCCAATCGCCCCTTGCTGCATCAGTCACTTTGGGCCCGATGATGTATCCTAGTCCGCAGCCTACAGGTATGACGGAGTAAAACACGTTCAGCATGCGGGTCCGCTGGTCACTTGTAAAAAGGTCTGCAATGATGGAGGGGGCGATGGTGCAGAAAGTCGCCTCTCCGGCTCCAACCAGTCCACTCGTCAGCAGGAAGAGCAGGAAATACCCGTCAGGGATGAATGACAGGGTAAGTGTCATGCTCAGCCAAACGATGACTCCTGCGCAAACAGTATATTTCTTATTACAGTGGTCGCCCAAATATCCAGCAATTGGTGCGACCAGCACGTAGCTTCCAATGAACAATGTATTCAATAAGCCGGACAGACTAGCATTGGTGTCATATGCTTTCTGTATATAAGGCAGCACCCCCGCCACGCTGGAGCGATTTGCATAGATGAGCAAATTAACAAAGGCGAGGATCACTACGGTGATGATGGAACGTGCGGTGGACATCACGCTTAGAAATGGCAGGTTCTGCCTCTCAGGGATATCGCCCTTTTCTACATCCATATCACTATGGTCCTCCATTGCTTCTTCCTCCTCCTTCAGCAATGGGTCTTGTGGAGAGGCCATGGTCACAGGTTGGAGCCTGAAAACACTAGAGAGAGAGATAAGTGAACACATTAGACAACATGTCATCATTCCTGTCATTATACAATAGATCCTTCATACAGAGCAGAAATGTCCAGCACAGAACCACAAGATAACACTAAGACCATCGCAGCCTCAGAAGAAGACGCTTCTCTATAAGTGTTTTATATGGAGACGTCTTCCCTGAGGTCACCAATGTCTGATAACATTGAACCTGTCCGGTCCTAGTAATATCTGATAACCCTGAACCTGTCCGGTCCTAGTAATATCTGATAACCCTGAACCTGTCCGGTCCTAGTAATATCTGATAACCCTGAACCTGTCCGGTCCTAGTAATATCTGATAACCCTGCACCTGTCCGGTCCTTGTAATATCTGATAACCCTTAACCTGTCCGGTCCTAGTAATATCTGATAACCCTGAACCTATCCAGTCTTAGTAATATCTGATAACCCTGAACCTGTCCGGTCCTAGTAATATCTGATAACCCTGAACCTGTCCGGTCCTAGTAATATCTGATAACCCTGAACCTGTCCTAGTAATATCTGATAACCCTGCACCTGTCCGGTCCTAGTAATATCTGATAACCCTGAACCTATCCAGTCTTAGTAATATCTGATAACCCTGAACCTGTCCGGTCCTAGTAATATCTGATAACCCTGAACCTGTCCGGTCCTAGTAATATCTGATAACCCTGAACCTGTCCGGTCCTAGTAATATCTGATAACCCTGAACCTGTCCAGTCCTTGTAAAATCTGATAACCCTGAACCTGTCCGGTCCTAGTAATATCTGATAACCCTGAACCTGTCCGGTCCTAGTAATATCTGATAACCCTAAACCTGTCCGGTCCTAGTAATATCTGATAACCCTGCACCTGTCAGGTCCTTGTAATATCTGATAACCCTGAACCTGTCCGGTCCTAGTAATATCTGATAACCCTGAACCTGTTCAGTCCTTGTAATATCTGATAACCCTGAACCTGTCCGGTCCTAGTAATATCTGATAACCCTGAACCTGTCCAGTCCTAGTAATATCTGATAACCCTGAACCTCTCCGGTCCTAGTAATATCTGATAACCCTGCACCTGTCCGGTCCTAGTAATATCTGATAACCCTGAACCTGTCCGGTCCTAGTAATATCTGATAACCCTGAACCTGTCCAGTCCTAGTAATATCTGATAACCCTGAACCTGTCCGGTCCTAGTAATATCTGATAACCCTGAACCTGTCCAGTCCTAGTAATATCTGATAACCCTAAACTTCTCCGGTCCTAGTAATATCTGACAACCCTGAATCTGTCCTAGTAATGGCGGATTATAAGGGCTTGGCTGTATGGTCACTGGGCCATGTGAACTTCATACTGTAGATACAATTGGGCTATCCTGCTATATACATTTACTAATAATGAACCTACCCCACCTCATTGGGATCTATCCGTCCCCTATATGACTTTCTGCCACTAGTTGATTTGAAAAATGTTTTCCCTTTCGGAGTACCCAGAGTATTTCTATTGTTAGTACACACAGAATTCTATTATATAATATTATATTTCTGCCCTAATCTTTCTGTTATTCTTTTACTACACCACCAAATCTTTCTCATAGACTTATATCTTTTAGAACTTCATGAATTTGGACTCTTTTTCTTGGGGGCTTTTTTGGGCATAATTGCATTTTAGCAGTTTTGCAAGAAAAAGCTCTGGTCATGATACTATCTGTGCGTTTTATTATGTTTAATGCCTAAGCCAAGTATTGTCACAATGCTATGAGAAATATAACTTTGGTTATTTCTTTTGGAAATTAATTTCGTGTTTTTTTTTGCTAAAAAAAAAGCAACAACATTAAAAAAAAAACTGTCAAACAAAAAGCCCTGTGTATGTATGAATAGAAGAGGCTGAGACTTACCTTGTGGTTCTCTCTTCAGACAAGGAACGGTCAAAATCTTGAATTCTCTATCGCAAATAGAAACTCTCTAAGAAACACTTTGCACCACAGGTTGTGAATGCAAAACACACTGAAGAGACTGCAGCCGGCGCGCACCTCCTTGTACAGCTTACGGTGACATCATCACAAGCATGTGTGACATCACAGGGTTCTAAAGCATCTTCAGGTATGTGTATATCTGTATAGTAAATGTGAGTAGCCGTATTAGTCCAGTGATGCAGATTGTAATACCTTTTTTATTGGACTAACAGAATTTTGTAGAGACAAACTTTCGGGATTCCTCCCTGATAATTTATAAAGTCCTTTGATCATTAGTCCTTGACTATTGGACTTGATAAAGGGCGGAATCCTGAAAGCTTGTCCCTACAAAATTCTGTTAGTCCAATAAAAAAGGTATTACAAGAGACTGCAACATATTTTTTGATTTGTGTATATATATATATATATATATATATATATATATATATATATATAGTTCCAAGCGTGACTAGGTGCCTCCAGCTAGGGTCCGTGTCCAGGATTCTGCATACGTAGTTCCAAGGAAAATGCTGATAATGATGGTGTGAGACCATTGAAACGTTGCTCTTTGCACATTTGGGATGACTAAATAGTTTTCATTTTTTCACCATACCTTGAGTGCCGCAGCATTTTCCTTGGAACTACGTATGCAGAATCCTGGACACGGACCCTAGCTGGAGGCACCTACTCACGCTTTAGGAGTGCTGCTTTGTTCTTTGACACACATATATATATATATATATATATATATTAATATACACCTAGAAATACATCAAGTACATAAAAACATCTTTTAGAAAAATATTTCTCCAGGCCTGCCGTGTATATCCCCGTACTTCACAGTGTCTTCTTAGTTTATATATTTTAATCTTTTGACCTTTTAACCCCACTAGGACCAAGGGCATCCTGGGACTTAAAGGGGTATTCCAGGCCAAAACTTTTTTTTATATATGAACTGGCTCCAGAAAGTTAAACAGATTTGTAAATTACTTCTATTAAAAAATCTTAATCCTTTCAGTACTTATGAAGTTAAGGTTGTTTTTTTCTGAAGTTAAGGTTGTCCTCTCTGATGACACCTGTCTCGGGCAACGCCCAGTTTAGAAGCAAATCCCCATAGCAAACCTCTTCTAAACTGGGTGTTTCCCGAGACAAGTGTCATCAGAGAGCACTTAGACAGAAAATAACAACCTTAACTTCAGAAGCTCATAAGTACTGAAAGGGTTAAGATTTTTTAATAGAAGTAATTCACAAATCTGTTTAACTTTCTGGAGCCAGTTGATATATATAAAAAAGATTTTGCCTGGAATACCCTTTTAAGATTGAGCCGATTATTATTGATATATGTCATGAATGCATCAACGGTCAGATGGTCGGACGACCAAATGATGACCACATCGTCTACATACCTCCCATACCATGCGAGGCATGTGGAAAATGGATTGGTGTCAGAAAAAATATACTGCTCCTCCCACCAAAAAACAAAAAGCTTAGCCCGAGCTGGTGATGACTTTGCTCCCATTGAAGCACCCGTGCGCTGCAAATAAAAATTGTTACCAAACATAAAATAATTGTGTTTTAACACAAAATCTACCACCTCAATAATGTAATGTCTCAAATCCACCGAATATTTAGAAAATCTCATCAGTATATCCGAGATAGCTGATAATGCCAGGTTTTTCGGAATACTGGAATAGAGCGATTCAATGTCGCAAGTAAGCCACGACAGAGAATCGCTCCATGTGAATTTAGTTCTTCTGACCAGGAGTTTACTGAAAATTCAGATTGTTCAGATACCACGGACACTAGCGGGGACACAGAACCGCAATATGTGAACACTCACAAGAATCGCAATGCGAGAAGACAGTCAAAAAACGAGGAAGGCGCGGTGGCAGAAAACATAGGAAGAAGAGCTTCGGAGCGTAACAAGGACAGACGGAAAAAGTAATAAAAGAGGATTTTCAAGTCATTAACATTTCTGCACAAATCATTACAGATGAAGAAACCTCGGTCCTGTGGAAAGGACTGGGTTTCTCTCCTACACATCATTTTGATGTTTATCGGACAATTTTGGATATAAATAAATTTGTGAGAACTTTAACAGTTAAGAAACATTTTTTTGTGGAAAATGCTGATGAACCATCGGACCCACCTCAACTTTCTATAAACCCTGATTTACCACTAATGCATACGTCAGCAGAACAAATTGCTTTTAGAGATCTCTGTCTCCTTGAAAATAGTGGGATATCAATTTGTGATGAAGTGAATACTGCACATACCTTCTCCACTAAAAACCAAAATTTTTACCCCATACAGACCAGACCAGCAATTTTTGATTGGTTCCAGGACCTTATCATGAAAGATTTGGTTAATCTACAATCAAAAGTAATGTCCAATACAACTCGTCCTAATTTGAATAAAAAGGAGGCTGCTGCCATAAAGAAATGAAAGAAAAACAAAAATTTGACGATCCGATCCGCCGATAAAGGCGGCTCGGTAGTATGTATGGACACGGGACTGTATATCAATTTAAATGAAAATCTACTATCTGATGATAAAACTTACCTTAAACTTTGTGGGGATCCCACTGAACCTTTTAAAAAAGAACTGTTGACTCTGTTTGAAGAGGGGAAAGCCAGATCTATTTTGACCCAAAAAGAAGTGGATTATATTTTCGTGCCTGCTCCAATTATTCCTATCTTCCACTCGCTACCCAAGCTGCATAAGGACCGATTCCCGCCACCGATGCGTCCGATCGTGGCGGGGATCGGATCCCATAACGAGCACCTATGCGAGTGGTTGGACTCAGTACTGCAACCTCTGGTTATGCAATGCCCAAGTTATATCAAGGACACTAAGCACTTGCTAAAAATCATGGATGAATTCACATGGAGCGATTCTCTGTCGTGGCTTACTTGCGACATTGAATCGCTCTATTCCAGTATTCCGCAAAACCTGGCATTATCAGCTATCTCGGATATACTGATGAGATTTTCTAAATATTCTGTGGATTTGAGACATTACATTATTGAGGTGCTAGATTTTGTGTTAAAACACAATTATTTTATGTTTGGTAACAATTTTTATTTGCAGCGCACGGGTGCTTCAATGGGAGCAAAGTCATCACCAGCTCGGGCTAAGCTTTTAGTTTTTTGGTGGGAGGAGCAGTTTTTCTGACACCAATCCATTTTCCACATGCCTCGCATGGTATGGGAGGTATGTAGACGATGTGGTCATCATTTGGTCGTCTGACCATCTGACCGTTGATGCATTCATGACATATATCAATAATAATCGGCTCAATCTTACGTTTACCCACACATGGTGTAAAAGTGAAACCCCCTTTTTGGATGTCATATTACGTGGCAACCCTGATACAAATAAAATTGAGGTTGATCCTTACAGAAAAAAGATATCAGGCAATACCATCCGAAGGGAGAATTCATGCCATTCCAAACAAACGGTAAGAGCCATACCAGTAGGTGAACTTATACGAATTAAGTGGAACAGTTCTTCCGCCGAGGTGTACTGCAGGGAAGCTGATGCAGCATGCACACGCCTGGCGGCTCGAGGTTACCCTGGATGGCTCTTGAAAAAAGCTTGGTCGAGAGTTGATCCTATGGATCGAAAATCCCTTTTTACAAGTAAGCAACCAACTGAATCACAAGATTGTCCCGCGATGCGGGACGCGCCCGCTCGCGATTCGCATCCCGGCCCGCTTACCGGCGTGTGCGGCCCCGCTCCCTAGGGCGCGCGCGCTGGCTCTTTAAGATTTAAAGGGCCAGTGCACCAATGATTGGTGCCTGGCCCAATCAGTCTGATTAGCTTCCACCTGCCCCCTGTCCACATAACCTCACTTCCCCTGCACTTCCTTGCCGGATCTTGTTGCCATTGTGCCTTGAGAAAGCTATCTCTGTGTTTGCCATTTCCAGTGTTCCTGACCTCTTGCCGTTGCTATTGACTACGCACCTTGCCGCCTGCCCCGACCTTCTGCTACGTCTGACCTTGCCTCTGCCTAGTCCTTCTGTCCCACGCCTTCTCAGCAGTCAGCGAGGTTGAGCCGTTGCCGGTGGATACGACCTGGTTGCTACCGCCGCAGCAAGACCATCCCGCTTTGCGGCGGGCTCTGGTGAAAACCAGTAGCAACTTAGAACCGGTCCGCCGGCACGGTCCACGCCAATCCCTCGCTGACACAGAGGATCCACATCCAGCTAGCCGAATCCTAACATGTGGGTTCCACCAAAAGGTCCCTTAAAAACGCATGCAAGAGCACATTATACATGCTGCTGGCCCTTTAAGCGCGAACATTTCTAACGTATCTAAACATTTTCTAATATGTCATAATTCAGACACCACTTCCCTCAGGTTCTCAGGCATTGAGAAGGTGAAGCTAAATAAAAGGGGAGGTGACCATATTCGATCCCTCCACAATAGGGAAATCATGTGGATTTATCTTTTGAATTGCATTCAACCCCATGGTCTAAATAGCAAAACAGATTTAATATTACATTACTGATATGTCTCCAAATAATTTATCTGCGTTTGGTTCCATGTTTTTGTTTTAATCACGCGCACATGTGATGTGGACCTGTCCCTCCCCTTCCTGTGGGAATGGGGAATATGCCCTGGAGTATATAAGGGTGCCTCATTTGAGGATCTACAGGCTATGAGTAAGGATCGATAGATCAGAAACGCGTCAGCCATGCTTGGGAGCCCCCTCTGTTTGTGCAATATTTCATATTTTTGATATGTTCACGGTTTGTCTGCCACCGTGAAGGCTTTTAAGGAAGAACCCTGAATAAAGATGGACATTTTACTTCTACTTGCTGGCTTTTTTAGTATTTTATTTTAGTTTTATCCACTGTGCCAGGGATGAAAATTATTCCAAAAGAAACTAACTCAACTGTCTATGCTCCCCCGTTGCTCCAATATTGGTGTCCCGTTCTCTGTTCGCCGCCTTCTGCTTTTCCTGCAGGTCAGTGAATCACGGTGCGCTCAGTGTCATCATTGTTTCAGCACCAGTTTTACAAATCAGTGTGCCTCCAGTGTTACACCAGTGTTTACAAATCAGTGTGCCTCCAGCTGTTGCAAAACTATAACTTCCAGCATGCCTTGACAGCTAGAGACTGTCCGGGAATGCTGGGAGTTGTAGTTTTGGACCACCTGGAGAGACACTGTTTTGAAAACACTGCCTTAGTCAGTATTTTCCAACCTGGGGACTTCCAGCTGTTGCAAAACTACAACTCCCAGCATTCCCCGGACAGTCTTTAGCTGTCCAGGCATGCTGGGAGTTATAGTTCTGCAACAGCTGGAGACACTAAGGTTTGGTAGGTAGGTCCTTAGTCCATTGTTTTCCACCCTCCCAGCTTAAGACTGTCTGGGTATGCTGGGAGTTGTAGTTTTGCAACAGCTGGAGGCCCCCAGGTTGGGAAACACTAACTACGGCAGTGTTTTCGAAACATTGTCTCTCCATCTGTTGCAAAACTACAACTCCCAGCATGCTCGGACAGTCTTAAGCTGGAAGTTAGAGTTTTGCAGCAGAAGGTGGCATTTTGGTGGGTTGTTTCTCAACCTGAGTGCCTCCAGCTGTTGCAAAACTACAACTCCCAGCATGCCCAAACAGCCAAAGCCTGTTTGGAAAACACTGGACTAAGGGCCTACCTACCAAATGTAACGTGGCCACCCACCTACCAACCAAACATATACCTGCCTACTTACCAACCAAACATATTACCTACCTAGCAAATGCTTTTCCTGCCTACCTAACAAACGTATACCGTATATACTCGAGTATAAGCCGAGTTTTTCAGCACGATTTTTCGTGCTGAAAACACCCCCCTCGGCTTATACTCGAGTGAACTCTCCGCCCTCAGTGGTCTTCAACCTGCGGACCTCCAGAGGTTTCAAAACTACAACTCCCAGCAAGCCCGGGCAGCCATCGTCTGTCCGGGCTTGCTGGGAGTTGTAGTTTCGAAACCTCTGGAGGTCCGCAGGTTGAAGACCACTGCGGCCTTCGACATCATCCAGCCCCTCTCACCCCCTTTAGTTCTGTACTCATCTCCGCTCGGCGCTGGTCCGGAGCTGCAGGACTGTCCGGTGGGGAGGTTGTCCGGTGGGATAGTGGTTCCGGGCTGCCATCTTCATCGGGGGGCCTCTTCTCAGCGCTTCGGGCCCGGAATAGTCACGTTGCCTTGACGACGACGCAGAGGTACATTCATTACCAATGTCCCTCTGCGTCATCGTCAAGGCAACGCCTCTATTCCGGGCCCGAAGCGCGGAGAAGAGGCCCCCCGGAGAAGATGGCAGCCCGGAACCACTATCTCACCGGACGACCTCCCCACCGGACAGTCCTGCAGCAGCGGACCAGCGCCGAGCGGAGGTGAGTACAGAACTAAAGGGGGTGAGAGGGGGCTGGATGATGTCGAAGGCCGCAGTGGTCTTCAACCTGCGGACCTCCAGAGGTTTCAAAACTACAACTCCCAGCAAGCCCGGACAGCCGAAGGCTGCCCGGGCTTGCTGGGAGTTGTAGTTTTGAAACTTCTGGAGGTCCGCAGGTTGAAGACCACTGTATCAGACATTGACAAGCGGTGATGATGATGACATGTGGTGATGATGACAAGGGAATGATGAAGGGGGGGGGGGGGATTATGAGAAGGGGATGATGAAGGGGGGGTGGGATGATGACAGGGTGATGATGAAGGGGGGGTGTGGGATGATGACAATAGGATGATGACAATAGGATGATGACAAGGGGATGATGAAGGGGGTGGGGATGATGACAAGGGGATGATGAAGGGGGGTGGGGATGATGACAAGGGGATGATGAAGGGAGGGTGTGGGATGATGAAAAGGGGATGATGACAAGGGGATGATGAAGGGGGTGTGTGGGATGATGACAGGGTGATGATGACAGGGTGATGATGATGAGGGTGTTAATGACGGGGGTCTGGATGATGACAGGGGGGGATGATGTATTTCCCACCCTAGGCTTATACTCGAGTCAATAACTTTTCCTGGGATTTTGGGGTGAAATTAGGGGCCTCGGCTTATATTCGGGTCGGCTTATACTCGAGTATATACAGTAACCCACCTACCTAGCGGCAAACCTTTTACTTGCCTTCCTACCAACTGAACTTACCACCTGCCTAAATAACTTGCAAACTTACTACTTGCCTACCTACTTAGAGAATGTTCTACTTACCTAATTTACTACTTGCAAACGTACTACCTGCTTACCTAGCAAACATATTACCTGGGGGGGGGGGGCCCAGGCATATTCTTTGCACAGGGGCCGTCTGTTGTCTGTGTCCGCCCCTGCTACTACTCCATGCAAGATGATGGGAGTAGTGGTTGCTATATACCCCTCACAAACTTCTCCATCTGCCTGTCCGCCTCACAAGCTTGCCCAACAGAAGTGGGAGCCGGAGAAGCAGACGGGCCTTGGCTTTCCCTGCCAGCAGGTCAAAACTTCAGTTAAAAACACTACACACACACATCCTCCTGCTACTCCATGCAGGAGGATGGGAGTAGTGGTTGTCACTACTACCCCCATTTTCCTACTGTCACCACTACTCCAATCCTCCTGCTGTTACCAGTAGAGCGCTCCACTCTGCAGAGGCTTAGCACAGGGGAAAGGGCATTACTATTCAGATGGAGGGGCTCGGGAACAACCCCTGTGCACAGAACCAGGAATGGTAAGTACACTGCTCAAAAAATAAAGGGAACACTAAGGGTACGTTCCCACACGGCATATTTTGCTGCGTATTTGGTGCTGTGTATTTTCCTACCCATTGACTTCAACAGAATATAAAATACGCAGCAGCAAATACGCAGCAAATACGCTGTGTGGGAATGTACCCTTAAACAACACAAAGTAACTCCAAGTCAAACACACTTCTGTGAAATCACACTGTCCACTCAGGAAGCAACACTGATTGACAATCAATTTCACATGCTGTTGTGCAAATGGAGCAGACAACAGGTGGAAATGATAGGCAATTAGCAAGACACCCCCAATAAAGGAGTGGTTCTGCAGGTGGTGACCACAGACCACTTCTCAGTTCCTATGCTTCCTGGCTGATGTTTTGGTCACTTTTGAATGCTGGCGGTGCTGTCACTCTAGTGGTAGCATGAGACGGAGTCTACAACTCACACAAGTGGCACAGGTAGTGCAGCTCATCCAAGGTGGCACATCAATGCGAGCTGTGTCAAGAAGGTTTGCGGTGTCCATCAGCGTAGTGTCCAGAGCATGGAAACGCTACCAGGAGATAGGCCAGTACATCAGGAGACGTGGAGGGGGCCGTAGGAGAGTAATAACTCGGCAGCAGGACCGCTACCTCCACCTTTGTGCAAGGAGGAGCCCTGCAAACTGACCTCCAGCAGGCCACAAATGTGCATATGTCCATTCAAATGGTCAGAAACAGACTCCATGAGGGTGGTAAGAGGGCCCGATGTCCACAGGTGGGGGTTGTGTTTACAGCCCAACACTGTGCAGGACGTTTGGCATTTGCAAGAGAACACCAAGATTTGCAAATTCGCCCCTTGCGCCCTGTGCTCTTCACAGATGAAAGCAGGTTTGCACTGAGCACATGACTGAGTCTGGAGACGTCATGGAGAACGTTCTGCTGCCTACAACAACCTCCAGCATGACCGGTTTGGCGGTGGGTCAGTAATGGTGTGGGGTGGCATTTCTTTAGGGGGGGGGGGGGGGCGCACAGCCCTCAGTGTGCTTGTCAGAGGTAGCCTGACTGCCATTAGGTACTGAGATGAGATCCTCACACCCCTTGCGAGACCACATGCTGGTGCGGTTGGTCCTGGGTTCCTCCTGATTCAAGACAATGCTAGACCTCATGTGGCTGGAGTGTGTTAGCAGTTCCTGCAAGAGGAAGGCATTAATGCTATGGACTGGCCCGCCAGTTCCCCAGACCTGAATCCGATTGAGCACATCTGTGACATCATATCTCACTCCATCCCCCAACACCACGTTGCACCACAGTCTGTCCAGGAGTTGGCGACCTCATCAGGAGCATGCCCAGGCATTGTAGGGAGGTCATACGGGCACGTGGAGGCCACACACACACACACACACACTACTGAGCCTCATTTTGACTTGTTTTAAGGACATTACATCAAAGTTGGATCAGCCTGTATTGTGGTTTTCCACTTTGATTTTGTGTGACTCCATATCCAGACCTCCATGGGTTGATAAACTTGATTTCCATTGATAATTTTTGTGTGATTTTGTTGTCAGCACATTCAACTATGTAAAGACGAAAGTATTTCATACGATTAGTTAATTCAGATCTAGGATGTGTTATCTTAGTGTTCCCTTTATTTTTTGAGCAGTGTATGATTTTCAGTGTCACCCACACTACATGCCTGCACCAACAGGTTATCAGCAAGATGGGGATAAGTGTCAGATCACAGGGGGTCCGATTGCTGGGAACCCTCGTGATCTCCCGCCTGGCTCCCCGGCTACTGCATGAATGGAGTGTGTTAACCATGGCATGAAGCTGTGGCCAAAAAGCTGCATTTATGCAAAAGACAGATACCCAAACACTATCTCCAGCTCTCCCATATATGGAGGGGTGTGTCGGCCACAGCTTCCTGCGGTGGTTAACACGCCGCTATTCATGCAGAGAGCCGGACGAGAGATTGGGGGGACCGCTGGGACCTCCAACGATCTGACACTTATCCGCTATCCTGCTCATAGGGGGATAATATTTGTTATAATCGATACAGAGAGGTGAGGGCATAGAAATGTTGGGGTCCCATCCAAAATAAGACCACCTCCTCATGGTGGATGGGGGACGTTTTAATTAAAAAGTGCTTTATGAGCCTCAAATTAGGAGCAATGCTGCACCTGATGGGTTTCGTGCTAGATGCACTGTGTCATAGCAAAATGCGCCAGGAGTCCTTTTGTAATGTGGATTCATGAATGAAGCATATGTTTTATTTACTTTCCACCATTGTGCTGGACAAACTACTTCTCAGTTATTAGTTCTTGTGAAGCCGGGGGGCGTTGCTGGTGGGTGCACTACAGTGGAGGATTGAATATGAAGAGGTGAGCTGTTACCTTGCTTACAAAATAAAACTGGTCCCGTTCATTGACAGCAAAAAAAAAAAAAAAAATTTACCAGGTAAAACCTTCTCATTGATCCAGGAAGAAGACTGGAAATTTGCTCAGATTTTAATATTTTATTACAGAAATAAGTACAAAATAATTGAAACAGTATGTTACAAGATTTATGTGCCCATGACTTTAAATACAGGTTAGACATTGTGTCCTTCCCTTTCCCTGGTACATCTCCCCCTCCCCCAGCACTATAAATGGCACGCTAAGCTCACTATTTGTCTTAGGCTGCATTCACACCTCGTTTTTTACATACGGGCGCTCCCGTACCCCAGCCGGATCAGCCTGTGACTCCATTTACTTTAATGAGCCGACCGGAGTCAAACGGTGACTCCGATCGGCTCAGTTTTGACCCGTATGCGGTTTCCTGACCGGACCTAAAACCATAGTATACTACGGTTTTAGGTCCGGTCCAAAACCGGATACGGGTCAAAACTGAGCCGACTGGAGTCACCGTTTGACTCCGGTCGGCTCATTAAAGTAAATTGAGTCACAGGCTGATCCGGCTGGGGTACGGGAGCGCCCGGTTTGCCCCTCCCCCAGCCGGATCCGCCACCGATATGTAAAAAACGAGGTGTGAATGCAGCCTTACTGGAATATGTAGCTTCCATCCACATTCATCTCATTGTGGATCTGAGAACAGTCAGAAAGCCTCCTCTATGTCGTCCACCAATGACACTGGATGAATGATCACAAGTATGGGAGTCTTATGGAAGCCAATTTGATGGAAAATGTATAAAAATACAATCAGATTGAATATTTGCCTGCTTTCTTTAAAAACAGCATTATCCCTGTCCAAAGTTTGTATATAGTATCGCAAATTCGGTCCATTCTACCTCAATGAAGCAAATCTGTAATACCACTCATAGCCAGTCACAGGGGTGGCACTGTTTCTGGTAGAAAACAGCAAAGTTTTTCTTATCATGGATAAATGGATAATCCTTTTAATGAACACATTCTAAAAATGTTGATTGGAGTGGGGCTAATGAAGAGTCACACCCCCTCAGCATGCCTTCTCAGACAGTAAAAGCCCCCCCAAAAAGTCTGAAAAGCTAGCATTTCTAGGTCCATAGACTTTGCTGTATGTCAGGAGCCTCACTACTTTGGCAAAAAGCACCATTCGTGCCCACTGCGCTCTCTCATAGCTCATCCAGGTTTCTAGCCAATGAATCCATCCCAAAGAATGAGGAAGGCTTTCCGTGGAAATCGCGCTCCCGCTTCACAAACGCAGTGAAGGACGACACACAGTTCCCAATAAAGTGATCTGACTGGCCTAAAATATACAGATCTATTTGGGCCACATCTGGTTGCAGACTTACAACTTTAACCTAGAGGAATGAAAAAAAGAAAAAAAAAGCATTAAAAAAAATAAAAATAAAATATATTAAAAAAAAGCAAAAAACAACAACATACTCCATGCACTTCCAGAACTCAATTTATATTTCTGCTTCCCTCAGGTTGCAATACTTGGAGCCCAGCTTTGGACATGACTGATGTCTATAATGGTATAATGTCTATAATGGTATAATGCTAAGGAGCTCTAAACCTACTAACCTTCTCCCCAAGAGCCTTCTGCAGTTCTGCAGTGTAAGACGTGGAGTCCGTGGCTATATACACAGATCTCGCTTTGGTCCATTTCACCCAGTGGGTCAGTGCCCGCTTTATCTCTTTCAGGTCAGGCAGACACATGTTCACTGTGAGTGGCTTTGCTTTCTGCCGGTCGTACCCAACGCACTGAGGTGAAGCCATGAAGTGTGGGCCTGCAGTGCCATCCTTCAGCATCTTACAAGCGTTAACCTGTGGGGGAAGGGAAGGAGCTCAGGATACAGAAACATCAAAACAGCTCTTTAATAAAAGGCATGCCAAGGACTGAACGTCTGCAACACTATATACAAAGCAAAGGATTGCCACTCAGAAGTCTGGGGAAGCTGAGCGAGATAATCCAAAGGCATTATCTTCTCAACTAGCCCTACATTTCACCTGCTTCTGGAAAAGCTGGGTAAAAACCAATACAATACAAATGTGGGTACAGCTTCTACAGAGTTTGTGACCCAGTTTTCCTAGAATCCTTTAGTAAGAAGTCTCATGGCGGTATGTAAAGGGAAAACTTATCCCCTATCCACATCTACGCGCCCTCCATATATCTCTATGGGAGAGCCGAAAACTAGTTATCAGGCGTGCATAGGTTAAAAAATCCATGGTAACCCCTTTATCAACAAATCCTTCCCATATTATCCACTATATTATCAATACATAGGCAGATCTACCACTGAAGAAACTGGCAACGCTGGTTGGGATTCCAGCTCCTATATGGGTTGCCAAGAGTCCTCCTTACCAGCATACATCCTCCTCCTTTCATTATCACTGTATAGCTAGGAAGTTCTACAATTTAGTACTGACTGAGTAAAGCACGTAAAGTAATTTAATAATGCTATTTCTACATTTTAACTTCATCCAAAAGTAAAATTGCTAATAGCTCCAGAATCAAATTCAATATTTTCTATTTTTTTTATTTTTAAATAAAGTCCTTTAATAAAAGTATTACATTTTACTGTAGACCTGATGGGCAATTTTACTTTGAAGAAAGTTAATTGTAAACTATGGATTCATGGGCAGCTGCTCATGCTCCAACAAAATATCATGTGGAGAGGAACATGAGTAGAAATTGTGCTGAATCCTGACAATCTGAGGAAGGGAGAAACGTGTCATTTGTCTATGTTTAAACATTCTATTGTTTTTGTATTTCCAATAAACAAGTCCGTACTGGATATGAAAATACTAGCACTTTGAAAATCATTCCTTTTGGATAGTAGTGTCTGGATATTAAAGGGGTACCCTGCTGCTCAGCGTTTGGAACAAACTGCTCCGAACGCTGGAGCCGGGAGCTTGTGACATCATAGCCCCGCCCCCTCAATGCACGTCTATGGGAGGGATGTGACATCATGAGGGGGTGGGGCTATGACGTCACAAGCTCCCAGCTCCAGAGTTCGGAACAGTATGTTCCAAACGCTGATCAGCAGAGTACCCCTTTTAGGTCTGTTTTCTTTACTTAACTGTACTACTACAGGACAGGTTGCCGCTCTTCTGTGACCTCCGAGCTCAGCAGCAATTCCATACTCTTGGTAACCCAAGCTGAGGGGCCATCTTATAGAGGCCCATCTGTCTCTGCGTATGGACTTTCTAGTAGAGTCTCTTCTTACCCGAGTAATACATAAGGCACTGTCCTCCAGTCATTTTCTCTTTTCTCCATATGGAACCTGTATGCATCCATGCCCAACCATATCTCATCTTGTGTCTAGACAGCCCAACAGTTTTCTTTAATAACTTATCCTTTTGTTTTAATATCACTTACATATATAATTGCATACACACATATAAAATACATTCTAGCATCTCCAACTTGGGGCATTATTTTTTTTTTTTGTAATTAAGTAATCAATCACTCTCTCTGTGGCTCTGCAGCTGTTACACAACTACAACTTCCAGCATGTCCTAACAGCAGGCAGTAGTTGTAGTTTTGCAACAACTGGGGAGCCAGAGTTTTGGGAACACTGCTCCTAGGCCTGGTGTATTAAATTACCCATCATTCTCACCCAGTCAGAGCCAATCCTCAGATGCACCCCCACGTACGGGCGGACCAGCAATGCTTCTATGTGCTTCTCTCCCTCTTGCACCATCTTCTCTGACCACACCAGATACCTCTGTAGACTCCTGTGCTCCTCCAGCACCGGAAACTGCGCTGGGGCCCCCGGGAGGGCAAGGACAGGGTGCGAGGAAGCAGGGTACCTGACCGAATCAGATGTGTGTGAGAAGATTGATATAGTAGCAAATGCATAACAAAACAACAAATATTTCATCTGGGCATCACTGTGCCAGATTTCTGGACTGCATATTTATATATACACACAAAAAAATTATAAAAAAAAGGTATGCCGCTATCACTTTGCATTTTTTTTTTTACCCAAAATGTCAAATTTTTTTTCTCCCATATTATCAGACGGGAAGTAACCCTTTTGCTGCTGAAACATTACACTATTTGAAAACAAATACCTGGCACTTTGTGGAAACCCCACCGCAGTCTACACTCTTTCAAGCAATTTTGGATAAGAGTTATTTTTACGATGTTTGCAGCTGAACGTCTGAGTGCAACAGCGCCAAAGTGGCATAGGACCTTCTTAAAATCAAAGCCATTTATCTCCCCCTCTACATTCTGGCAAATAGAGAAGGTCTCATCCTAATAGTGCATATAGATACTGTAGGTGGTGTCTGGATGGGAAAACACATAACATGTGACATTCCATACCTTATATTCTGGTTACAGCAATCTAATTAGATGCCGGAACCAAAAACATCACCAAAGACAACCTCTAGACTTACTCAAGTTGTGAATGTTCGTCATATTGGTAAAACATTATCCTGTCACTTACCGGCTTTGCCAAACATCTTTGTAATATGCACTGAAGTTGATGCCGTCGAACAGCTCTGAGCGAGTGAAGTCCACATGAAAATGATCCCAGAAAGGACCAAAAGGATTCCCATCCTGGAATATATAATAAGGATTAGCTCACACAAAACAGAGAGGGATCAATCCAACACCAGACACATTGATGTGACAATAGACCATAGCAATTCATTTCACTACATCCTTGGCCCAACAACCAGAAGGATCCATGGTCTCAAAGCATTGACCTCCTAGTCCCATAACCCCCGTTTACCTTCATGGGGCAGCTTTTCTTATCAGGGCTCCTCTGAGCAGCCGCCGTAAAGCAATAAGCCACACGCTTCTCAGCCGGCCAGTACTTGGTGGCAAACATCTCCATGAAATCCTCCATACTCATCACTCGGTGGTAGTGGCGGAGCGGAGGCAGCTGGAAGAACTCCTCAAAAGGCACATGTACCTGCTCATAAGCATACAGACCTTAATCAATCCAAATCTATGGGGGTCCCCCAAACTCCCACCCCAATTACAACATGGCTGCCAAAGTGGCAACAAACGCACTGAAGGGTCTCACATTGGTGTACGGAGGACGATGGTGGTTGTAAACAATCCACGGTGGGATGACCAGAGTACGATTCACCATCTTGGCAAAAGCCAGAGAGCCGAGGAAATGATCTGCCTGATTGCCAAACCGCCCTGTACAAAAACATGAAACCATTAGTTAGTGAAGCAGGAGACTGCATAAGGGTTTTCTCCTAGCCCTATGGCAGGTAGAACATGGTAGGTGTTCACACTGATGCGGTGCTCTGCGGACACTGGGTTGTTCCCCTGTGGGCTTGGTGTCATGGCACCATATGCCAGGTTTAGTTTAGAGACCCACTCAGGTGGGCTTGGCATGGCGAGTGGGCTTGCACGTTTTGTTCAAAAGTTTCACTAATAACCTGTTATTTTTAAAATGATGCTGAGAAGCAATTAGATCATTGTACAAGTTGTAGATGTGCGGCCATGTTCTGTTTCCTTATTGCTGAGCTGCTATTTAGTGAAATGATGTTACTGCACCCCTAATCCTTCCCTATCTGCTTATATGTGAATGCTTAAACACTATGGGGGAGATTTATCAAAACCCGGCCAGAAGAAAAGTTGCCCATAGAAACCAATCAGATCACTTTCATTTTTAACAAGGCCTCTGAAAAATGAAAGAAGGGATCTGATTGGTTGCTATGGGTTGCACAGTGGAGTGCACTGCTCCCTTCCTATGCTATCCCATCTATACACCCCTGATGACATAGAATTACCGCCAGCAATAAATGTTTTTATAGAGCAGGCGGCGGTGCAGGGGTGGAGATTCCCCTATGGGGCAACAAAAGAAAGGGAGGAGGACAGAAATGACTAAACAGGATTACAGTATACAGAGCTTCACTTCATGGAGAAAAGTAAATGCGTGGTCTGGGGAGAAGTTGCCTCATCCCCAAAAAGCTGTCTCTCCCCCCCCCAAATTGGAGAAAGCTGAGCGTACAGGGTGCCATCCCATTGAGAACTTCTATAGAGTGTATCCTCCTCAAAGCTGGCTCAGTGTACAGAAAGATATATCCCCCCAGTACAGAGCTCAGTGTACAGACAGATATATCCCCCCAGTACAGAGCTCAGTGTACAGAAAGATATATCCCCCCAGTACAGAGCTCAGTGTACAGAAAGATATATCCCCCCAGTACAGAGCTCAGTGTACAGACAGATATATCCCCCGGTACAGAGCTCAGTGTACAGACAGATATATCCCCCCGTACAGAGCTCAGTGTACAGAAAGATATATCCCCCCAGTACAGAGCTCAGTGTACAGAAAGATATATCCCCCCAGTACAGAGCTCAGTGTACAGAAAGATATATCCCCCCAGTACAGAGCTCAGTGTACAGAAAGATATATCCCCCCAGTACAGAGCTCAGTGTACAGAAAGATATATCCCCCGGTACAGAGCTCAGTGTACAGAAAGATATATCCCCCCAGTACAGAGCTCAGTGTACAGAAAGATATATCCCCCCAGTACAGAGCTCAGTGTACAGAAAGATATATCCCCCCAGTACAGAGCTCAGTGTACAGACAGATATATCCCCCAGTACAGAGCTCAGTGTACAGACAGATATATCCCCCCAGTACAGAGCTCAGTGTACAGACAGATATATCCCCCGGTACAGAGCTCAGTGTACAGACAGATATATCCCCCCAGTACAGAGCTCAGTGTACAGAAAGATATATCCCCCCAGTACAGAGCTCAGTGTACACAGCGTATATCCCCTCCCCAGTACAGAGCTCAGTGTACACACAGATATATCCCCCCGGTACAGAGCTCAGTGTACACACAGATATATCCCCCCGGTACAGAGCTCAGTGTACAGACAGATATATCCCCCCGGTACAGAGCTCAGTGTACACAGCGTATATCCCCTCCCCAGTACAGAGCTCAGTGTACACAGCGTATATCCCCTCCCCAGTACAGAGCTCAGTGTACACAGCGTATCCCCCCCGGTACAGAGCTCAGTGTACACAGCGTATCCCCCCGGTACAGAGCTCAGTGTACAGACAGATATCCCCCCGGTACAGAGCTCAGTGTACAGACAGATATCCCCCCGGTACAGAGCTCAGTGTACAGACAGATATCCCCCCGGTACAGAGCTCAGTGTACAGACAGATATCCCCCCGGTACAGAGCTCAGTGTACATACACACACACACACAGATATATCCCCCTGGTACAGAGCTCAGCGTGCACACACACACAGAGATATATCCCCCCGGTACAGAGCTCAGCGTACACACACACACAGAGATATATCCCCCCCGGTACAGAGCTCAGCGTACACACACACACACAGAGAGATATATCCCCCCGGTACAGAGCTCAGCGTACACACACACACACACACAGATATATCCCCCCGGTACAGAGCTCAGCGTACACACACACACAGAGATATATCCCCCCGGTACAGAGCTCAGCGTACACACACACACAGAGATATATCCCCCCGGTACAGAGCTCAGTGTACAGACAGATATCCCCCCGGTACAGAGCTCAGTGTACATACACACACACACACAGATATATCCCCCTGGTACAGAGCTCAGCGTGCACACACACACAGAGATATATCCCCCCGGTACAGAGCTCAGCGTACACACACACACAGAGATATATCCCCCCGGTACAGAGCTCAGCGTACACACACACAGAGATATATCCCCCCGGTACAGAGCTCAGCATACACACACACACAGAGATATATCCCCCCGGTACAGAGCTCAGCGTACACACACACACACAGAGATATATGCCCCCGGTACAGAGCTCAGCGTACACACACACACACATGTATCCCCCCGGTACAGAGCTCAGCGTACACACACATGTATCCCCCCGGTACAGAGCTCAGCGTACACACACAGATATATCCCCCCGGTACAGAGCTCAGTGTACACACACAGATATATCCCCCCGGTACAGAGCTCAGCGTACACACACACACAGAGATATATCCCCCCGGTACAGAGCTCAGCGTACACACACACACAGAGATATATCCCCCCGGTACAGAGCTCAGCGTACACACACACACAGAGATATATCCCCCCGGTACAGAGCTCAGTGTACACACACAGATATATCCCCCCGGTACAGAGCTCAGCGTACACACACACACACAGAGATATATCCCCCCGGTACAGAGCTCAGCGTACACACACACACAGAGATATATCCCCCCGGTACAGAGCTCAGCGTACACACACACACAGAGATATATCCCCCCGGTACAGAGCTCAGTGTACACACACAGATATATCCCCCCGGTACAGAGCTCAGCGTACACACACACACAGAGATATATCCCCCCGGTACAGAGCTCAGCGTACACACACACACACACACACACACACATGTATCCCCCCGGTACAGAGCTCAGCGTACACACACAGATATATCCCCCCGGTACAGAGCTCAGCGTACACACACACACAGAGATATATCCCCCCGGTACAGAGCTCAGCGTACACACACACAGAGATATATCCCCCGGTACAGAGCTCAGCGTACACACACACACACAGAGATATATCCCCCCGGTACAGAGCTCAGCGTACACACACACACACAGAGATATATCCCCCCGGTACAGAGCTCAGCGTACACACACACACACACATGTATCCCCCCGGTACAGAGCTCAGCGTACACACACATGTATCCCCCCGGTACAGAGCTCAGCGTACACACACAGATATATCCCCCCGGTACAGAGCTCAGTGTACACACACAGATATATCCCCCCGGTACAGAGCTCAGCGTACACACACACACAGAGATATATCCCCCCGGTACAGAGCTCAGCGTACACACACACACAGAGATATATCCCCCCGGTACAGAGCTCAGCGTACACACACACACAGAGATATATCCCCCCGGTACAGAGCTCAGCGTACACACACACACAGAGATATATCCCCCCGGTACAGAGCTCAGTGTACACACACAGATATATCCCCCCGGTACAGAGCTCAGCGTACACACACACACACAGAGATATATCCCCCCGGTACAGAGCTCAGCGTACACACACACACACAGATATATCCCCCCGGTACAGAGCTCAGCGTACACACACACACAGAGATATATCCCCCCGGTACAGAGCTCAGCGTACACACACACACACACACACACATGTATCCCCCCGGTACAGAGCTCAGCGTACACACACATGTATCCCCCCGGTACAGAGCTCAGCGTACACACACAGATATATCCCCCCGGTACAGAGCTCAGCGTACACACACACATGTATCCCCCCGGTACAGAGCTCAGCGTACACACACAGATATATCCCCCCGGTACAGAGCTCAGTGTACACACACAGATATATCCCCCCGGTACAGAGCTCAGCGTACACACACAGATATATCCCCCAGGTACAGAGCTCAGCGTACACACACATGTATCCCCCCGGTACAGAGCTCAGCGTACACACACATGTATCCCCCCGGTACAGAGCTCAGTGTACACACACAGATATATCCCCCCGGTACAGAGCTCAGTGTACATACACACACACACACAGATATATCCCCCTGGTACAGAGCTCAGCGTGCACACACACACAGAGATATATCCCCCCGGTACAGAGCTCAGCGTACACACACACACAGAGATATATCCCCCCCGGTACAGAGCTCAGCGTACACACACACACACAGAGAGATATATCCCCCCGGTACAGAGCTCAGCGTACACACACACACACACACAGATATATCCCCCCGGTACAGAGCTCAGCGTACACACACACACAGAGATATATCCCCCCGGTACAGAGCTCAGCGTACACACACACACAGAGATATATCCCCCCGGTACAGAGCTCAGTGTACAGACAGATATCCCCCCGGTACAGAGCTCAGTGTACATACACACACACACACAGATATATCCCCCTGGTACAGAGCTCAGCGTGCACACACACACAGAGATATATCCCCCCGGTACAGAGCTCAGTGTACACACACAGATATATCCCCCCGGTACAGAGCTCAGCGTACACACACACACACAGAGATATATCCCCCCGGTACAGAGCTCAGCGTACACACACACACACAGATATATCCCCCCGGTACAGAGCTCAGCGTACACACACACACAGAGATATATCCCCCCGGTACAGAGCTCAGCGTACACACACACACACACACACACACATGTATCCCCCCGGTACAGAGCTCAGCGTACACACACATGTATCCCCCCGGTACAGAGCTCAGCGTACACACACAGATATATCCCCCCGGTACAGAGCTCAGCGTACACACACACATGTATCCCCCCGGTACAGAGCTCAGCGTACACACACAGATATATCCCCCCGGTACAGAGCTCAGTGTACACACACAGATATATCCCCCCGGTACAGAGCTCAGCGTACACACACAGATATATCCCCCAGGTACAGAGCTCAGCGTACACACACATGTATCCCCCCGGTACAGAGCTCAGCGTACACACACATGTATCCCCCCGGTACAGAGCTCAGCGTACACACACACACATGTATCCCCCCAGTACAGAGCTCAGTGTACAGTATATCCCCCCCCCCCCCCCCAGTACAGAGCTCAGTATACAGTGTATCCCCCCCAGTACAGAGCTCAGTGTACAGTATATCCCCCCCAGTACAGAGCTCAGTATACAGTGTATCCCCCCAGTACAGAGCTCAGTCTACACCGTGTCCTCCCCGGACTCACCCATGCAGGGACAGTACAGCAGATACCCGGCTGGGTCCCATTCCCCTTCTGCCCGGTGCAGTCCCGGGAGGGTCAGGAGCAGGAGGAGGATCACAGGCTCCATCACGGCCGGAAGCATTCCCCCGGGCGCCGCCATGTTAGCGGAGGCAGACGAGAGGAGCCGCCATGTTGGTGGAGGCAGGTGGCTGATTGGAAGGCCTTGGTACGCAGGGATCCTGGGCCCGGCCTCAGGCGACACCGTCACCGCAGTAGAAACTCCCCGGTTCCCGGTGGATCCCTTTCCCGACCGCTGAGCACACAGTAGGCCCCGCTCCACGCCACGGCAACACGTCACTCCCAGAATCCTCCGCGAGTGCCAGCTCCGTCCTGCGGCCTCAGGGTATAACGGAACCGGCGGGAAGCGGAATAACGGGGTACGTAGAACACCCCCATTATCACCTCATGTACACAACATCCCTCCTATCTACGCTCCTTAGACATCACGTGCACCCAAATAGTAACGCACCCAAATAGTAACACACCCATATATACCCTGTGCACCCCAAATATCAACACACATCACCCTCACATGTGCACCGTGCTATGTCTGCACCCCAAATAACATCCCCTTCATATTACTGACCCCCTCACAACATTGTACGTGGGTACACGGAGCCCTCACGTGTACAGCTTTATAAAGCACTATAAATATATATATTCATTCACAATACATACCCCTACACCAGTGTTTCCCAACCAGGGTGCCTCCAGCTGTTGCAAAACTACAGCTCCCAGCATGCCCGGACAGCCTTTGGCTGTCCGGGCATGCTGGGAGCTGTAGTTTTGCAACAGCTGGAGGCACCCTGGTTGGGAAACCTTGCCCTATACAATCATACTATCCCCCTATAATACACACTATATATATGACTACTTATTAGTTACACCTTTTTAATTGCTTATTAACACAAGTAGTTAATCAGCCAATCACATGGCAGCAACTCAATGCATTTAGGCACGTTTACATGGACAGAATTTTTACAGAACAACGTAATGGGGAAGAAAGGGGATTTAACCCCTAAGGGACTCAGCCCATTTTCACCTTAAAGGGGTACTCCGCCCCTGGCATCTTATCCCCTATCCAAAGGATAGGGGATAAGATGTCAGATCACCGCGGTCCCGCTGCTGGGGACCCCCGGGGATCGCTGCTGCGGCACCCCGCTATCATTACTGCACAGAGCGAGTTCGCCGGAGCAGCGTGACGTCATGGCCCGTCCCCTTAATGCAAGTCTATGGCAGGGGGCGTGATGACTGCCACGCCCCTCCCATAGACTTGTATTGATGGGGCGGGCCGTGACATCACAAGGGGCGGAGCCGTGACGTAACGATGCTCCGGCCCCTGTATCGCCCGTCATTACGTAAGACGTCATCGCTCTGCGCAGTAATGATAGCAGGGTGCTGCAGCAGCGATCCCCGGGGTCCCCAGCAGCGGGACCGCTGCGATCTGACATCTTATCCCCTATCCTTTGGATAGAGGATAAGATGTCTAGGGGCGGAGTACCCCTTAAAGTACTCTATTTTGCACATCTGACCACTGTCACTTTATATATTAATAACTCTGGGATGCTTTTACCTTTTATTCTGATTCCGAGATTGTTTTTTCGTGACATATTGTACACAGCGGTAAATTTTCTTCGTTACTTGCACCCTTTCTTGGTGAAAAATCCCAAATTTTCATGAAAATGTTGAACATTTTGCATGTTTCTACCTTTGAAACTTTATGCTTGTCAGGAAAATGGATATCCCAAATAAATGATATATTGATTCACATATACAATATGTCTACTTTATTTTGGCATCAGAAAGTTGACATGTTTTTACTTTGTGATGACATCAGAGGGCTTCAAAGTATAGCAGCAATTTTCAAAATTCTCATGAAAAATTCATAATCTGAATTTTTCAGGGACCAGTTAAGTTTGAAGTGGATTTGAGGTGCCTTTCTGTGACAAATACACCATAAATGACCCCATTATAGAAACTGCACCCCTCAAAGTATTCAAAATTACATTTAGAAAGTTTGTTAACCCTTTAGGTGTTTCAAAGGAATAGCAGCAAAGTGAAGGAGAAAATTCTAAATCTTCATATTTTTTTTTACATTCTCATGTTCTTGTAGAGCCATTTTTGGAATTTTTACAAGGGGTAAAAGGAGAGAAATCCCCCCCAAAATTTGTAACCCAATTTATCTTGAGGAAGGAAATAAATCATATGTGTAAGTCAAGTGCTCGGTGAGCGCAGTAGAGGGCTCAGAAGGGAAGGAGCGACAATGGAATTTTGGAGAGTGAATTTTTCTGAAATGGTTTTTGGGGGGCATGTCACATTTAGGAAGCCCCTATGGTGCCAGATCAGCAAAAAAAAAAAAAACACATGGCATACTATTTTGGAAACTACACCCCTCAAGGGATGTAACAAGGGGTCCAGTGAGCCTTAACACCCCACAGGTGTTTGACGACTTTTTGTTAAAGGATGTGTAAATGGTGGGGGGGAAACTTTTTCACTAAAATGCAGTTTTTTACCCAAATTTTTTACCCCCATGTCTTCTGAGTATGGAAATACCTCATGTGTGGACATCAAGTGCTCTGCGGGCGAACTACAATGCTCAGAAGAGGAGCACCATTGAGCTTTTGGAGAGATAATTTGTTTTGAATGGAAGTCGGGGGCCCTGTGCGTTCACAACCCCCCCCCCCCCACCTGTGAAGTTGACCCCCTTACATGTGACCCCATTTTGGAAACTACACCCCTCACAGAATGTAATAAGGGGTGCAGTGAGTATTTGCACCCCACTGACGTTTGACAGATCTTTGGAACAGTGGGCTGTGCAAATGAAAAATTACATTTTTCATTTTCACGGACCACTGTTCCAAAAATCTGTCAAACACCAGTGGGTCGTAAATTCTAACTGCACCCCTTATTACATTATGTGAGGGGTGTAGTTTTCAAAATGGGGTCACATGTGGGGGGGGGGAGGTCCATTGTTCTGGCACTATGGGGGCTTTGTAAACACACATGGAATCCAATTCCAGACAAATGTTCTCTCCAAACGCCAAATGGTGCTCCTTCTCTTCTGAGCATTGTAGTTCGCCCGCAGAGCACTTTACATCCACATATGGGGTATGTTCTTACTCAGAAGAGTAATTTTTTCTTCTTCTTCCTATTTTCCCGTTAAAATGAAAAATTTAAGGTAACCAGCATTTTTGTGATTTTTTTTTTTCACATCCAACAACTTTAATGAAAATTCTTCAAACACCTGTGGGATGTTAAGGCTCACTACATCCCTTTTTACGTTCCATGAGGGTCGTAGTTTCCAAAATGGGGTCACATGTGGGTATTAATGTTTTTGCGTTTATGTCAGAACCGCTGTAAAATCAGCCACCCCTGTGCAAATCACCAATTTAGGCCTCAAATGTACATAGTGCGCTCTCACTCCTGAGCCTTGTTGTGCATCCGCAGAGCATTTTACGCCCACATATGGGGTATTTCTGTACTCAGGAGAAATTGTGTTACAAATTTTGGTGGTCTTTTTTTCCTTTTACCTCTTGTGAAAATGAAAAGACACACCAGCATGTTAGAATAAAAATGTTTTTTTTTTTTTTTACACTAACAGGCTGGTGTACGAGATGTTTTTTATTGGGGGGGGGGGGGGGGCGACAGTGTACGTGTGTGTATATGTAGTGTTTTCCCCTTCATTTTGTGTAGTGTAGCGTTTTTAGGGTATATTCGCACAGGCAGGGTTTACAGTGAGTTTCCCGCTAGGAGTTTGAGCCGCGGTGGAAAATTTGCCACAGCTCAAACTTGGAGCAGGAAATTCACTGTAAACCTGTCCGTGTGAATGTACCCTGTACATTCACAATGGGGGGGGGGGGGGGCAAACCTTCAGCTGTTGCAAAACTACAACTCCCAGCATGTACTGATTGCCAAAGGGCATGCTGGGAGATGTAGTTATGCAACAGCTGGAGGCACGCAACTACAACTCCGAGCATGGCCAGACAGCCATTTGCTGTTTATGTATGCTGGGAGTTGTAGTTTTGTAAGATCTAGAGGGCCACAGTTAAGAGATTACTGTACAGTGATCTCTAAACTGTAGACCTCCAAATCTTGCAAAACTACAAATTCCAGCGTGCCCAAACAACAAACAGCTGTCTGGGCATGCTGAGAGTTTTAGTTTTGCAGCATCTGGAGGGCCACAGTTTAGAGACCACCTCATCGCCGCCGCACCAGGGATCTCCCACCGCCATTGGTAAGGAACCTCCGCCGATGCCGGTTACAGGACTCTTCCCCCACTCTGCCTGGACTACCGTGGGTGGGGAGAGCAGGGGAACCGATTTAAATGTGTGGATGAAAATGCTTTGTTATTGTCAGAGGAGAATGGGCAGACTGGTTTAAGATGACAAAAAGATCCCACCAGGTCCTGTCAGCTAAGAACAGGAAACTGAGGCTACAATTCCCACAGGCACCAACATTGGACAATAGAAGACTGGAAGAACATTTCCTGGTCTCATGAGTCTCCATTCCAGCTGTAACATTCAGATGTCAGGGTCAGAATTTGGCATAAACAACATGAAAGCATGGATCCATCCTGCCTTGAATCAACAGTTCAGGCTTGTTGTGGTGCAATAGTGTGGGGGACATTTTCTTGGCACATTTTGGGCCTCTTAGTACTAATTGAGCATAATCAGTGTTGTTGCTGACCATGTCCATCCCCAGATGACTACTTCCAGCAAGATAATGCACCATATCACATCATCTCATACAGGACAATATGGTCACTGGACTCCAATGGCCTCCACAGTCATCAGATCTCAATCCAATATAGCACCTATGGGATGTGGCGGAACGGGAGAATTACATCATGAATGTGCATCCAACAGATCTGCCGCTACTGTGTGATGTCATCGTGTCCATATGGAGGAACTGTGTGATGTCATCGTGTCCATATGGAGGAACTGTGTGATGTCATCGTGTCCATATGGAGGAACTGTGTGATGTCATCGTGTCCATATGGAAGAACTGTGTGATGTCTTCGTGTCCATATGGAAGAACTGTGTGACGTCTTCGTGTCCATATGGAGGAACTGTGTGACGTCATCGTGTCCATATGGAGGAACTGTGTGACGTCATCGTGTCCATATGGAGGAACTGTGTGACGTCTTCGTGTCCATATGGAGGAACTGTGTGATGTCATCGTGTCCATATGGAGGAACTGTGTGATGTCATCATGTCCATATGGAGGAACTGTGTGATGTCATCATGTCCATATGGAGGAACTGTGTGATGTCATCGTGTCCATATGGAGGAACTGTGTGATGTCTTCGTGTCCATATGGAAGAACTGTGTGATGTCATCGTGTCCATATAGAGGAACTGTGTGATGTCATCGTGTCCATATGGAGGAACTGTGTGATGTCATCGTGTCCATATGGAGGAACTGTGTGATGTCATCATGTCCATATGGAGGAACTGTGAGATGTCGTCATGTCCATATGGAGGAACTGTGTGATGTCGTCATGTCCATATGGAGGAACTGTGTGATGTCATCATGTCCATATGGAAGAACTGTGTGATGTCATCATGTCCATATAGAGGAACTATGTGATGTCATCATGTCCATATGGAGGAACTGTGTGATGTCATCATGTCCATATGGAGGAACTGTGTGATGTCATCATGTCCATATGGAGGAACTGTGTGATGTCATCATGTCCATATGGAAGAACTGTGTGATGTCATCATGTCCATATAGAGGAACTGTGTGATGTCATCTCTGAGGAATGTTTCCAGCACCTTGTAAATGTATGCCACAAAGAATGAAGGCAAAAGGGGGTCCAACCCGGTACTGGCAAGGTGTACCTAATAAAGTGGTCAGTGAATGTATTTTACATACATGAACTTGTACAAAATTATACAATTCCCACAATATACACCACAATGCTACTTATATGATGTACAAGAACCCATATACAATCATACGGTACCCCTTACACTTCACACACCCTATACAATACCCCCTACATATATACAATACTACTTAAATCGCATAAAAGTGCACCCCCCCCAATAATTCATATAAGATCCCCACATCAGTACAACACAATCCATATAAAATCATAAAAGACCACCATGTATAGAGCTAGGACCCCTTACATATACTTCTTCATACTCCCATGATACCTTGCCACATATATATACCCTAATACCCCTATAAAAGTATACTACCCCCTCCCCCACATAAATCTCCTTAAAGTCATACAAGACACATACACATAAAACCAAATAGCTCTATAAAAATCAATCCAGACCCCCCCCCCCCATAGAATTTTAAGACCCCTACCATATAAAAACCTAAATACCCCTACATTATCATACTAGACCACACCCATATATACACACTCGTCATATACAGTCATAGGAACACCTCCCCCCAAATACTCCCAAAAAGCTCATATATGCACCCAGATACCCCCATAAACTCATGAGACCAACACATACAGCTAAATACTGCTACATGTATCTCCACCCCTCTCACATACCGTGTTTCTCCGAAAATAAGACCGGGTCTTATATTAATTTTAGTCCCAAAAAACACACTAGGGCTTATTTTCAGGGTAGGGCTTATTTATTGGGGGGCTGCAGAAGTTTGGAGGATGGGGGCTGTGGGATGATGGGGGGCTGTAGCAGTGTGGAGGATGCCGCACCCCCCCAATCTTCCACACTGCTACAGCCACCCACCCCTCTGCCATAATAAACTACAGTACCTTACACATTTCATCCCCAGCGGAGACCAGCACTTCCCCACCTTTATACCGTACGGAAGCTGCAGCTCTCGGCGGCGGCGGGACCTCCTTCTGTTGCTTAGCAGCCGGGGGCAGGACCGCGCTCCGCCAGTTGATTACCCCTGGCCTAGGTCTTATTTTCGGGGTAGGGCTTATATTGCAGCCCACCCTGATAATCCTGCTAGGGCTTACTTTCAGGGTAGGGCTTATTTTCGGGGGAAACACGGTACCATGAGCCAACGGCTGTCCGGGCATGCTGGAGGTCCGCAGGTTGGAGACCACTGCTCTATACAATACATATAACCACATAAGCTGTATACCCCAGGACACCACATGCACCCATAGGGTATATTGATGTGCCAATCAAAAATACATAAGAATTGCCTTGTAAAATCCATAGTTGCAGATTTTACTATTTCAAATGTGCAGCAGATCCAGCGTGTGTGTGTGTGAGAATGCTCCCATATACCACTCTGTATCATTGGATGCCAACTGACGGCCATGCTGTAGCTTTACATCAGCTGGATAGCCACAGGTTGGAGACCACTGCTGTAGATCATCACCAAGGACATCCACTGATTCACGTGTCCTATACTTGCAGGTTGGAAGATGGTGAGACGTCTTCAGCGCTGTCTCCCGGAGGGGTGATCCTGGATATCCAGCAGCAGGTGAGAGCTCCTCTCATGTATTACACCTTCTTCACCATCACATTGTCAAACACCATTTATATCTGCTACTGGGAAAGCTGGGTGACAAGCAATTTATAACACTTATGTGTATACAGGCTGGGCTCCTTATCACTGCATCTCTATGCAGATAAGGAGTTTAGGAAATGTGGGTGAGCTGTTATGGCAATCCTAGTGCTTGTCATCCAGCTTTTCCAGAAACAAATAAAGAAAAGAATCCCTGCTACTTATATATTTCTGAGAAAGCTGGGTGATAAGTAATATGGCTGCCATTAAAGGGGTATTCCATGATTTTTTTTAAATTTGACTATGCTACAGGGGCTGTAAAGTTAGTGTAGTTCATAATATAGTGTCTGTACCTGTGTGTGACGGTTTTCTCACAATTCTTCTGTGATTTTCATCCCAATATTTATTTTTAACAGCATACAAAATGACTGTTGTCTCGGATTTTTCCCAGCTTGCAATGCAGCCGAGACCTGACTCACTAGTCAGCTGATGACAGGGAGCCTGTCTGCTTCAATGGGTGGAGAGAGCAATCTGCAACTAATGCAACAGCTGTAGGCACCCTGATTGAAAACTACAGGTCTTTTGAATGGATGCATCTCATTTATGTTTCAATGGGTGGGGTGGCTGATGTGTGGGAGGGAGGAAAATGGAATTGTGGGTTTGTAGTCAAAAAAGAAAAGTCAAACATGAAATACCAGTTTACAAAACAGCTAACCACAGTGTTATGGTAATCTCACAACATAGCCATTTAGCCCCAAGACAAGCGCAGATCCTTCCTAAACATGTCCATTACTCTCTGCCAGGTACGTACTAAAATCACCTTATGCTGGATAACCCCTGTAAAGCTCCTTCAGGGCATAGACCTAGCTCACCTATTTTAGTTTTCTGCTTCTGGCAAAGGCTGGGTGACAAACATTATCCCTGCAATAATAGCTTCCACAGGGGTCTTTCCTAGTAACATAGTAGTGATTAGCTGGCGACTAGAAATGTGGACAGCATTTCATCTCCTACTGGGCATATCACTCAGCTTTCTTAGGGTGCTTTACAGCATACATTGTGTATGGCATATTTGCCGTTTGGGGACTGGGAAAGTTGAGTGATAACCCATATAAGATCCTTAATGATGCCTAAATGTTATGTATATCGACATGTAGTCATTGCTTTCATGACATCTTCCACAAAGGTCATCACCTAACCTTCGTAGTCTTATTTAGCAGATCTGATTTGTTACACAATAATAAATGAGGGAGGGCAAACTATAGAATATCCACCCAAGCAAGTTTGAGCGGATATTCCGCAGGAGCAGCCACTGATATGCAATCGGGCATAGCTTTAGGTAGCGGTAGCAGTCGCACCGGGGACCTGGTGCATAAGGGGGCCCCAAAGCACATCTGTCCCATAAGAGAACAAGTATTTAATTGGCATATGGGGCCCTGTTGCAGATTTTGTATCAGGGCCCAGAATCTACAAGCTACACCTCTGTATGCAATGCTTAGAAATGCGCCCAATATGACCTGCTCAGAAACATGTTAATTCTTTTGGCAGAGTTTGTAGCAGAAAATGTAGCATTGTGGACGGTGCAGAAGAATCACTTTGAAAACAATGGGAGGCTGCTGCATCAGAATTTTTGGAAGTCCCTCTGCACCTAGCTTTCCCAGTAAGGCTACATTCACGTTACGATTTTGCAATATGGTTTTGTATTTCCCAAAACGGGAAACAAAAAACTGACAACCATATACAAAATTGTGCATTATAAAAACCGTACATGGTTTTTATAACTATAATAAAATAATTTGACAGCTGCCCACATACAGAGGGAGGGAGCGACGGCTTTTACCGGGGAAGAGGCCGGCCAGGGTAATAAGTTATGATCGTAGCGGGTCTAAGAAGAGAGTTCCAGTGCGATCAATCCTTCAGCCCCTGTACTACTACCCCCAACATGGAACAGACTCTGTTCCATAATGGGTATAGTAGTACATGCCCTACTGTTTTCCCCCCTAGCTGCTCACAGACTCCCGCAGCCAGGGGAACTACTACTCCCTTCATGGAAAAGAGACTATTCCATGATGGGGGTAGTAGTAGTCCCGCAGCACTGCAGGAATCCTGGGTGGCTGTGGAGTAAACTGTATTCAGCTATAATTCTTTTTTCTCATTGCTGTCCGTTTCCCAGAACAGGCATCACCTTGGCACCAACGGTGAAATGACAGCGCCCGTGGTTCTGCCATGAAGACGCTTTTCTTTGATGCTGCAAACAACGATCATAACACAGAGTGGAAAGCGGAGGCCAAGCCCCAGGTGGAAGAAGATCCGGCCCACAGCAAGCTGCTGCATGACGCCACCAGACTCGATGCCCCCTGTAGCAGTGAGCAGGAGAGCCCGCCCCTCCCCCGGAGGTTCACCTGCCCCCAGCTGCTCTGCGACAAGACATTTGCATCCAAATACAAGCTGTGCAGGTACAGAGGTGCCCCTTCATCAGTGTGTACCCCCAACCCCACATGGTCTCAGTTAATCAGCGGCTCTATGTGAGAGCAGAAAGGTGGCTTTAAACCAATGTTTTTCAGGTATTACAGACCTACAACTCCCATCATGCCCTGTCAGCAAACTTTCACTTTCCAGCTGTTGTAAAACTACAACTTACAGCATGCCCTGACAGCTTTTGCAACCTGTGTCTCTTTAGCTGCGGCAAAAATAAAACTCCCATCCTTTAGGTTGGCCCGAATACAATACCCAATTATTTTTATCATGTTTACTACTTTTAGAAGATTTAAAACTTTTTAGAAACAAATTTTGAATTTCAATTTTTTGACCACCTATAACTTTTTTCATACACGGTTATATAAAGGCTCATTTTTGCGCCATGATCTGAAGTTTTTTTTATAAGTACCATTTTGGGTTTTATCAGCTTTTGATCACTTTTTACTCCATTTCTTCTGGGATGTGATTTACCATCTTTAGAGCACACTTAGCAGGTAAGAGGAGGACACTGACCGCTAGCAGCATTTTTTATAATCTCAATGATATCTTTGGAAGCGGGAAGGAGGAGGGCACTGACAACTTGGGGGCCACTGGATTCCTCTCCATATGATCTTAAAGGAATACTTTAGTGAAAATAACTTATCCCCCTATCCGAAAGATAGAGGATCAGTTATAGATCGCGGGGGTCCGACCGCCTGGCAGTCCTCACAAAGAGGGCGTGTCCGTACCTGCATGATGCAGCGGCTGACATGCGCCCCAATGTATCCCATAGAGATGTCATGTGGGGACGGAATGCTCCCTTCCTGTGGATTGCCGGAGCCCCGTGCAGGAGATCGCGGGGGGTCCTAGCGGTCAGACCCCCCCACGATCTATAACTATCCTTCGGATAGGGGGATAAGTTATTTTCCACTACAGTATTCCTTTAAGGGCCACATGACATTAAGAGGTTAATGATCTATGCATGACAATGTCCTCTGAACAATTCTTAGACCCCAATTATATTTGATAAGGATTTCAGCTGAGCTGTGCAGAAATCTGTGTCAAATGCGATGATAAACCACATCCCATGCCATTGGCTGTCTAGGCATCCTGGGAGTTGTAGTTTTGCAACAGCTGGAGGCCCCTTAGTTGGGGAAAACGCAGATGTATGTGATCGGATGGAGAATCCTAGGATCTCCCACAATGAACACACCCTGGGGCAATGGTGTAATCTTTCCCAGCATTACTCCGGAGCTGTCAGCTTAGGCCTCCCCGCCGTCATCCCTTCCGGCAGGCGTATAGGCCCCGCCGTCCCCTCCTCCCCAAGCTCACAGCGGTCGCACGCAAGCCCCGTTAGATCCCCTTCCCGCCTCTATCCCCACGCCTTCCCCATCATTACCGTAAATAACCTTCCGCACTCTGGGGTCTCCTCCTCGTGCGCTGACACGTCCGGAGCCCGTTCGTAGACTCACGGTCACCTCTAAGACCCGCAGGCCGTTGAGCTCCTTTTCTCCTCCTATGTGACACCTCTAGGACTCCAGTTCACCTGCTAGACACTCCTACACTAATCCTCACTCAACATACGTCAGCCAATAGTCAATCAGTGAAGGCTTATTTCTAAGCCATGCCCCTATTTTAAACCACACCACTCAATTATTGGCAGGAAATTCCCTTTTAGGGCGATAATTTTTGGCAGCCGAAATTTTGGTCCATCCCTATGTATAAGTGCAGGTTAAATGTATCACAGCGAGCAAAGAAATTAGAAATATTAGACTGGACAGTGATGGGAACTTTGTTTGTGACTACAGCTTCTTCTCTCCCCTGCAGGCACATGGCCACTCACTCTATGCAGAAATCCCACCAATGCTCTCACTGTGGCAAAATGTTCCACCGAAAGGACCATCTGAAGAATCACCTGCAGACCCACAACCCCAACCGTGTAGCCCTGCAGTGCCCGGAGTGCAGCAAAAACTATAGCACAAAATACGGACATCGCCGCCACCTCGCCTTACACGCTATTGCCAGGGGAGACCTTAGCTGCGCCATCTGCCTGCAAGTATTTCGAGACCGCCAGTCTGTGCTGGAACACCTGAAGAGCCACAACCATCGGCCGTCCATTGGCAACCGCGAAAAGAAGTACCCCTGCGAGCATTGTGACCGCTGCTTTTACACTCGCAAGGATGTCCGCCGCCACCTGGTGGTGCACACTGGCCGCAAGGATTTCCAGTGTCACTGCTGCGCCCAGATGTTCGGGCGTAAAGACCACCTGACACGGCACATGAAAAAGAGCCACTGCGAGGAAGCCCCACGAATCAAGACAGAACCGCAAGACGAATTGAGCCACATGAGCTGCCAGTCGACAGTCGTAAAGGAAGAGTGGGGGTCAATCATGTGCATGCAGCCAAGAGACATGATCCCCACGGGGATGTACACTACACCATTCCAGCCAATACCCAGTGCTGGCATTCATCAGTCCTTAGTGCCAACCTCATTGTCCCTAGGGCTCAGTTACCCTGCCGAAAGCGTGCCTGCATTCTCCACTGACCCATCCAGCAGGTTCCAGTTCACGTCTACCTCATACTTTCCCAAAAGTGAAATGGATCCTTTTATGTCTGATGGGTCCGGGGGACTGTCCCTTACCTCGCCCGAGCTGGCGCCATGTACGCCTCAAGCTGCGTTGGATGAATCTTACCTCTCCGCCCTGTGCGATCCTTTGTCATCGGGCATAGACTTCAACCATTTCCTCAGCTTCTTGCCTGTTAATTTCCCTTCTCTACCCAACCCTGAGATACCCACAGGAGAAAATCAGCAATTCCTGGCACCTGGTGGCAGTGACTTGCCTCATTATACCTCAGATGTAAACCCTACTACATTGCCTCAGTTTCACCAAGCCTTCAAGTAAACCGGTGAGACTGTTTCTCATCTTACCTCATATGATACCCGGAGAGACCATTGGCACCATGTGCCAACTGGCGACTTTTTTAAATTTTTTTTAGTGTTACCGTATTTTACGGCCTCAAAGTTACTTTAATTTGTCCAGTTTTGAAGCTATTCCTCTTTCATTTACCTCAGGATCAGACACTGTGTCGTTCCACACGCTGGTGGAAACCAGAACGATCCCAACTAAAAAGAATAATGTGAAAGATGGTGGCGGGTTGTGAGGGGGAAACAAGATGGCTGATAGTTTATCAAGCACATGACTTGTATCAATAAGATCCATACGATCTCCGCCCCCTCTGCCAGTCACTGAACAAGTACCTGTTTCAGTCCGGTTAGCCCGGACCAGTGCCAAGCATCATCTACCTCTTCCATATCCGTATAGACAATTCCTCACCAAGATCAGTTGGAGCCGTGTCCGATGGGTTGGTTTACTAACCTTGGTGGTGGCGGCCACTCGTATTACCTCACTATGCCGTTTACAGCGTGAATTGTGACAAAAGCTACTCTGCTGAGCTCTGCCCCCCCAATGAGCACCATAGGAATGCCCTACATAGTTCTTCCCACAGTCACCTTTAGCAGTCCCACCTGTTAACTAATTTCTCACCTTTCCATTTATTACTTTCGCTATTGTAGTAGTTGTAGCTGCAGATGTCCTGTTCTCTGCTGGTTGCCAAGGACAGCTTATCCATAGTAACCAGCCATACATGTCAGATGGATTAGAGTCTATTCACAAGGCAGAATTTCCACTCATCCACACCAATTCCGCTTCTGCACTCATTTGGGTGGCTTCTGGCTTGTGCGGAATTGGTGTGGAATCCGCATGCAGAATTTCTGAAGTGTGAATGGGAGTGTGGAATCCCATAGAAGTCTATTGGGCCTTAATTTGAGGCGGAATCTGCATATGGAAGTTCTCCCGTGTGAATAGATTGTCACCATGTTGGAAAATCTAGTAGGGTGGACACTATTGCAATTCTGCAATGTAGAAAGCAGAGTCCCCAGAGTGTGGGTAATATGCTTTATATTTAGTTCAGTGCCTTCGGGGTAGTGACCGCCCAGACCAGGCTGATTGTCCCTCAGCTATACCCAAAGTATTAGAAAAACATAGTATCCTCTACTATGCATACCCAGTGTAGAATGAAACATTCTTTCTAATATAAATTCCTAATCATGTTAAGGTCTCTGCTTGCTGGCAGTGAATTATAACAGTTGTTTTTACAACCTGTCCTCATCACCTGTCGCTGACACAGTAGAGTTCTTCTTTTCACTAACAGCAAGCAGTGATCCAGAAAATGAGTAATTGAAATACCTGGAGTGGAGGGCGATTTATCAACTTGCGCCATAGTTATCTAATTTTGTGCTGTTTTCATGTTTGGATTGTCTTCGTCATTTTTCTTGCTGTGCACTTGCAGGGGTGCGGTTTGCAGATGCACTGGATGGTGTGCTGAATTTATCATTTGCGCAAAAATAATGTTTGTATTCAAATATATTTTTGCTCTATCCAGTGTCATTTGCGCAAATTCCTGAAATGACGTATACAACATAATTTTGCGCATCAACTGGGAAAACACGCTTGCACAGCAGGTTTTGCATTGTGCAAAAATCTGCACTCAAGATAACCCCAACCCCCCCCCCCCCCCCCCCCCCCCCCCCCCCCAATGTGTTTTAGAAAGTTCTACAGCTTTTAAATTTTTTACATTGATAATTGACCCTTTAGGGTCAGGATGCTATTGCTCTCTTTTAGCTTCCAGGGTTGTGCACTAGACACATTTTTGCATTGTCCAGTCCCCGCCTTCTGCTATTTGGGTTTATTATCGGGCGATGCTTTATGTGGTGTCTAGACACCAGAAGATCAGGCATTCTGCCAGATCTGTTAAATCAGAATCATGTGATCTGGCACCAACCTGTTCCGGAATACTGGTGTCTGAACAGTTCCAGTTCACCAGGTGAGTCCAGCAAATGCCTTACTACTGCTAATGGTTCACTGGTGTACATGACACAGTATAATGTATATGACATGTATAGTAAACAAATGTGCAACTGTCCCCTATACAACAGTGGCAGCCATATTGGGAAGATGACATCATCACTGTACCTCAGTAATAGGCATAGGTCTAATTTACAGTAAAACATGGTGGCCTTTATGCTTTGGGCACTAAGGCGATTTTGACACATCGTACAGCTGATTTATAGTGGACCTTCTTGGGGGGGGTCCTGCCTTAAAGGGGTACTCCACCCCTAGACATCCTGTCCCCTATCCAAAGGATAGGGGATAAAATGTCTGATCACGGGGGTCCCACCGCTGGGGACCCTGTGATCTCCCTGCTGCTCCCAGCGTTCTTTTAGAGCGTCTGGCCACGCCCTGCTTGTGAGGTCATGGCCATGCCCCCTCAATGCAAGTCTATGGGAGGGGGCGTGATGGCTGTCACACCCCCTCCCATAGACGAGCATTGAGGGGGCATGGCCGTGACGTCACAAGCCTCCGCATTGCCAGTGAACTTTGCTCCGTGTACCGGATGTCTGGGGTGCCGCAGCCGAGATTGCGGGGGTCCCCAGCAACGGGACCACTGCGATCAGACATCTTATCCCCTCTCCTTTGAATAGGGGACAAGATGTCTTGGGGCGGAGTACCTTTAACTCCATCAAACCACCCTTAACCTGATTGTAAAGGTCAAGGTCCTGATGGTCCATATTTTTAAAAAAATGCAGCGGGATTACACAATGCAGTTTAAATTGTGAATTGTGGTGCATAATGTTTGTACGCACATTTCAAATGCGCTAGAAATTTGTGACATGTCACTTCTTTTGATTGTGTCCCCCAGGAAAGCGTGAAAGATGTGGGACACTGATCAGCCCCATTAAATGGAGCTATTCGTAGTCTATGACTGTGATAACAAATTTAGGCTGAGGGTATGTTCACATGTTGGTAACTCATAGCAGGAAGATCCGCTGTGACTTTCACTACCATTCACTTCAGTGGGTCTGCTGGCAGTCTGCAAATCTGCCACTATAATGGATTTTCTGCTGACTCATTAAAATGAAACGTAACGAAACCCGCTGCGATTTTCTCAATATGTGATCGTACCTTGAATGTCCATAGCAAAAACCCAAGGTAACCCTCAAAATTTCTGCCACGTATTTTAACCCCTTAAGGACATCGGACATAAATGTACGTCTTGATGCGCTGGGACTTAGCACACCAGGAGGTACATTTACAACCTATATATGACGCAAGCAGCCAGGGACCTGCCGGCAATAGGCATAGCACTGAACAGTATTAGCAATCTGATAATTGCCCATGGGGAAATAAAAAGTGTAAACTTATTGTGAAGTAAAAAAAACCCTTTCCCCAATAAAAAAAAAAAAAAATGTTTCACCCCTTTTCCCCAATTTTAGTTATAAAAGCGTAAATTTTTTTTTTTATATGTAATACACATATTTGGTATTGCCGTGTGCGTAAATGTCCGAAATATCAAAATATAATTCAAATTGTCCCGTACGGTAAACGGTGTTTACGTAACAAAAAAAAAATATATATATATATATTCTAAACTATAAAAATAAATAAAATGCGATCAAAAAGTCACATATGGTATGTACAAAAGTGGTACAAAAGGAACTGCAAGAAATGAGGCCATATACAGAAAAATTAGAGAGTTATAGGTGGTCACAATAGGGCGATTTTAAACATTTTGTAAAAGCAGTACAATAATAGAATAGTATGTAACCATGGGTATCATTTTAATCAGATTGACCCACAGAATAAAGAAATCAGGTCATTTTTACCAGAAGGTGTACAGTCTATAAACGAAACCCTTTAAAATTTTGTTTTTCTTTTCAATCTCCTCACACAAATAATTTTTTTTTTGTACATTTTATGGTAAAATGAGTGATGTCATTACATAGTACAATTGGTCACGCAAAAAACAAGCCCCCATATGGGTCTGTGGATGGAAATATAAAAGAGTTATGGCTCTTAGAAGGTAAAAATAAAACTGCAAAAATAAAAGGGGCCTGGTCCGTAAAGAAAAACTCCGCCACTAGACATGTTATCCCCTATCCCAATGTTTCCCAACCAGGGTGCCTCCAGCTGTTGCTAAACTACAACTCCCAGCATGCCCGGACAGCCTTCGGCTGTCCGGGCATGCTGGAAGTTATAGTTTAGCAACAGCTGGAGGCACCCTGGTTGGGAAACACTGCCCTATCCAAAGGATAACATGCACAATACGGCTCGAGGTGATCACATGGTCAAGTCCCCTGATAGAAAATAAAACACCCCACAAATGTATTTTTGACTTTGCAGTACATTTTATGGCATACGTACATTTGGTCACTCTTAAAAAGGCTGGGAGGAAAATAAGCAAAAAAGAAGATTGGCTGCTTTCTTAAGTGGTTAAACTGGCCACACGTTAATAAATGCAAATAGTAAAGCTGTGCGGTACAGTATTTTAGTGTACTTTTGTTTTCAGCTAAGCGTATTGACTGGTTTGAACCTTTTTAAAAGGGTTACTCTGGTGGAAAACTTTATTTTTTTTTTTTTATTAACTGGTGCCAGAAAGTTAAACAGATTTGTAAATTACTTCTATTAAAAAATCTTAATCCTCCCAGTACTTATTAGCTGCTGAATACTACAGAGGAAATTCTTTTATTTTTGGAACACTGCTGACATCATGAACACAGTGCTCTCTGCTGACATCTCTGTCCATTTTAGGAACTGCCCAGAGCAGCATATGTTTGCTATGGGGATTTTTCTCCTACACTGGACAGCACTTAAAATGGACAGAGATGTCAGCAGAGAGCTCTGTGGTCGTGATGTCAGCAGAGAGCACTGTGCTCGTGATGTCAGCAGAGAGCTCTGTGTTCCAAAAAGAAAAAAAAATTCCTCTGTAGTATTCAGCAGCTAATAAGTACTGAGAGGATTAAGATTTTTTTAATAGAAGTAATTTACAAATCTGTTTAACTTTCTGGCATCAGTTGATTTAAAATAAAAATAAAGTTTTCCACCGGAGTACCCCTTTAACACCATGATGCCCCTAAACATCACCCTGCAGTCCAAAGTTGTATAAGTGTGTTGCAATCTTGCAGTATAAAACCATTTAATGGTGCATGCACACAATGTTTTTGCTATACAGTTCCCGTATACAGTTTCAAGTTAAAAACCGTACGGAAACGTATAGAAAACCGTGTGCATTGACTTAACATTGTAAACCGTATGTCAAACGCATCATCCGGTTTAGTCAGTTTTGCATCCTATACAGTTTTGTCCGTTTTTTTTTTTTTTTTTTTACCTGTACCCAAAACCGTAGTGTACCACGTTTTTTGGTCCGGGTGAAAAACCGTATTAAACTGTATACGTTTTTCATTTTTTTTTTTTTTTAACATGGGAGTCAATGGGAACCGTACAGAACCGTATGTGTGTACGGTTCCATCCAGTTTTCTTAAAAAAACAGATGCAACCGGACATCATTTTTCAAACCATATACGGTCGAAATTTGTACACGTTTTGATACAGTTTAGTCCAGTTTTGAGGAATCCGTTTTTCATCAAAAACCTGATACGGGAACTGTATTGCAAAAACGTGGTGTGAATGCAGCCTTATAAGCACAGTGCCACCTAGAGGTTAGAAGCTGAAAAGGCTCCTATAAAAGTAGCACCACTTGCAGATGGAATGTGAATAGGTTCCTACAAGTGTCGTGCTACTTTAGAGCTACAAGGTGAAAGTAGGATAATGAATACAGCCGGTCTGTGGTAGCAGCCCACACCCTCCACCAAGTCTAGGGGATAAGTGCACGGGATAGTATTGAGAATGTGTTGACACAAAGCAGAAAAAAAAATCTCAATCAAGAATATGTATAACTAATCATGATCTAGTATCTGTGGCTCACCAGATAACATATAACTCCCGGCATGCATGGACAGCTGCAGGCTGTGAGGGCATGCTGGGAATTGTAGTTTTTCATCAGCTGCTGAACAGATTAACACCTCCTATGAGCCCAAAACATGAATGTTTCCTACAAATTGGGTTGCATTTTCTCATATCAGCACTTAAAGCCTTAAAAATTAACTTGTTAGAATATATATATATGTGTCTGAGCCACTTATTTTTTTATGAAATATTAGAAAGTTTCATTTTACGTCAGTCCGGTCCATGAATATGAATGAGAAAAAGGTGTAAAAAAAACCCAAAACTGATTTCCCTCCAGATAAAGACAAGAATTAAAGGCATACTCCAAAGGAACAAAATCAATCGGTGCCAGAAAGTGACATAGATATGTAAATTACTTCTATTTAAAAATCTTAATCCTTCCAGTACTTATCAGCTGCTGTATAATACAAAGGAAGTTGTATATTTATTTTCTGCCTGACCACAGTGCTCTCTGCCGACACCTCTGTCCATGTCAGGAACTGTCCTGAGTAGGAACAAATCCCCATAGCAAACCATTCCTGCTCTGGACAGTTCCTGACACGGATTGAGGTGTCAGTAGAGAGCACTGATCAGACTGGAAAGAACTACATAACTTCCTCTGGAGCACACAGCAGCTGATAAGTACTGGAAGGATTGAGTTGTTGTTTTTTTTATAGAAATTTTTAAAAAATGTGTACAACTTTTTGGCACCAGTTGGTTTAAACACATTTTTTTCCTTTGAAGTAGCCCGTTAAAGGGCAATGAGAAGAAAAGACTTCTTGTTCTCCATATTACTCTATGATGGCAGTCTTTAACCTTTAGCTCCCCAGCATACCTTGACAGGCTTCAGCAGTCTGGACATGCTGGGGATTAAAGTTCTTTCTACAGCTGGAGCGACCACGATGTCTGAGTACAATGCACATGCGCGCGCAGCGACTCGCACATCCCTGTGTGGCTGCCGGTAGCAGCAGATTACAGGGGGGGGCAGCTGAAGGCACACTATAGGGTCACCGGCGGGCCCTACCCATAGAATATATAATACACTTCAGCGTCACCGTAATAGACCTGAGCTATCAGATCCTGAAGATTGTGCATGTTGACTGCAGGATCAGGCGTGTTCCCTACTTGTTACTTATTGGTATAGTCTTGCCTTACTTTGCAGACTGGGAAGAGTTCCCCTTTAGTTTTTGGTTGGGCAGTTGCACCCACAGCCTCTGGAAGCACTTGAGAGGATTTGGAGCTGTGATTCAAACGTTTGCCCAACAGTGTTAAACCTAAAATGACATCATGATAAAAGGTGACGATTGAGAGAAAGGAGTGAAGATATTTCCACCTGTCATCATCTATTCCAGTGTTCCCCAAACTGTGGCTCTCACTTTCAAAACTACAACTCCCATCATGTCATGACAAAACTTTTCTAATTGTTGTATGTCTACAACTCCCATCATAACAGCTCTCAATGAATGATGGCAGTTGTAGTATTGCAATGTATACTACTGTCATCATGCACTGACAGCCAAAGGCATGATGGGAGTTGTCGTTTTATACGAAGGTTGCAAAATCACAACTCCCATCGTACTGTGATAGCCTTTGACTGACAGGGCATTATGACAGGTGTACATTTGGCTAAAAAAAAATTGAAAAAGTTGTGCTACAGTTTTGTCTACAATTACAACTTTTGCAGCGGCTTTGGCGCGAAAGTTTGAAGAATACTGCTCTAATACCTTTGTTATGAATTAAAGGGGTACTCCGGTGGAAAACTTTTTTTTTTTTTTTTTTTAATCAACTGGTGCCAGAATGATTTGTAAATTACTTCTATTAAAAAATTTTTAATCCTTACAGTACTTATTAGCTGCTGAATACTACAGAGGAAATTATTTTCTTTTTGGAACACAGAGCTCTCTGCTGACATCACGAGAACAGTGCTCTCTGCTGACATCTCTGTCCATTTTAGGAACTGTCCAGAGCAGCATTTGTTTGCTATAGGGATTTTCTCCTACTCTCTGTGTTCCAAAAAGAAAATATTTTCCTCTGTAGTATTCAGCAGCTAAGAAGTACTGGAAGGATTAAGATTTTTTTTAATAGAAGTAATTAACTAAAGGGGTACTCCACATGCAGTAATCTTATACCAGGGAAAACTGGTTCCTGCTAAAGCTCCATACACAATACAGCACCCAAAGAGCAACCTCCGGGATTTATGGAAAGTTCAGGCACTTTACTGTGCACCCCACTTCATTTTATTAACTAAGGGGATCCAACGCCTGGGCTTGTTGTTGTATGTGGCATAAGATAAGGCTGCATTCGCACCTTGTTTTTTACATACGGGTGCTGGATCCGGCTGGGGCAGGGGCAAACTCATACCAGCTGGGGGAGGGGCAAACGCATACCGGCTGGGGGAGAGGCGCTCGTGTACCCCAGCCGGATCAGCCCGTGACTCAATTTACTTTAATGAGCCGACCAGAGTCAAACGGTGACTCCGGTCGGCTCAGTTTTGACCCGTATGCGGTTTCCTGACCGACCTAAAACCGTAACTTACTACTAGAGATGAGCAAACTTACAGTAAATTCGATTCGTCACGAACTTCTCGGCTCGGCAGTTGATAACTTATCTTGCATAAATTAGTTCAGCTTTCAGGTGCTCCGGTGGGCTGGAAAAGGTGGATACAGTCCTAGGAGACTCTTTCCTAGGAATGTATCCACCTTTTCCAACCCACCGGAGCACCTGAAAGCTGAACTAATTTATGCAGGATAAGTCATCAACTGCCGAGCCGAGAAGTTCGTGACGAATCGAATTTACTGTAAGTTCGCTCATCTCTATTTACTACGGTTTTAGGTCCGGTCCAAAAACGGATACGGATCAAAACTGAGCCGACCGGAGTCACCGTTTGACTCCGGTTGGCTCATTAAAGTAAATGGAGTCACGGGCTGATCCGGCTGGGATACGGGAGCGCCGCCCGTATGTAAAAAAAAAACGAGGTGTGAATGCAGCCCAACTCAAGGTTGTGTTCCCTTTTAAATGGCAAGGTCATGTGATCATATTTCACATGTATGTGTAAACCTATGGTGCCTACACAGGGGCATTGATACCATAGCACTGGTGTGACTGTGCCGCTGTCGGTTCCAACGCTTTATCAGAAACTTCAGTGTAAAACTTTACTTTGCATTATGTAGTTGTAGAATTCAGGAGGCGCACTCTCCACCCCCCAGTCTGTTCCAGGCAGAGTCCTCCTTTATATAGAATATACACATCAGGTCCCCTTATGTGTATATTCTATAGAACAGTCCTGTAACAAGTGGAGCCAGGCGCCAATAACATTGTCCTCGCACTGCGGACCAATCACTGACATTGTAGCACTTTGATATAAAATAGTTTTTGATCGATTTAACAGAAATCATTCAATTTGTTTTATAATACGGGGGGGAAAGGGCAGAAATGTTATATTTTTTGGTTTAAAGAGTGAAGTTTGCTAAATAAACATTTAATAGAGGATACACTGTGTGGAGTCATTAATCTGAAAATATGACCGCTGAATAGATAACACTTTATATACCATGGTATGCAAGGTAATGGATGCTACATGTGGTATATATAACTTACTGGTTCTAATTGAGGAGACTAGAGATGAGCGAACTTACAGTAAATTCGATTCGTCACAAACTTCTCGGCTCGGCAGTTGATGACTTATCCTGCATAAATTAGTTCAGCTTTCAGGTGCTCCGGTGGGCTGGAAAAGGTGGATACAGTCCTAGGAAAGAGTCTCCTAGGACTGTATCCACCTTTTCCAGCCCACCGGAGCACCTGAAAGCTGAACTAATTTACGCAGGATAATCATCAACTGCCGAGCCGAGAAGTTTGTGACGAATCGAATTTACTGTAAGTTCGCTCATCTCTAGAGGAGACGCATAGGAGGAAGAAAATGATGCAAATGACCTCCCCATCAGATAGAACCGAAGTCTCTCTAGTGACACCTAGAGGTAGCAATCCTGTAAAGTCTGTGTTTCCCAACTAGGGTGCCTCCAGCTGTGGCAAAACTCCAATTCTCAGCATGCCCGGACAGCCTTCGGCTGTCCGGGCATGCTGGGAGTTGGAGTTTTGTAACAGCTGGAGGCACCCTAGTTGGGAAACACTGCTGTCAGTAGTCTAACTGTTGTAGAGCTATACCACACAACATACCATATGTCAATTAATTTCTGACAGATTAAAGAGTTTTAAAACATGACCAGTAGAGATGATCGAACTTACAGTAAATTCGATTCGTCACGAACTTCTCGGCTCGGCAGTTGATGACTTCCTGCATAAATTAGTTCAGCTTTCAGGTGCTCCTGTGGGCTGGAAAAGGTGGATACATTCCTAGGAGACCCTTCCCTAGGACTTTATCCACCTTTTTCAGCCCACCGGAGCACCTGAAGGCTGAACTAATTTATGCAGGAAAAGTCATCAACTGCTGAGCCGAGAAGTTCATGACGAATCGAATTTACTGTAAGTTCGCTCATCTCTAATGACCAGGTACCCATAGTTTAGGAGGATGGGTGAGGGGCCTAGTTTTAATGAGTGTCTGGCTTTAAAACTAAGATTTGGTACATGGCCCATATGGGTATTTATGGCAAATTTCCCCCATATTGGCCGACATGTTCCGTCAGGTTGTGCACCAGAATTTGCGCCAGAATCGATAAAACCCCGACTAACTTCCCATTTTGCTAAGAAACCCGGAAAAGGGGGCATGCCCACCAAGGAAAGGGGCATGGTCACCTTAAAGGGGCATGTTCCCGGTGTTTTCACAAAACCCAACATATTTACTAAGGTTTCCACAGAAAATTTAGTGGATTTCAGCTGAGGAAAACCAGACCGATCAGAACGAATGAATAAAAAAAAAAAGGAAAATGTAGGGAATTAAAAAGGGATACTCCGGTGGCAAACTTATTATTTATTTATTTTTTTAAATCAACTGGTGCCAGAAAGTTAAACAGATTTGTAAATTACTTCTATAAAAAAATCTTAATCCTTGCAGTACTTATTAGCTGCTGAATACTACAGAGAAAATTATTTTCTTTTTGGAACACAGTGCTCTCTGCTGACATCATGACCACAGCGCTCTCTGCTGACATCTCTGTCCATTTTAGGAACTGTCCAGAGCAGCATATGTTTGCTATGGGGATTTTCTCCTACTCTGGACAGTTCTTAAAATATCAGCAGAGAGCACTGTGCTAGTGATTCAGCAGAGAGCTCTGTGTTCCAAAAAGAAAAGAATTTCCTCTGTAGTATTCAGCAGCTAATAAGTACTAGAAGGATTAAGATTTTTTAATAGAAGTAATTTACAAATTTGATTAACTTTCTGGCACCAGTTGATTTAAAAAAAAAAAAAAAAAAAGTTTTCCACCGGCGTACCCCTTTAAAACCCACAAGGAAGCCTTCACTCCACACTTAATAAATAAGGGCCATTGTGTTGAATTCTAGATACAATTGCCATTATACTAAGCACTGCACATAGGAGGAGATTTATCATTGTGTGGCTGTGAATAGGCATTTTTGTAGCAGCTTTATTTTTTAGCGGTGATTTTAACTTTTAATTTTGTCTTGCACCAAATTTATTTCAAAGGCGCAAGTCGTTTAATAAATTCCGCACAAATGAAAATCACCACTGAATGAACTAGGAGTAACCATATCTCTTATCCCTTTACAGACAAAATGTCCCTTACTCTGTAATAGGCTTGTAGTACTAGGTGAAAAGAAGATTGCGGTGCTTAAAAAAAAAAATATATATATATATATATACTCAGTCATGGCTTTAAATGATGGCACCCTGAAATTTTTCAATAAAATTAAGTATTTCTCACAGAAAAGGATTGCAGTAACACAAGTTTTGATATACCCATGTTTATTTCCTTTGTGTTTATTGGAACTAAACCAAAAAAGGAGGAAAAAAAAACTAATTGGACATAAATCACACCAAACTCCAAAAATGGTCTGGACAAAATTATTGGCACCCTTTCAAAATTGTGGAAAAATAAGATTGTTTCAAGCATGTGATGCTCCTTTAAACTCACCTGAGGCAAGTAACAGGTGTGGGCAATATAAAAATCACACCTGAAAGCAGATAAAAAGGAGAGAAGTTCACATAATCTTTGCATTGTGAGTCTGTGTGTGCCACACTAAGCATGGACAACAGAAACAGGAGACGAGAACTGTCTGAGGACTTGAGAACCAAAATTGTGGAATAGATGTCCAGAGATCTAGATTTGCCTTTGTCCACAGTGCGCAACATTATCAAGAGGTTTGCAGCCCATGGCACTGTAGCTAATCTCCCTGGGCGTGGACAGAAGAGAAAAATTGATTTAAAAAAAGTGTCAACGCGGGATAGTCTGGATGGTGGATAAGCAGCCCCAAACAAGTTCCAAAGATATGCAAGCTGTCCTGCAGGCTCAGGGAGCATCAGTGTCAGCGCGGACTATCCGTCAACATTTAAATGAAATGAAACACTGTGGTAGGAGACCCAGGAGGACCCCACTGCTGACACAGAGACATAAAAAAGCAAGACTACATTTTGCCAAAATGAACTTGAGTAAGTCAAAATCCTTCTGGGAAAACGTCTTGTGGACAGATGAGACCAAGATAGAGCTGTTTAGTAAAGCACATCATTCTACTGCTTACCGAAAATGGAATGAGGCCTACAAAGAAAAGAACACAGTACCTACAGTGAAATATGGTGGAGGTTCAATGATGTTTTGGGGTTGTTTTGCTGCCTCTGGCACTGGGTGCCTTGAATGTGTGCAAGGCAACATGAAATCTGAGGATTACCAATGGATTTTGGGTCGCACTGTACAGCCCAGTGTTAGAAAGCTGGGTTTCCATCAGAGATCTTGGGTCTTCCAGAAGGACAATGACCCCAAACATATGTCAAAAAGCACCCAGTAATGGATGGCAACAAAGTGCTGGAGAGTTCTGAAGTAACAGCAATGAGTCCAGATCTAAATCCCATTGAACACCTGTGGAGAGATCTTAAAATTGCTGTTGGGAAAAGGCGCCTTCCAATAAGAGACCTGGAGCAGGTTGCAAAGGAAGAGTGGTCCAACATTCCGACTGAGAGGTGTAAGAAGCTTATTGATGGTTATAGGAAGCGACTGATTTCAGTTATTTTTTCCAAAGGGTGTGCAACAAAATATTAAGTAAAGGGTGCCAATAATTTTGTCCAGCCCATTTTTGGAGTTTGGTGTGACATTATGTTCAATTTGCTTTTTTCCAATACACACAAAGGGAATAAACGTGTGTATAGCAAAACATGTGGTACTGCAATACTTTTCTGTCAGAAATACTTCATTTTCTTGAAAAATTTCAGGGGTGCCAACATTTACGGGCATCACTGTATATGTGTGTGTGTGTATATATATATATATATATATATATATATATATATATATATATATATATATATATATACACATATATATACACACACACACATATATATATATTAATTAGGGGTGTAAGAAAAAAAAATCGATTCACCCGCTACATACTCTGCAGCCTCCGGCTGTTTTCAGTAGCCGGGGGCCGCTGCTAATAGCCAGCATGCAGCGATCGCCGCGGCTGGCTGTTAACCCTTTAGATCGCCGCTGTCAAAGCCGACAGCGGCGTCTAAAGGGATCTGTGAATGCTCCATGGTGGGCTAGTGCAGTGGATCCTCCTAAAAGTCTAATAAAGTGTAAAAAAAATAAAAAAAAGTTAATAAATGTAAAAGACATAGGGGGAGATTCATCAAAACCTGTGCAGAGGAAAATTTGCCCAGTTGCCCATGGCAACCAATCAGATCGCTTCTTTCATTTTGCAGAGGCCTTGTTAAAAATGAAAGAAGCGAGCTGATTGGTTGCTATGGGTGACTTTTCCTCTGGACAGGTTTTGATAAATCTCTTCCATTGTTTTTGAGACAGAATCGGGATATATTGCGATATATCGTCCCGTAAACAAAATCGGGATATATTGTATGGTCATACGTGTATCGCGATATGCATCGGATCGCCAAATTCTTGCCAATTCACACCCCTAATATATATATAATATTTACATACTATTTAAAAAAAGATATATATATATTGGAAACTTATCTACAGCAAACTATGTCAGAGGAAAGTATGTCTGATGCTAAGGGAACTTCCATGGCAAGTATTTCTCTGTGGTTGGAGTAACACTTACCAGGTCCTGTCACTACCTCAGTAGTGACGCCCCCTCGGCATGATTGACAGCCTGTGTCATTGTTCTGCTTCCTAAGCATTATATATGGTAAAATCTAATGCACACAGCATGAGGACAGGGGTGACTATGTTTTTTTTGCACTCTTTTTAGTAACTATCTTCACAGTTAGATTTCACAGTAAGATTTTGTTAAAGCTTCTATATGAAACGCCGCAAAGGTTTTGCACAAAAACTTTGCCCCAAATTACAGTCAGGAACCCACTGATAAATCTCTACTATAGACTCAGACCCAATACTAAGCTGCAATACCACACAAAACCTATAGACATGTATGGCACAGTTTTTGGCAGACAACAGCCAGGTAGTTTAGCTCCTTTATGGTAAAGAGCATTGAAGGGGTACTCCGGTGCTCCAACTTTCTGAACTGGAGGCCGTGATCATGACGTCATGACCACTGCCACAGGAACTCCGCGTTTGTTTAGAACGCCAGGTGCTGTGGGAGATCGCGGGGGCCCCAGCATCGAGACCCCTGCAATCAGACATCTTACCCCTGTCTAGCAGTGGAGTACCCCTTTAAAGAGTGATAGATTTCCAGGATGACACCCTAGTCCTGTTGCAGGGTGCTGTGGTCATTGGGCCCATACCCAAGTCCTGTAGAAAGGGAGCTCTGATAACTGGGCCTATAACCCAGTCCTGTAGAAAGGGAGCTCTGATCACCGGGCCCATACCCCAGTCCTATAGCAGGGAGGTGTGATCACCAGGCCCATACCCCAGTCCTGTAGCGGGGAGCTGTGGTCATTAGGCCCATACCCCAGTCCTGTAGCGGGGAGCTGTGGTCATTAGGCCCATACCCAAGTCCTGTAGCGGGGAGCTGTGGTCACCAGGCCCATACCCAAGTCCTGTAGCGGGGAGCTGTGGACACCAGACCATAACCCAGGTCCTGTAGAAAGGGAGCTCTGATCACCGGGCCCATACCCCAGTCCTATAGCAGGGAGCTGTGGTCACCAGGCCCATGCCCCAGTCCTGTAGCGGGGAGCTGTGGTCACCAGGCCCATACCCCAATCCTGTAGCGGGGAGCTGTGGTCACCAGGCCCATACCCCAGTCCTGTAGCGGGGAGCTGTGGTCACCAGGCCCATACCCCAGTCCTGTAGCGGGGAGCTGTGGTCACCAGGCCCATACCCCAGTCCTGTAGCGGGGAGCTGTGGTCACCAGGCCCATACCCCAGTCCTGTAGCGGGGAGCTGTGATCATCAGGCCCATACCAAAGTATGGAAACAGGAAGCTCTAGTCATCGGGTCTGTACCCCAGTCTGGTAGGGGAAAGCTCTGGTCACCGGGCCCATACCCCAGTCCGGTAAGGGGAAGCTCTGGTCAACGGACCCATACACCAGGTCCTACAGCAGAGAGCTCTGGTCATTGGCTGATGTTAACAGAGGAGATCGCCCACCAGCATGAAACACCTGAAGGGGCATTTATTTACAAAAAGGACATAAAGATGGACAACAGTAAAAAAAAAAAATCAGCAATTTCCAGAGGATATTCATTAAAACTGGAAAATAATTTAAAGTATACTCATCACCCAAACAGAGAGGAGGCGGCCACATCATGAAAGCCTGGACTCACTATGAGGTCATCGTGGATATGCAAATAAAGTTGGCCGTAAATGATCACCCCACCCACATGGGTACAGAAGATGGAGGGCTCAAAGGTAGTGTGTGTGTGGGGAGGGGGGTCTGTGATATATAAACAAAACTAATTCCTTCTTTTTGCACCAGGCACAGACAATAGGGTTAGGGGAAGCATTATTACTTCAGTCTCATAAAGAAGAATTCATACGGTTGCATTTACAACCCATACAAAAACATTAGTGGATCCCACAGCAAATTTTTGGCAGGTATATAAGAGAAAACCACAAATCCGGCAGGATCCCATCAGGTACGCCTCCTCCATGCAGGGGAACGGTTCACAGTTTTTTTCCCTTAATAAAATCAAATCTTTGTATAATGAAAAATTCTGGAACTTCTTAAAAAAAACTTTGCATTTCAATTCTTCACCGCTTTCAAGATCTCTGCTTGCCGTCAGGGGATAAGACCATTAATGGTTTACATGCAAAACTTTTAAAAACCTAATACTGTGTTACAGCTTAGGTTTTGTTACAAATGTATCTAGTTCAGACAAGATTCTATGACAGGCAAAGGAAACCTTTGGCACTGCAGTTGTTTTGGACTACATCTCCTATGATGCTTTGCAGTATTTTGGCTGTAAGAGCATCATAGTGCCGAAAGTTGCCTATGCCTGCTCTATGACATAAAGACTAATACAATGTATCAACTTAGGTAGAATGTAACAAACTGGCAAAGATTTGTGCTGCTGATATGTTCACCACACTGAGCATTATCTGGATACATGGTAACAAAACCTCAGCTGTGAGAAGTACTGGGTCAGGAGAGGTTTGCAGCTCCCAAATGTAAAATAAAATATCTGATAGTAAAACGATATCATGAAAACCGCTATGAATTGAAACACAAAAGTTAGAAAATTGCCAAATTTTCACTATACACTAATTATGCTTTATTTACATGAAACTGGAGCCCCCCCCCCTTTAAGTGTCCTGTGCTCGTGATGAAACACAAAACAAAAAGTTAGTCTGAAACCCCCCCCCCCATCTGTGGAACAAACCATGTGAAGACTAAACCATCCCCTGTAACGAACAGTTCATTTTTCTGCCAGGGACCTGATTGGTGGAAGCCCAAAAATACAGGATCTGGCCGCCTCCTCACCACAGAAAGCATGCTTCATATTGTATTCAGTCCTTGGCAAAAGATATCCCCAACCCCGCCAGCTGGCATTTAATAACGGTTGGCAGCGCTGGTACCCACCAGCTCATCATGTGACCAGAACTGTATAAGTGTCCCGGTGCTCAGTGGACAGTCCAGTGATTCTTCTGTGGGCGCCTGTCCACCAAATAGTCCAAGGGTCTCCATCTCGTGCACCTCGTCTCCACTGATCAATAACACAGGAAGAATAATAATTTAACAAAAAAAGAATGGAAAAAGAAAAGAGCGGACAGAACAGTAAAGACGGTAATGATCCGGCTAAAAAGTAAAAACCCGCACTGAAAAATGGGAATACCAAAAAGGTTAAAATGCAGTTATAGGATCCGACACCTCGGCCCATCCATGGACACAGTACCAAACAATACATTCTGGATGATGGTGGTGGTTGATATATATTTTTTTTACTGGTTACTGTCCCCAGATGGAGGCGTCTTGGCGGAGGAGACCGGCTCTGCCTTGTGCTGAAGTGCTGCGGATGAGCCCGGGATCAGTCTATTTTCACCGCCGCATAGATTTTCCGGATGAACATGTAGGCGGCGTAGAAGCCAATGGTCCCAGTGAGGAGCCAGAAAGAGAGGACCATGAGGGTAGTGTAGCCAAAGTACAGGAGGGAAGGGATGAACTCCACAATATCCAACTGTGAGGCAGACATAGATGAGGATTAGATACCTGCAGTGTACATACCGTGATACAGATGTAAATCCTGGCCCAATCACACATCTATAGATGCAAACTAAAAGTGGTCTGCTGTCAATTTGGTCGAGCCGGGACTTTCATCAATGTTACACTTGTGTAAAATTTGCCTAAAGGGGAATAACCAATGCCAGGGGGTGAGAAATGAACATACCTTATTCACAAAATAGAAGATGGCGTAAACCAGAACGTAGAAGGCGGATCCTCCAGACACCAGGAACGTCCTCCACCACCAGCGGTAATCCTGCACAAAACACATCCATAGACTATTGTAATATGCATCATCATATACAAGATTCCATGCTTAAAAAAAGGTGTTTTCCTCCTTGGCTTCTACAAATTCATACTTTTTGAGGGTACATACATTTTCTTTTATTATTTTCCATTTAAAGTAACTGGAAATAGCATTTCGGAAAACAAGTATTTTTTTCCACCAGCAGCATTCCCCATGATGCATGAGTAACGTTTAATTTCAGGGGTGTGGAAATCCTATTGCACACCGGGCAGGTGAATTCTTTAGGCATTTTGCCATGCTTCAGGCAAGCAGAGCAAGGGCGCCACTTGGGGATCCAGTACTCACACCCCAGATACCCCGAGCGAGCGCAGTTTTAAACTTTAAGCCCTTAAGATGCACACACAGTCCAAAGATCAAGGGCACGAGACGTGCAGAATACGGTTTCCGCACATACAGCTGAAGCAATGACGGGGCAATCAGTCCTCCCACGTCACTAAACTACCGGTACAGACCGCAGCTGTATGCTGCAGCCTATAGCAAACCATGCAGGACCTCAGCGTCCCGGCATAGGCGCGTGTGATGACGTCACTTATTGCGCACATCTTCATCAGGACAGAGGATGCAGAGGTCCCTGCTGCAAGCCGGGGAGTTTAAAGTTGTGTTTTTTTTTCTATTACAAATGTAATCAAACGTCACATGTGCTGCCTACTATATAATGAGGGGACCTGCCTACCACCAGGGGCTAACCTATCTATTTTGGGGGTATAATTGTTTAAATGAAAGCGTTACCTGACTACTTGATGGGGTACATATCTATCTGGTGGCCTGTCTACCTAATGGGGGTTATATCCATCTGTGGCCCTGTCTACAAACTAGGGAAGTTCTACCTAATGGGGGACATATTTCTCCGAGGGCTAGTCTATCTACTGGGGAGCTCTACCTGATGGGGTTAGATAGCATGTACTATAGCTGCAGTACATTTAAAACTCCCTAGTGACTAGTGACCTTATTTACATACTATTTTGGTTGAATTATTTTATGTACCAGGACAAATGGACTGTCATGAGGGACAAGTAGGTTGTGGTCCCATGTTAGTCCCTTGGACAAGCAGTGTTTTTTTATTTTATATCTCCACACCTCTGTATTTTAACCTCTTAAGGATGCAGGGCATACCTGTACGCCCTGCCCCCGCACCCTTTCTATAACGTGGGGTCACACCGTAGCTAATAGCGCGTGTCACCGATCGCGGTGAGGTGCACTATTAACCCTTTAGATGTGGCAATCAAAGTTGATCGCCGCGTCTAAAGTAAAAAATATGCTTCCCGGCAGCTCAGTCTGGCTGATCGGGACCACCTCGGTAAAACTGCGGCGTCCTGATCAGCTGTATGGACACGAGCAGGGCCCCTTACTTGCCTCCTCATTGTCCGATCGCCAAATGACTACTCTGTGCCCAAGATCCAGGCAGGAGCAGTCAAGCGGCAATAACACTAATCAATGCCACGCTATGGCATAGCAGTGATCAGTGTAAGAGATCAGTGTGTGCTATGTTCTATGGGAGCTATAACACTGCAAAAAAAAGTTAATGATCATTTAACCCCTTCCCTAATAAAACTTTGAATCACCCCCCTTTTCCCATATAAAAAAAACCAAAAAACGATGTAAATAAAAAACATATGTGGTATCGCCGCGTGCGTAATTGTCCGGACTATAAAAATATATTGTTAATTAAACCGCACGGTCCAAAATAGTGTATTTTTGGTCACTTTTTATACTATTAAAAAATGAATAAAAAGCATTCAAAAAGTCCAATCAAAACAAAAATGGTACCGCTAAAGACTTCAGATCACAGTGCACAAAATGAGCCCTCATACATCCCCATACATGGAGAAAAATAAAAAAGTTATAGGGGTCAGAAGATGACAATTTTAAACGTATAAATTTTCCTGCATGTAGTTATGATTTTTTCCAGAAGTACGACAAAATCAAACCTATATAAGTAAGGTATCATTTTAACCATATGGACCTACAGAATAATGATAAGGTGTCTTTTTTACCGAAATATGCACTGCGTAGAAACAAAAGCCCCCAAGTGTTACAAAATGGCATTTTTTCTTCAATTTTGTCGCACAAAGATTATTTTTTGGTTTCGAAGATTAGATTTTTGATAAAATGACTGATGTCATTATAAAGTAGAATTGGTGGTGCAAAAAATAAACCATCATTTGGGTCTGTAGGTGCAAAATGAAAGGGATATGATTTTTAAAAGATAAGGAAGAACAAACGAAAATGCAAAAACTGAAAAACCCTGAGGGGTTAATAGCTTGGATATGGTGGTAATAGCAATTGTGTTTGTTTTCTTTTATTTTACTTTTCAAACTGATAACACCTTCAGGACCAGGCCAATCTTTTTTTTTGCAGGTTTCCTTCTGTCCTCCTTGCACTTTAACCCCTTCCCGACCCATGACATACATGTACGTCATAACCGGGAAGGTTTTCCTGACCTATGATGTACATGTACATGATGCAGATACTGCCCACTACTCGCAGCATCCTGAGGCGCCTGGTAAGATGTTGGCTATCACTAATAGCCAGCCATCTTGCCTTGGGACCTAGGGGGGGTTTCATCCCCCCCTCGTTCACAGCGATCGCTCCTATCAGCTAGTTTCACACACAAAAATCCAGAGCAGCAGCAGCGGCAGCGTGGATCTGGACACACAATGATCTGCTAGGAGTCCTCAGTGTCCATTTACCTGTTCCCCTTCCCCTGGTATCCCTTACCCATCTCGCTGTGCCGCCTGTATGCTTCCTTTCTGTGTTTTTTTTCTTTTTGCAAAGTAGCCATTTAGTTGTACAACAGCTCCCCCTCGTGTCCTAAACCTGTTACTGCATCTTTTGTGCACTAGACACTAGGGGGAGCTGTTGTACAGAAGTAAAAAATAAATACATAAATATATTTACACACACACACACACATATCTATCTATATATAACATACACACATATATTCAAAATGTTATTGTTCCCAAAAAGAATGTGATTTTGAACTTTTGTAGAAAATTTATAGACATTTTTTTGTACAAAAAATATAAGCTTTCTAATGTCATAAAAAAAATAAAAGAATGTTTAACTAATGATGTCAACATAAAGTAGATATGTTGGGGATCTGAATTAAAAACTAAATTTATTTGGCATGACTATTTCTCTTACAAGTAAAGAGTTTCAAACAGAGAAATAAAAATGTATTTCTGTTCTCACAGGGTAACAATGACACTTGATTCTGTGGGTCAATATGATTACAGCAATATCCAATATATAGTTTTGGTACTATGATACTAAAAAAAATATATTTATCTTTTACAATACAAATATACTAGGCTGTTTGAGGGCTTATTTTTGTGCAGTAATCTGTAATTTTTATTTATACCATTTTGGTTTAGTTGGGACTTATTAAAGTGAAATCTGTGCTCTGCTAGTAGGGGGTCTATAAAATGGTTTGACACCCAGCAAATATGTGGCATGGTACCTGTCATTCAAGCTCTTAAATGCTACGAATGCTGCCCCCTGCTATTTAACTGCCTTGATGTTGCTATTTATTGTGACATCTAAGGTGTTACATTAATATAGAGTCAGAGCTGTCTTCAATCCCGGCATTCAGGGGGTATAGTTCCTGAGTCTGCTCTATACTCCCTTCCAATATAAAAACATGCACATCAAATATTGGGAAGGTGTTGGAAACACATAACATTTTAACTGCCTGCAGTCATTGCTAGTAGGAGGTCACTGCAGACAGCCGCCATTGTAACAAGATTTGTATATGGCAGCTCCTCACCTCCGCACACAGCTGGAAGTAGACCATGACAATGCTGATTTGTGAGCAGGACACCACCAAAATGATGAACACCAGGAACAGAAAACCAAACAAGTAATAGAACTGATTCTCCCAGATGGCCTGGAAAAAAAAAAGAGATATATATATATATATATACAATTCTCAGTTATGTACATTAAAATCGCCTCTGTTTTGTGCAAACCGATCCTGTGTAGATTTAGGTTTAATATTACAGACTACAAACAGTGTAGCTTGGTCTTGCCACCATAATGTTACCCCACTCCCTCTACGCACCAACCTACAGACACTGGATGAGGAACCAGAGTAAGAGGAGGCTGCAGGACCAGACTACAAAGGGCAGAACAGAACCTGGAAGACACAAGCACATCTGCACACGCACATAGGGCTGTATACAATAAAACATTAGGCGACTTATAATCCAATCTATTTGCAAAGTTGTTTAAATCTTTATTTCAGATGCACTGGAGCAACACAAAACTGGCTGCACAAGTATATACACTGTTTAAAGGGACTAGACTCAGATCTCTGCAAATATTCATGTGACTTGCTAAAACTATTTATTGTAGAGATCTTTAATCTTGAGAACTTTATCCCAGAACACTGCGCTCACCATCAATAATTGTCTTAAGAGGAAATCATTGATTTAAAGGAGTACTCTAGTGCAGAGTATTCCTGCTCTGTCCTGCCCGGGCTGCAAAATAAATGAAAATGAACCATCACTCACCTCCCTGGGTTCCCGCGGAGTGCCACTACAGCTGATCGGTCTTCTGGTCCATCTCCTTCATACTTCCGGGTGTAACGAAGCGTCACATGGCGCTCAGCCTATCCCCGGCCGAGGCAGAACATCACGGCGGCCGGCGATAGGCTGAGCGCCATGTGACGCTTCGTTACACCCGGAAGTATGAAGGAGACGGACCGGAGGACCGATCAGCTGTAGTGGCGCTCCGCGGGAACCCAGGGAGGTGAGTGATGGTTTATCATCATTTATTTTGCAGCCCGGGCAGGACGGAGCAGGAATACTCTGCACTAGAGTACTCCTTTAAAGGGATATTCCAGGCAAAACATTTTATCCCCTATCCAAAGGATAGGGGATAAGATGTCTGATCGCGAGGGGCCCACTGTTGAGACCCCCCGCGATCTCCCTGCAGCACCCGCATGCTATGCAGTGACTGCGTCTCTAGTTTCGGAAACCTCCGGGTTTCCGGGACTGGGGACGTGACGTCACGCCATGCCCTCTCCATTCATGTCTATGGGAGGGGGCGTGACGTCCGTCACGCCCCCTCCCATAGACATGAATGGAGGGGACGTGGCGTGACGTCACGTCCCCAGTCCCGGAAACCCGGAGGTTTCCGAAACTGGAGATTCAGCACCCGCAGAGAATCCTTTGGATAGGAGATAAAATGTTTTTGCCTGGAATACCCCTTTAATGGCTGAGCCGCACAAGACTGAGAAAACTCACACTGAAGATGAAGAAGAGCTCGATGAACATGGCGCCAAACGGTAATATTCCCGCCATCAGGATTCTAAGGAAGAGAAAATAATATGACAAGTCAGGCACCAACCAGACAGGCTTGGAGGAAAGATTACATATTTCTATTATACCCTAAAAAAATATATGTAACATATTGATTACTGGTATGGAAGGAAAATGACACATCTGCATCAGCCACCTACTTACCTATTGTGTATTTTCAAGAAGCCCAGAAATTTAGGCCTTCGCTGTAGGCACTATTTAATTCTATTAAAACTATTTAATAGAGATTTTTTTCTTTTCTTCGTTGCATTTGAAAAAAACTTTCTATTTTTCCCACCAAGGTAGCAGTAGGAATTCCACCTTTTGCAGGAGGAGTTGTGATTTTTTTTTACCACTATTCTAAGATAAATATAACTTGCAGATTAACTTTGATCAACTCATTCTGGGAGGAAACAGGAGGGAAAAAAACTAAATTCCCCAATGCTTTTTTAGCTTTGTAAATTTTGTGCTGTGTAGCGTAAATAACATGGTAAGTTTACTCTGCAGCTTCAAGTTATAATAATGGCCAATGTATATATTTTTATTACGATTACTTTTTTTTACAATTAAAAACAATTTTGTGTATGCACAAAAAAAAAAAATTCCCCTATTTTTCAGCTGGGCAAACTGTAGTTTTTATTGGTACCCTGTGGGGGAACATGACATATACAGTGACCCCCAACCTACGATGGCCCCGACATACGATCATTTCAACATACGATGGCCTCTCAGAGGCGCTCGCATGTTGAAGGCAGCATCAACATACGATGCTTTTGTATGTCGGGGTGCAGACTGCTTCAGCTGCCACTTAGGGTTTACGGTGCCCCGTGTGGTCCGCTGACGATTACTTACATGTCCTCGGGGCTCCAGCGCGTCCTTTTCTGGATCCCCTGCATCGTCGGCGCTCTCCATCGCCGTCCCGTCATCCAATAGGAGCGGCGTGCGGAGCAACGTGATGGCGGCGACGTGAGAGCGAGGATGCCGGAGAAGCAGAGGCCTTGCCGGAGCGTCGGGGACACCATGGGGACGCAGCGACAACGATGGAAAGCGACATCCAGGGCAGTGGTGACTGTCCGGAGCGGCGGGGACACGCGAGTACAACTTCCTATACCAGTGGTCTTCAACCTGCGGACCTCAAGATGTTGCAAAACTACAACTCCGGGCATGCTGGGTGTTGTAGTTTTGCAACATCTGCAGGTCCACAGGTTGTAGACCACTGTCCTATACTTTACATTGCACGGATCCCTCAACATACGATGGTTCATTTGGAATGGATTACCATTGTATGTTGAGGGACCACTGTATAGCCACCTGCATCCTATTATTTCCTGCTTCCTATAAAAGGTCTAGTAGGTGTATAAAGATGCCTGAACTAGTGGCCATAACAACCCATCCGCACCCTGTGTTGAAGGGTTAAATGCCATGGTTGCTTTTTAACCATGACATTTAAGGTGTTAAACTAAAAAATCTGGAGTTATGTCTGATCCTAGCCAATGCAGCAGGGTTTCAGCTGATGTAGTGTCTGAGCCCTCATCATCACTGTACTGTACTGTACATGTACGGTGGTTTGTGGAAATGACAGGATGGGAAGGCATTAAAAAGGTACACTGCATCCAGCTGGTATACACAGAAGGGGTGGCAGAGGGACACTTACCCCACAAACCTCTTCATGTACCAGCGCTGCTCTGGGATCTGCCGGGGAATCTGGTTGGTTCGGACAGGGTTGTCGTACGGCTGCTTGCGGAAACCAAAGTAATATCCAAGGTAGACTAGTGGGAGTGAGATGCCAAACCACATACACAGCAGAGCCAGCATGGTAGGGAAAGGGACCTGCAGGACACAGAGCGGGGTTATAGTCTTCACAAGGGACAAGTCCAAAGATACAGACCCAGGAACATTCGACTCACCGCGCCAGAGGAATGCTTCCCCCAGATGAAGCAGTTCAGCACAAAGCAGATGCTAAAAACCACACCGGGGTACAAAGTCGCTGTCTGCAGGGACAGAACAACAGATGACATTAGGCAACAAAATATCTATTCTTCTTTTATCTTGCACTGAGATTTGTATCATGTCTACTCCAATTACCTCTCTAGGGCTGCATTTACTATTGTACTGATATATCTTGTAAGCTTTCAGAATACATGATATTGGCCCATATTTATCATTCTGTCTGGGGACAAAAACTGTCTGGTTTTCACATAGCAACCAATCACAGCTCAGTTTTGATACCTTAAAGGAGATATCCATTGAAAATTAACTTTTCCCCTATCCACAGGACAGGTGGGACCCCCGCGATCTGCTGAACAGGCCCTGGCTATAAGTGAAGAGTGGGTACTGCAGGTGGCACGCGATACATTCATGTCTATGGGAGCGCCAAACAGACCTGAGTACAGCACTCGGGCATTATTGATGCTCCCATAGAAATAAATGGAGCACGTGCAGTCTACTGGTAGACCTCATTGAGAAAACCGGGGTCCTGTCACAGAGATCATGGGGGGGGAGGGGGTCCCAGCGGTCGGACCCCCCCCCTCCCCCCCCTGTAATCAGCTACTTATCCCCTATTCTGTGGATAGGGCATAAGTGAATTTTTGCTGGAGTTCTTCTTTAACACCTTAACCTCCTGAGCGGTATTCCCGAGCGTGACTCGGGGTTAATTTTCCCTGCCAGGATCGGTAACCCCGAGTCACGCTCGGGGTAGAATTACAGAGTTCCCGGCCGGGCTGCACGATATATCGCAAAAGCAATGCGATATAGTGATGCGGCCCCCGGGAAAACATGCGATTATCTGCTCTGGTCGGCTCCCGTTGCGGGGGCAGGCCAGAGCAGGTAAAGAAAAATACTAAAAGTCAGTGTTTCCCTACCAGGGGGCCTCCAGCTGTTGCAAAACTACAACTCTCAGCATGCCCGAACAGCCAAAGGCTGTCCGGGCATGCTGGGAGTAGTAGTTTCACAACAGCTGGAGGCCCCCTGGTAGAAAAACACTGAGCTAAGTGTAAAGGGAAGAAGTAGTAAAATAAAAAAAACTTTTGCTTACCTAATCCCGGTGCCTGCAGATGTCGTTCCCCTCCGTGCGGTCCGGGGTGTCCTCTCTTCACTATTCATCTTCTAGGACCTTTCACTTTTCAGCCAATCACAGGCCGCAGTGGTGTAAAGCCTGTGATTGGCTGAAGGGGAAAGGGCTTGTTCTGCAGCAGATACACTAGGTATGAAATCTGCCGGCAAACCCAGTGTATTTGCTGCAGGACAAGGTGAGAAGGGGGGATGAATGTGACAAAGGGGGGAATGTGACAGGGGGGGAATGTGACTGGGGGGGAATGTGACTGGGGGGGAATGTGACTGGGGGGGGATGTGACTGGGGGAATGTGACAAGGGGGGGGATGTGACTGGGGGAATGTGACTGGGGGGGGAATGTGACTGGGGGGGAATGTGACAGGGGGGGAATGTGACAGGGGGGGAATGTGACTGGGGGGGAATGTGACTGGGGGGAATGTGACTGGGGGAATGTGACTGGGGGGGAATGTGACTGGGGGGGGGATGTGACTGGGGGGAATGTGACTGGGGGGGAATGTGACTGGGGGGAATGTGACAAGGGGGGGAATGTGACTGGGGGGGAATGTGACTGGGGGAATGTGACTGGGGGAATGTGACTGGGGGAATGTGACTGGGGGGGAATGTGACTGGGGGGGGGGATGTGACTGGGGGGAATGTGACTGGGGGGGAATGTGACTGGGGGGAATGTGACAAGGGGGGGAATGTGACTGGGGGGGGATGTGCCAGGGGGAGAGGGGAAAGTGACATGAAGGGGGGATGTGACAGGGGGGGGAGGGGAATGTGACATGAAGGGGGGATGTGACAGGGGGGGAGAGGAATGTGACATGAAGGGGGGATGTGACAAGGGGGGGATGTGACAGGGGGAGGGGAATGTAACATGAAGGGGGAGAATGTGACAAGGGGGGGAATGTGACAAGGGGGGGGAAGAATGTGACAAGGAGGGGGGAGAATGTGACAAGGAGGGGGGGAGAATGTGACGGGGGATGTGACAAGGGAGAGGAGAATGTGACGGGGGAGATGTGAAATGGGTGGAGGGAGATGTTAAATTGAGTTAAAAAAAATTGTACCGCTTTTGGTACACATTTCCAGACAGAATCATACCGCCAGGGAGGTTAAGGACGCAGCCCTTTTTCACCTTAAGGACTGAGTCCTTTTTCGCAACTCTGACCACAGTCGCTTTACGAATTGATAACTCGAAAACACTTTTGCCAAATATTCTGATTCTGAGATTGTTTTTTCGTGACATATTCTACTCCATTTTGGTGGTAAATTTTCGGCGTTACTTGCATCCTTTTTTTGGTGAAAAATCCCAAAATTTCATGAAAATTTTGCCTTTTTCTAACTTTGAAGCTCTCTACTTGTAAGGAAAATGGATATTCCCAAACTTTTTTATTTTTATTCACAAATCTATTATGTCCACTTTATGTTGGCATCATAAAATGGACATATTTTTACTTTTTGAAAAAATTTGAGGGCTTCAAAGTAGAGCAGCAATTTTCAAAAATTTCATGAAAATTGCTAAATCTGAAGGGACAGATGTTACAGAACTACAACTCCCAGCATGCCTGGGCTGTCTAGGCATGCCGAGAGTCGTAGTTTGGCAACATCTGGAGGGCTATCGTTTGGGCACCACTGTAATAGTGGTCTCCAAACTGTGACCCTCCAGATGTTGCAAAACTACAACTCCCAGCATGCCCAGACAGCCTTTGGCTGTCTGGAAATGCTGGGAGTTGCAGTTTGGCCTTCCTAGTGGTTGCCACAGTAAAGATCACTTTACTTTCACTTTCATTTCTCCCCCCCCCCCCCCCCACCGTCGTTTCCCTACCTGAGCCAGGATCTTTGATCTTTGCGACTATCAGCGGTTCCCAGGCATCTTCTCCTCCAGGTACTGGCCTCCATCTTCTCCCATGTTCCCCTCGACATGCAGGGGTGGGCAGAACGGGGGCTGCCATGGCAACCCACTGACCTGCTCTGCCATTGGTCAGAATCAGTTCTGACCAATGGCAGGGGATAGGAGGAGATCGCAGCAGTGCGACCTAACTCCTAGCCCTCAGGATGATCGGGGCTGTCACTGACAGCTCCGATCATCCCTATTTTCCGGGTGATCGGGTCACCAGAGACCCGATCAGCCTGGAATAGCAGAAAATCGCATGTCTGAATTGACATGCGATTTTCTGAGATCGCCGACATGGGGGGTCTCAGGACCCCCCTGGGCGATGTGCCGGGATGCCTGCTGAATGATGATTTCAGCAGGCATCCCGGTCCGGGCCCCAACCGGCTAGCGGCGGGGACCGGAATTCCCACGGGCGTATGCATACGCCCCACGTCCTTAAGGACTCGGGATGCAGGGCGTATGCATACGCTCGGCATCCTGAAGAGGTTAACAAGATCTGGTAAAACAAAAGATAAGCTGCGATTGGTTGCTGTGGGAAAACTAGACCATTTTTGTCCTCAGAATGATAAATCTGGGCTATAATACATCACAGCAGCTACCTGCTAGTTCAGTTTCTGTACATAAATGCAGTTATTACACTTGAAAACGCATGGAGGTGACTACTAGTTGTTACTCACACAGAAAGCTCCTTTGCGCCACCTATGACCCTTTAGAGTACGGTACAAGCGGCCGGCAAAGAATCCTCCGAAAACACTAAAAAAATAAACAAAAATATGTAAATGCAGGTGCATATACTTTATGTAATAGGAAAAGTTCTCTAATATTGCAAAACACAAAGTAGATCTGTCGTGTATACTTAAATGTTACCTGTCATAATATCTGGCGGCACGATATGTTAAAAGTTCACAGATAATCTGGTGATCTCAGACTGATGCAATCAGAAGATCTTTTCTGGAAGTCCCATGCAAAGTCTATGGGACATACAGAAATTTGTTCTCATAGCAAATTTCGTGCTATGAGATTGCCCAGGAGCTTTAAACATATCCTGCCACCAGAGATTGTGACAGGCACCCTTTAAAGATAGTCAAGTTGTATTCATGTCAAAGGCTAAAAGATTAGGACAGTCATACCCCATGAACATAAAGAGGAAGCAGGCAGTGGTCATCAGGGCCCCCCGGCTGGACGGAGACAACATTCCCAGCATGGCGACAACTAGGGGAGACAAAAAGCCCAACCATATGAACATCAGGGAGGTCTCTAACCTGCTGCCCCCCCCCCCCCCAAGCCCCTTTATTCACTACACACTTACAGATCACAATCAGAACCATACAAAAGAGCTGGATCCCAGATCCCAGAAGTGAGCTAAGGATCATGGGATACTGCGGGGGCCTGAAGACATCGCCGTGCACCAGCTTCCATCCAGACTCCTCCATTGTGTCCTCCTATAAGAGAAGCAAAGAAACAGGTCAGAGAACATCAAGCTTACCAACACTGAAGGGGTCAGTGAATGGAACCTACAATATCATCCTCTTTATTGTAGTTTGCAATATCCTTTCTCAAGGTTCTGATGATGATCATGCTCAGAATACCTAGGAAACAAAAGACAAGGTCTGAGTACAGCAGACGACAAGACCTTCCTTAAAGAGGTACTCCGGCGCCAAGACATCTTTTGTCCTATCCAAAGGATAGGGGATAAGATGCCTGATCGCGCGGGTCCCGCCGCTGGGGACTCCCGTGATCTAGCACCTTCGCTCCGGGTCTGATTACTGGCGATCACGGGGGCCGGAGCATTGTGACATCAAGGCCCCGCCCCCGTGTGACGACTCGCTATGCCCCCTCAATGCAAGCCTATGGGAGGGGGCGTGACAGCTGTATAGGGGATAAGATGTCTTAGCGCCGGAGTACCACTTTAAAGCTGAAGCATTATATTCCAGGTGCAACTAAAGCTGCAGTCACAATTCCACTGACTGGATTAAACATTACTGTGCTCATAAACACCTAGTTTATCTGGGCTCCTTTAAGAAGAACAACAAAGGGAGATGTGAAAACCTCAATCTACAGAGTTAACATTTATAGAATTGTCAATGCAACTTCAGATGTGACTGAAGGCATGATGTAACTCCCTGTCAATATAAGGATGTCAAAAAATATCTGTATCATATGCTCACCAGACAGAAAAAAGACGACCACCACAGAGTTAATGATAGAAAACCAGTGAATCTGCACATCGCTCATGGTCAGGTAGGTGTCCCAGCGGGAAGCCCATTTAATATCACTCTCCTGAAAGATGAAGGAAGAAATCTTTTACTGCAAGAAGTTCTCTGATCCAACCCTTTATAAGATCAGTCAGTGTCCCCCACCTGCCAGTAAACAGAGTAAGTAAACAGCAGCTTGTTCTCCTTGGATGGATCAATCTCCTGTGGGGCAGATTTGGAGCCTTCAGGGACGGTGCAGCTACCATCCTGCGTTCCTTTAAGATCTGCAACATTGAGGAAGATCAATGTTCTGTATCAAATTCTGTAACACACCCTTTCCTCTCACACCAACCACGTGCCATTAATAATACTAGTGTCTGTAAGACCCCTGAGCCACCCCCCCGGTCACATTTGATGAAGGATCCACAAGTCACATTTGATGAAGGATCCATCCCACTCGCACTACCTTCCATCTTGATGCTCTGAGGGACGACTTCGAACCTTACGACCCTAAACGTGGGCTCTTTGTTTTCTTCCACCTCTTCCCGATGGAAATACAAATAGAACGACAGGTGATTGTGGATGTAAAACTGAAAGAAGAAGGTGCGAGTCTCAACATTAAAGGAAACACAAAGAATCACAAACACAGATGAAACAATGAGTAGAGTAGAATCTAGAACTAGAATCTAGAGGTATTTATTGTTTTGTGTCTATGTCAGAACCGTTGTAAAATCAGCCACCCCTGTGCAAATCACCAATTTAGACCTCAAATGTGCATGGTGTGCTCTCACTCCTGAGCCTTGTTGTGTGCCCGCAGATCACTTTACACCCACATATGGGGTATTTTCGTACACAGTTTGGGGTCTTTTTTTCCCTTTTATTGCTTGTGAAAATTAGAAGTATGGGGCAACACCAGCATGTTAGTGTAAAAAATAAAAACATTTTACACTAACATACTGGTGTAGACCCCAACTTTACCTTTTCATAAGGGGTAAAAGGAGAAAAGACCCCCAAAATTTGTAGCACAATTTCTCCTGAGAACAGAAATACCTCATATGTGGCACTAAACTGTTGTCTTGAAATACGACAGGGCTCTGAAGTGAGAGAGCGCCATGCGCCTTTGAGGCCTAAATTGGGGATTTGCATCCGCCACCCAAAATACCCTACGGCAGCTTTTCCCAAACAGGGTGTCTCCAGCAATACTGGGAGTTGTTGATTTTCAACAGCTAAAGGCTCAGTTTTGGAAACAGTGCTGCACAAGACTTTTTTTTTTTTTTTATTGGGGGGGGGGGGGGGGGTAACTGTGTAGGGGTATATGTATATGAAGTGTTTGGCTTTTTATTTTGTGGTCGTGTAATGTAGTGTTTTTAGGGTACATTCACATAGGCGGGGCTTACAGCTGGGAGTTTCCTGCTGGGAGTCTGCGCTGCGGAGTAAAACTTGCTGCATCTCAAACTTGCAGCAGGAAACTCACTGTAAGCCCCCGCCTGTGTGACTGTACCCTGTACATTCACATTGGTGGGGTTAAACCTCCAGCTGTTGCAAAACTACAACTCCCAGCATGCCCTTTGGCTGTCCGTGCATTCTGGAATTGCAGTTATGCAACAGCTGGAGGCACACTGGTTTCAAAACTGTTTGTTACTTAACTCAGTGTTTTGCAACCAGTGTGCCTACAGCTGTTGCAAAACTACAACTCCCAGCATGTACGGTCTGTCAGTGCATGCTGGGAGTTGTAGTTTGCAACAGCTGGAGGCACACTGGTTGCGAAACACTGAGTTAGGTATTAGGTGTTTCGCAACCAGTGTGCCTTCAGCTGTTGCAAAACTACAACTCTCAGCTTGCATTGACAGCCGAAGGGCATGCTGGGAGCTGTAGTTATGAAACAGCTGGAGGCACACTACTACATCGCCCAGCATGTCCTTTGGCAGTTTGTGCATACTGGTTGTTGCAGTTATGAAACAACTGGATGCACACTTTTTCATAGAAATGTGCCTCCAGCTATTGCATAACTACAAGCCCCAGCATGCACAAACAGCCAAAGGGCATGTTGGGAGTTATAGTTTTGCCACCAGCTGTTGCAAAACTACAACTCCCAACATGCCCTTTGGCGGTGCATGTTGGGAGTTGTTGCTTAGCAACAGTAGGAGGTGAACAACTCACCTACTGCTGTATCCTGCAACCGCCACTGAGGACACTGCTATCACCCATGGGGGGGGGGAGGGGGGGGGAACAGGACCCCCCCCAGGGGTTTGCCCAGGTACGCCCTGGGTCTCTAAGTGGTTAAGAGACATTCTGTTTCCAAAACAATATATATATATATATATATATATATATATATATATATATATATATATAGCTCGCCATACACATGATAGCTGTTAGCATGTTTTCTGAATAAAGCAGCGGGAGGAGGATGGGGGGGGGGGGGGGGGGGGAAGACACTGTCCCCTTTCAGACCCTTCCCTGTCTCTCTGAATTAAAATTCAACATGTCCAATCCTTCTGTCCCCCAACATTATCTGTGAGGGGAAAGCCAGACCTTTTAAACTCAAGAGAACCACAAGTCCCAGCAGTCCCATAGATCATTAGGGGGTCCGCACCTGAAATGTTGCATCCAGGTTTATGTTCACCTGTAAATGTGCAGATATCTGTGTTGTTGACCGTGTTCTTACCACAAAGGATATTTCAAAATAAAAAAAGAAACCGTGAAGACGTCTTGAAGAGCCGCGAGTGGAACCTGTATGGGCAATTTTTTCCATTTTGTCTATCCTAATTAATGCTAAGAACCAGAATGTCTGCCCTATAAGTGTACATAGAAAGCCATGAGACTACCATTAATATTAGATGGTTAGCTAATCTCACCACAATCGGTGGCTTCAGGTGGCATATGTAATGTGTATAGCCAGCTTACCACATGGCTGCAGGATCCACCTACTCAGGATGTGTCTGCCACCATGGGGACACAAAGGACTGCACAGGAGGTGCATACATGAATAAATAAGAATTTATTCATAAATAATGTCTTTTTTTTTTTTTTGATGCTTTAGAGAAACCAGACAGAAGTTGCAAAAGTATACTCACCCCTTTAAAAAAATAAAATAAATAAATAAAATGCACTTACCTTGTTGTTGTCGGTAAACCCCAGTCTATAGCCATGCTCAAACTGAATATCTCGGTCCTTCTTCTTATCATCCTCGTCATGACCAAGATGGACATCCAGCCTGGTGGCCACTGGCAGATTGTCTGCTATTCTAAAGCCGGAAGGACACAAATTCTTATATTAATATTACAGGAAAGGTGCTGCTCCACAGAATATCAATTTATTGCTCCATAATTCTCCACTGCTGCCACTTCCAGATGGGAGACCAGAGTGAGCCCCCTGGATACATCTTTTGCAGGGTTTTCCAACCAGGGTGCCTCCAGCTGTTGCAAAACTACAACACCCAGCACACCTGGACAGCCTTTGGCTGTCCAGGCATGCTGGGAGTTTTAATTTTGCAACAGCTGGAGGCACCCTGGTTGGAAAACACTGATCTATTGTACCATTCATGGAAGACATGGCAGTTCTCACCTTCCCAGTAGCAATAACAAAGAATCCCTTAACAGTAGGGTCACCCCTAGTGCACCTGCCGCGTATGTCACGCTGTGTACTTCAGCCTTGAAATACGTTGCAGACGTCAGTGCCCGCAAAATCTATGGCTCGTAATACCTAAAGCGCATTTTATTGAATTTAACAATTGTTGTGGGAATGGTTGCTTATATTAAAACACAAAGACACACAAACAGCTGATGAGGTGTCGGAAGAAAATAAAAAGCATCAAATACGCTGCTAAACAAAGAAGGAGGTGCGTTTTCTATGTACCAATACTCGCTAAAGGGAGTTTGCAGAATATTTGTGTGCATCAAACATGCTGCAGTATGCTACATGTGACAATGATGGCAGGCAGACTTACAAGTGCACATAGTAATCCTCCTGGATCCGCTCAGCGATCAGTTTGCTGTCTTCCGCATTAAGCACCAGAGGGCTGCTGGGAGTGTTGCATAAAATCTCACATTTCTTGTTATTGTTCATCAACACCTTAAAGGGGGTATTCACAATTCGGTCACCCCGCAAGACTTCACCTAGTGATGGAGAAAACACAAGGGAATTGAGTTATATTCACTATATGGTCTGATCTGTTCTACACAATTCTTACGATGCCAAATGTCTGTACAAGAAATTATATAACTTTTAATGACCAAGGACAAGTATACACGTCCTTGTGCGGTAAATGGTGTGTGGCGCGGGCTCCCGACTTGAGGTGGGGGGTGTGATCCACTGCTGAGGTAGCCGGAGGGATTACCTCTCCTTCCAAGTTTGCTTCGGCTCTGAGAATGATAAATCCTGCTCCTGCCAGGCTTTATCAATCGATTGCAGAGCACACAGATCAATGTGGTTCTATGGAACCACATTGATCTGTATGAGGAATCTAATGATTCCTCCTAAAAGTCCCCTAAGGGGACTAAAAGTATAGAAAAAAAAAAAGGTCAAAATAAACAAAAACACATTAACCCCTTCCTTATTAAGTTTAAAACAACCCCCTTTTCCCAAATTCCATATAAAAAATATTAAAACATAATAAAAATTAACATGTGTTATCGCCGCGTGCGTAAATGTCCGAACAATAAAAATATAACATTAATTAAACCGCACGGTCAATGGCGTACACGTAAAAAAATACCAAAGTCCAACATTGCGTATTTTTTGTCACTTTGAATACTCTAAAAAAATGTTTAAAAAAAAAACGATCAAAAAGTCACATCAAAACATAAATGGTACCGATGAAAACTTCAGATCATGGCGCAAAAAAATTTGCCCTCAAATAGCCCTGTATATGGAAAAATAAAAAAAGTTATAGGGGTCAGAAGAGGAAATTTTAAACCTACTAATTTTCATTCATAAAGTTATAATTTTTTAACAGAAGTAAAACAAAATCAAACCTATATAAGTAGGGTATCATTTTAAGCGCATGGACCTACAGAATAAAGATAAGGTGTCTTTTTTACAGAAAAATGTACGGCGTAGAAATGGAAGTCCACAAAATTTATTAAATGCCGTTTTTTTTTTTCAATGTAGAATATTTTTTTCTGAATTCACCGTAGATTTTGTGGTAAAATAATTGAAGTCAGTACAGAGTAAAATTGGTGGCGCAAAAAACAAGCCCTCGTATGAGTTTGTAGGTGGAAAGTCGAAAGAGTTATGATTTTTAGAAGGGGGAGGTGGAAAAAACTAAAGTGCAAAAAGGAAAAAATCTGTGGTCCTTAAGGGGTTAAAAGCTAGGGGTCCAAAAAAACAGGAATTCTAAAACTTGGTATTCTTTATCTTATAAGGCATTCAATGTGCAGGATAAACAATGTATATTTTAACAGCTCAGACATTTCCACATGCGGTGATATCCATGTTTTGTTTATTTTTTATTGTTTTGTTTCTTTAACATGACAATATTTTAATATTTTTTCACATATTTTATAAACTTTCTTACACTCATACCATAAGTTCCTATACAGGACAATTATAGTAACAGGACCAGGGCTTACAGGAACGCCCTTGGTCCTTAAAGGAGTACTACGCCCCTAGACATCTTATCCCCTATCCAAAGGACAGGGGATAAGATGTCAGATCGCCGGGGTCCCGCTGCTGGGGAGCCCCAGGATCTCCACTGCGGCACTGCGCTATCATTACTGCACAGAGCACACTCGCTCTGTGCGTAATGACCAGCGATACAGGGGCGGGAGCATCGTTATGTCACGGCTCCACCCCCTTAATGCAAGTCTATGGGAGGGGGGGTGATGGCCGCCACGCCCCCTCCCATAGACTTGTATAGAGGGGGCAGGCTGTGCCGTCACGAGGAGCAGCGCCTCAACATCATGAGGGGGCGAAGCCGTGCCGTAACGATGCTCCGGCCCCTGTAATGCCCGTCATTACGCACAGAGCGAGTTTGCTCTGTGCAGTAATGATAGCGGGGTGCCCCAGAAGCGGGACCCCAGCGAGCTGACATCTTATCCCCTATTCTTTGGATAGGGGATAAGATGCTAGGGGCAGAGTACCCCTTTAAGTTCCAGGACTCAACGGCGAACAGGTACGCCCATAGTCCTCAACAGGTTAAAGGGGTTGTCCAGGATTAGAAAAATTCTGCTTCTTTCTTGCAAAAACAGAACCACTATTGCCCACAGGTTGTGTCTGGTATTGTAGCTCTGCTCCATTGAAGTAAATGGGACCGAGCTGCAGTACTACACATAACCTGTGGACAGGAGTGGTGCTGTTTAAAAAAAAAAAAAAAAAAAAAAAAAGAAGCAGTGTTTTTCTAATCCTGGAAAAGGGGTACTCCGCTGCTCAGCGTTTGGAACAAACTGTTCCGAACGCAGGAGTCGGCAAGGGAGCTCGTGATGTCATAGCTCGTGCCTCATTATGTCACGCCCCACCCCTCAATGGAAGTCTATGGGAGGGGGCGTGGCAATTGCATTGAGGGGGCGGGGCATGAGGCGGCGGGCTATGACATCACAAGCTTCCGATGTCGGCTCCAACAGATTGTTCCAAACGCTGAGCAGCGGAGTACTCCTTTAATGTATTGCATTGCAATATGATATGATGCCTAGAACACCCAATCTTGTACATGAAATGTCAGGGGGAGACTTAAAAAAAATCTGGAACGCTGTATGATAAGTGGCACCACATTTCTTTACTAATAGACTATTAGTGGGAAGCTAAACATGCAGTTCCCTCATATACAAGTTTAAGACCCCATGAATAAAATTCTCTTTGCTGCCCACCATTGTAATGCATACTTCACCTTCACCTGCACTTATACAACCTAAAAAGTGCTCCTTACCTAGATTTTCCGCTTTGTAGGTGACCTGTGATGGTCGGCAGAAGGGCAGAGAGTAATACTCATAAGGCAGCTGAGTGCGGGAACTGGTCAGCTTCACAGCCTGTAGATGAGACATATCGGTATCAGCCATGTCTACTGTGTATTACCACCCATAGTAGCGTCAGATACCATCTTACCTTTATATCTACAGGGGAATTTTGTAGGAAATTTATGGGTGCCACACCTGGGACATAGAACGCTGCATTTTCGTGAAGGAGGAAGAAGATGAGCAGCCACACACACCTCACCTGCAAAACAGTAAGGAAGATACATGATGCAAGGCTATCAGACACAGATACAGCACAATACACCAGTGTTTCCCAACCAGAGTGCCTCCAGCTGTTGCAAAACTACAACTCCCAGCATGGGAGTTGTAGTTTTGCAACAGCTGGAGGCACCCTGGTTGGGAAACACTGCAATACACTCATGAACCCTCCAGAGGACTAGATCATCAATGTCCTATGACTGGAGTAGGGATCGCCCGATATTGATTTTTTAGAGCCGATACCGATAACCTGTGAGATAGCCGATAATTTATACCGATATTCTGTGGCCGCCGCCCACTTCTCTCCCCTGCCTGTCCTGAGTCCAATCACCGCCACTGCCAGAGACCGCCGCCACCGCCCGCTTCTCTCCCCCTGCCTATCCTGGGGTCCTGAGTCCAACCACCGCCGCTGCCAGAGACCGCCCCAGCCCATTGCCTCCCCCATCCCCGGTCTCTGGCAGCGACAGGGGTTGGACTCAGGACAGGCATGGGGAGAGAAGCGGGCGGCGGTCTCTGGCCCCGTAAAAGCCGCTGCAGTTCATTGATTTAAAGCGCCCGCATTATCGGTAAGGTAATTGCCAATATCGATAACTCAGAAAATCGTGAATATCGGCCAAACTTAAAATCGGTCGATCCCTAGACTGGAGAATAACATAAGATGCAACTCAAGATCAGTGCTTAAAGCATTTATAAGCTCCTTAATATTTGTTCAAGACAAATGCAAGACAGGGTCTATTGTAAAGGCAGGTTATGGAGAAACACTGGTCTAGTTCTATATTTTTTACACACCTGGACTTGAAGAAAAGGGAATGCAATGGGATTCACAATATCCGCACATTCCCTGATACAGACTATAAAAGTGCCCACTATAAAGTATAACTTGTTTAAAAGGAGGACATGAAAAAGATGGGACAAAGGTACAAACCAAAGAGTGCCCTGGCCTCTAGTCTGTGTCCAAATTCAGAGCTGATTCTTGTGAATCACTGGCAATGTAATGCATCAGAGCTCCTAAATCCTTCATTTAAGCAAGGGTCTCCAATCACAGACCCCCCCCAATGTTCTACTCTAGTCTTATTTGTATATCGCAACCTAATTCTCAGGGCAGCTTCACAATCACATGATTGAAGATGATAGTTCACAGTATTCCCAATGCTACGCTGGGATTTATACCAATGGATGATAATCTGTATGTATGATCCACCGCACCCTAATGCTTAATGCATCTTGTATTCCATAAATAAGCAGAGATGGCGGCAGCAGCAGGTCTTTCCTGCTGCTATACCTGTATATCAAAGGCTACAACAACAGAAAACTCAACTGCCCTATAAAACTCATCCAGTCAAGTCATTTCAGGTCTACTTCCCCTTTGTACATAAAAATATAACTACTATAATACTGCCTCCTACGTACAAGAATATCACTATTATAATACTGTCCCCAATGTACAAGAATATAACTACTATAATACTGCCTCCTATATACAAGAATATCACTATTATAATACTGTCCCCAATGTACAAGAATATAACCACTATAATACTGCTCCCTATAATATAACTACTATAATACTGCTCCCTATGTACAAGAATATAACTATTATAATACTGTCCCCAATGTACAAGAATATAACTACTATAATACTGCCTCCTATATACAAGAATATCACTATTATAATACTGTCCCCAATGTACAAGAATATAACCACTATAATACTGCTCCCTATAATATAACTACTATAATACTGCTCCCTATGTACAAGAATATAACTACTATAATACTGCTCCAATGTACAAGAATATAACTACTATAATACTGCCCCCTATGTACAAGAATATAACTACGATAATACTGCCTCCTATGTACAAGAATATAACTACTATATTACTGCGCCCTATGTACAATAAATATAACTACTATAATACTGCCCCCTATGTACAAGAATATAACGATTATAATACTGTCCTCTATGTACAAGAATATAACTACTATAATGTGGGCACTTGAGGAAAAGGGGAGACTGCACTACTACACCCAATCTGAATGAAAAGCACAGGTCTCTGATGGGTGTAGTAGTAGTACACGGGTATGCAGGGGTGCAAGGAAGTGTAGCAAACAATGTCCAGTATGCAAACAAAGTAGAGAAAAAAACTTCTGCACTCACCTGCTAAAATCCAATTTTTTTATTTCATATCATCATAAAAACAGCTGGCCGCCGCGGGGAGGGGGTGAAGGAAACACGCTACAGCCGAAGCTGAGCGGGTGAAGCTACAAGCCTGTTTTGCAGGTTAATCTGCTTCCTCTGGCCATCGGCAAGAATTGGATTTTAACAGTTGAGTGCAAACGTTTTTTCACTACTTTGTTTGCATAACTACTATAATACTGTCTCCTATGTACAAGAATATAACTACTATAATACTGTCTCCTATGTACAAGAATATATTATAATATTGCTCCCTATGTACAAGAATATAACTACTATAATACTGTCTCCTATGTACAAGAATATATTATAATATTGCTCCCTATGTACAAGAATATAACTACTATAATACTATCCTCTATGTACAAAAATATAACTACTATAAATACTGCTCCTATGTACAATATATTATAATATTGCTCCCTATGAACATAAACCTAACTACTATAACACTGCCCCCTATGTACAAAAATATTACTGATCTACTGTAATACTGCCTCCTATGAACAAGAATATAACTACTATAATACTGCCTCCTATGAACAAGAATATAACTATTATAATACTGCTTCCCCATGTACAAGAGTATGTAATGAAAATTGTTTTGAAATCTATGGTTTTAGGTATCAAGGCAATTTCACTGTATCATTGTTAAATTAAACAATGAAGCCAAAATGGAAAAGCCATATGTGAACAATGAAGTCCACCCCATGAATAGTCAGCTCGTAGAACGACCTTTAGAAGTAATGGGGGAGATTTATCAAAACCTGGATAGAGGAAAAATTGTTTAGTCGCCCAAAGCAACCAGATCACTTCTTTCATTTAAGAAAAGGCCTCTGGAGAATGACAGAAGTGATCTGATTGGTTGCTATGGGCAACTCAGCAACTTTTCCTTTTGAACAGGTTTTGATAAATCTCCCCCAATGAGTTGAAGAAATGGTTTTCTTTATGACTTTTTCAGTCATTCTGTAGTAGATTTGCTGCAGTGTTGGGGTTATTGTCCAGTTACATGACCCAGTTTCGGCCAAGCTTTAGCTGTTGGTATGATGACTCTAGAATACTTTGGTATATAGAGAAGTTCATGGTCAACTCGATGACTGCAAGGTACCGGGGTCCTGTGGCTGCAAAACAAGCCCAAATCCTCCTCCCTTCCCCAGCGGGCTTGACAGTTGGTATGAGGTATTGGTGCGGATACACTGCACTGTCATTGTTCTAGAAGTCTTGCGGTTTGTGAAGCTAAAGCTTTGCAAACTTACAGTGTACCAGTTTCAAATACATTTTTTTAAAGCCTGCCTGGCACCCAGCTATTTCTTATTCTCGCTATTTCAAGGGGGGGGGGGGGGGGCACAGCAGGACTGTTTGACAGTAATACACACACATGCACTTCCTCTCTCTTACTTCTTAAGCCAATCACAGCACAAACTGCTCTATGCTGTGCCATCACATAGTGCTGGTGAAAGTGCATTGGACTGAAAAGGCTGGCACTGTGCTAGGGTACGAACTACACGATATAGTACTATAGATAATATAAGGGGGGAGAAAGGGTTACTGATGCACTGGCTATGCAAGTAGAAATTGAAGAGACAGCAACTCTGAGCAAGCTAAAGGGATGGTGGTGGGAGATTACACTGCAGCACTGTGGATAGCAGTAGATGTACTAGTATTTACACAAGGTACATGTGCCCTGATCTATATAGGTGGTCAAAGGTAGGAGGGAAGCATTGATCGTAAAACATCTTCAGCAGACAGACAGGCTCAGCATGCAGGTACACAGCCCTGGCTCTCTCATACTTGCCCACTTTCTCTCTTCCTTTTCTGCACCTAGGAATCAGGGGCAGGGCTTAGCTAGTGATGTGTTCTGTCCTGATCTAGCTGATACTAGAGACAGACTTTCCCTGACAACATTCTGTGGACAGTAGATTACAGCCAAGATTTGAGAGCTGTTTTCTGGTGTAAGGGAGTCATTATTGGTTAAAGAGAATCTGTCATCAGTGTCATTCGCATTAACTTGGTGGTACAGGCTGGTACTGCGGTCAACATCGCCGCCGGTAAACGGGCAGTGAACGGAACAGGAAATCTGTTGAAATCATTCAGCAGACACCCCATGCAAACCCCTGGGGGGTCCTGAAACCAGAGTCAGCAGACGAATCAGGACGATCGTGAGGTGGCACCAGTGCCACCTCACTCCTGCTGACAGCACCTATCACCCTTTTTTTCCAGGTCAACAGGGACCCGGAATTGCCACATATTGCTGGTCTGAATTGACCTGTGATTTGCGGCGATTGCCGACATGGGAGGGTCCCCCCATGTTGGCGATTGCCGCAAATCGCCGGTCAATTCAGAACGGCGGTTCCGGGTCAATCGGGTCCACGGAAAAAAAGGTGATAGGTGCTGTTCGAGACAGCACCTATCCCCCTTTACCAGCAGGAATGAGGTGGCACTGATTCATCGGCCGGAATCAGGACTCCTGCTGGGGGTATTACTAACAGCACCCGCTACACCGCCATTCCGGAGGGCGAGAGTGTGTGCCGTGAGTGGACACCGGCACCTGGGGCCCCCTGATCCCCCGCGTCTGTGGCGGGATCGGGGCCTCAGGACCAGAGGCGGCGGTGGTGATGGGGAGGATTCGGGAGCAGGCAACAGCAGGAGGTAAGGCTGTGCCTCCTGCTGTTGCTTAGCAACAACTCCCAGCATGCACAAAAGGCCATGCCGGGAGTTGTTGTTATGCAACAGCAGAAGGCACAACTGCAACTCCCAGCATGCCTTTTGGCTGTCTGTGCATGCTGGGAGTTATAGTTATGCAACAAATGTAGTCACACCTTTTCATAGAAAAAAATATGCCTCCAGCTGTTGCATAACTACTACTCCCAGCATGCCCTTTGGATGTGCATGCTGGGAGTTGTATTACACAACAGCTGGAGGTGAGTGCTGTGTATAATACAACTTTCAGCATGCACAGGCAAAGGGCATGCTGGAAGTTGTGCCTCCAGCAGTTGCATACCTACAACTCCCAGCATGCCCTTTGGCAGTCTGTGCATGCTGGGAGTTGTACTTATGCAACAGCTAGAGGCACATTTATTCTATAAAAAAGTGTGCCTCCAGCTGTTGCATAACTTCAACTCGCAGCATGACAAAGGTCATGCTGGGAGTTGTAGTTGTGCCTCCAGCTGTTGCATAACTACAACTCCCAGAATGCACACTGGTTGTGAAACACTGGGTTAAGGTTAACTCCCAGCATTCACGGTCTGTCAGTGCATGCTGGGAGTTGTAGTTTTGCCAGAGCTGGAGGTTTTCCCCCAACCATGTGGGAGGGGGCAGCTCAAGTCCCAGCGGGAAACTCGCTGTGAACCCCTGCCTGTGTGATTGTACCCTAAAAACACTACATTACACAAAATAAGGGGTAAAACACTACATATGCACATACCCTTACATAATAACCCCCTCCCCCCCACCCACCACAAAAATGAAAAAGGTCTCAGCACTGTTTCCAAAACAGAGCCTCCAGCTGTTGCAAAACAACAACTCCCAGTATTGAAAGCCATTGACTGTCCAGGCATGCTGGGAGTTTTGCAACAGCTAGAGGCACCCTGTTTGGGAAACACTGCCATAGAGTATTTTTGGTGGAGGCAATTGTAACGCTTGTATCTGGGTCCACCCCTATGCAAATCCCTTATTTATGCCTCAAGTGCGCATGGCGTTCTCTCACTTTGGAGCCCTGCCGTATTTCAAGGAAACGTTTTAGGGCCAAATATGGGGCATTTCCGTATTCTGGAGAAATTGCGTTACAAATTTTGGGGGGCTTTTTCTCCTTTTACCCCTTACGAAAAGGTAAAGTTGGGGTCTACACCAGCATGTTAGTGTAAAAAATTTACATTTTTTTTACACTAACATGCTGGTGTTGCCCCATACTTTTTAACAAGAGGTAAAAGGAATAAAAAGACCCACAAAATTTGTAACACAATTTCTCCTGAGTACGGAAATACCCCATATGTGCTCTGCAGGTGCACTACATGGCTCAGGAGTGAGAGCGCACCATGTACATTTGAGGACTAAATTGGTGATTTGAACAGTGGTCCGTGAAAATGAAAAATGTAATTTTTCATTTGCACAGCCCACTGTTCCAAAGATCTGTCAAACGCCAGTGGGGTGTAAATACTCACTGCACCCCTTATTAAATTCCGTAAGGGGTGTAATATCTGAAATGTGGGGGGGTCACATGTGGGGGGTCCACTGTTCTGGCACCATAGGGGGCTTTGTAAACGCACATGGCCCCCGACTTCTATTCCAATCAAATTCTCTCTCCAAAAGCTCAATGGCACTCCTTCTCTCCTGAGCATTGTAGTGCGCCAGCAGAGCACTTTACATCCACACATGGGGTATTTCCATACTCAGAAGAAATGGGGTTACAAATTTTGGGGGGGGGGGCTTTTTCTCCTATTACCCCTTGTGAAAATAAAAAATATGGGGTAACACCAGAATTTTTGTGAAAAAAAAAATAATAATAAAATTTCTCATTTTCACGAATTCGTCAAAACACCTGTGCTGTTCTGGCACCATATTATTTACAATTGGTCACTAGGGTGACCACTGAAATCCATTTTTCCCATTCACTTGAAAAATTAAAACGTAACTTTTATTGCCATTGGTTTAAAAATCTCTAACACACAGTTCTCTTATTGTCAATATACCTGGGATTCAGCAGCTTTGCTGCGTAACCTGTAGAAAAAATAGTGGTATAGCTGCAGACTATACCTATTTACTGAAGAGAACTGCAGCAGAACTGAAAAACACTGATGCATGGCCTGTCCATCCAAGGACGGGCCATGCGTCAGTGTTTGTAAGTACTAGCAGATCACTTTAAATCCACATATTGGGTATTTCCTTACTCGAAAAAAATTGGGTTACAAATTTTGGGGGGGCCTTTTTTTTACCCCTTGTATTGTGTTTTTACCCCTTTTTTACCACCCCTTGTAAAAATGAAAAAAAAAATGGGTCTACAAGAACATGTTAGTGTAAAAAAATTAAGATTTTTAATTTTCTCCACCACTTTGCTGCTATTCCTGTGAAACACCTAAAGGGTTAAACTTTCTGAATGTCATTTTGAATACTGTGAGGGGTGCAGTTTTCATATTGGGGCATTTATGGGGGATTTTTAACATAAGACCCTCAAATTCCCTTCAATACTGAACAGGTCCCTGAAAAATTCAGATTTTGAAATTTACGTGAAGAATTGCTGCTAAACTATGAAGCCCTCTAATGTCTTCAAAAAGTAAAAACATGTCAACTTTATGATGCAAACATAAAGTAGACATATTGTATTTGTGAATCAATATATAATTTATTTGGAATGTCTATTTTCCTTACAAGCAGAGAGCTTCAAAGTTAGAAAAATGCTAAACGTTCAAATTTTTCATGAAATGTTGGAATTTTTCACCAAGAAATGATGCAAGTATCTACAAAAATGTAAAAACTAACATAAAGTAGAATATGTCCCGAAAAAAACAATCTTGGAATCAAATTCATAAGTAAAAGCAACTCGGTTATTAAAGAGGTATTCTGGTGGAAAACTATTTTTTTTTAAATCAACTGGTGCCATAAATTAGTTCAGCTTTCAGGTGCTCCTGGTGGGCTGGAAAAGGTGGATACAGTCCTAAGAAAGTCTCCTAGGACTGCATCCACCTTTTTCAGCCCACGGGAGCACCTGAAAGCCGAACTAATTTATGCAGGATAAGTCATCAACTGCCGAGCCGAGAAGTTTGTGACGGATCGAATTTACTTTAAGTTTGCTCATCTCTAGTTCCAGGCTTAAAAAAGCAGCAGCGATGAAGTCCATGCACCAAGCCTGCCGCCCGACTGAGGAGGATAACGGGTGAATGGGACCACAGATCAGGTACAGGTAAGTATCTTTATCATTCGTGTGTTATCCACACTACCAGGTTGCACCTACAGGTTAGTGAGGATAACACTGATGACACTGAGCTCGCCTCATACCGCATGGTCCCGACTGCTATCAGCAGCAAGGATCCGTGGCTAATGCCAGACATCGCTGATCAGGTTGATGTCCGGCATTAACCCTGTAGATGCCGGAATCAAAGTTGATCACAATGTCTAAAACTGCCAAAATCTGTTCCTGGCTGCTCAGCGGAGCTGATCGGGACCATCGCGGGGAATAGTGTTTAAAAAAAAAAAGTTAAAAGGAGTAGTCTACTGAAAAGAATCTCCGGTCCATTGTGCCCGAGCTGCAAAATGAAAACATTTAAAAAAGTAAAGAAATTTTAACTCCCCTTCCTCCGTACCGCCAATACAGCCAATATTGGTCCTCCAATCCGGTCTTCTTCCGTGTGCACGGATTGTGAAACTGCGCTCAGCCTATCACCAGCCGCAGCAATATTCTGCCTCGGCGGGTGATAGGCTGAACGCAGTATGACAATCCGTGCACACGGAAGAAGACCGGACCGGAGGACAGAACAGCTGTAGCGGTGCTACGCGGGATCGAATAAAGGTGAAATCAAGTTTCTTTTCTTTTTATTTTTTTTGGAGCCTGGGCACAACGGACCAGAACTACTTTTCAGTAGACTACTCCTTCAATAAATATCAACTAACTCCTTCCCTAATAAAAGTTTGAATAACCCCCCTTTTCCCATTTTGAAAATATAATTATGTAAACAAAACATAAAAATATGTGGTATTGCCGTGTGCGTAAATGTCCGAACTATTAAAATATAATGTTAATTTAACTGCATGGTAAAAAGCGTAAAAGTAAAAAAAATACTTAAGTCAACAATTGCGTGTTTTTGGTTGCTTCTTATACCAGGAAAAAAAAATTATAATAAAAAATATATAAAAAATATAAATAAATAGTGTTCAAAAACAAATATTGTATCAATAAAAACTTAAGACCATGGCACAAAAAATTAGCCCTCATACCGCCCAGTCTACGCAAAAATAAAAAAAAGTTATAGGGGTCTGAAAAGGACAATTTTAAACATACAAATTTTCATACATAAAGTTATAATTTTTTAAAAAGTAGTAAAATAAAGCAAAACCTATATATACCTATATATAAGTTGGGTATCGGTTTAATCGTACAGACCTACAGAATAGATATAACATGTCATTTGTACCAAGAAGTGCACTGCTTGAAAACAAAAGCCCCCAAAGTTGCAAAATTATTATTATTTTTTTTTCCCATTTCACTGTAGATTTGGTGGTAAAATAAGTAATGTCATTAAAAAGAACAGTTGGTGGTGCAAAAAACGAGCCCTCACATGGGTCTGTAAGTGGAATATAGATAGCGGAATAGCTTTTAGAAGACCAAGAGGACAAAACGAAAGTATATAAAAAAAAAAAAATTAAATAACATGTCCGTAAGGGGTTAAAAAAATGTTAGGCCATGACATGGAGAAAAGTTATTTGAAACGAAAGTGACCATTTAACTTGTAACATTGTACTCCGGTGGAAAACTTTTTTTTTTTTTTTTTTTTTTTAAATCAACTGGTGCCAGAAAGTTAAACAGAGTTGTAAATTACTTCTATTAAACAATCTTAATCCTTCCAGTACTTCTTAGCTGCTGAATACTACAGAGGAAATTGTTTTCTTTTTGGAACACAGCTGTCTGCTAACATCATGACCACAGTGCTCTCTGCTGACATCTCTGTCCATTTTGGGAACTGTCCAGAGCAGCATATGTTTGCTATGGGGATATTCTCCTACTCTGGACAGTTCTTAAAATGGACAGAGATGTCAGCAGAGAGCACTGTGGTCATGGTGTCAGCAGAGAGCTCTGTGTTCCAAAAAGAAAAAGATTATGATTTTTTAATAGAAATAATTTACAAATCTGTTTAACTTTCTGGCACCAGTTGATTAAAAAAAAAAAAAGTTTTCAATGGGAGTAACCCTTTAATGACTCCACTTTGTGAGAGTCTATTCACATGTACAGTATTCTGCGCAGATTTGAAGCTGTGTTCAGTCATTGAGTTTACATTGAAATCTGCAGCAGAAAATCCTGCGCATCAAATCTGCGCAGGATACTGTACGTGTGAACGTACCCTTAGGTTATGTTTATATGGACATTAGCTGTGTGGTATTTGATGATAAAACTGTGCAAATAAAAAAAAAAAAAAAAAAATGCGGCTTTACTTAAGCGGGATTTTTGCTTTTGTGCACATGTCCTTGGACCACCAAGGAAGTTTTTGTTTGTATGACTTTTTTTGTATGTTTTTACCTATTGTCTGTTGCCTAATGCTATTTCCCAATGAATACGGTATGGGGCGCCTGCTATGAGATTATGAGTTAGAAAAGGGGCCTGAAATGTTCCTAATAAAGAGAGTTATATTTTACAAAAACTATACATAGGGGGAGGTTTGGGTGCTGTCTCAGTAATATGAGAGTGGTCTCCAGTTTTATCACTATGCAGGAGGGGTCTAGTATTGCACAAGGGGCCTGTTAATGTGGGGTTATAGTACTGTCACTAATACAGGGCAGGGGTCCCTCTTATGTAATAATTATGTAGAAGTCTGGATTTGTTAATAAGGGTGCATTCACACGGCCGTCTGTTCCCCCCCCCCCCCCCCCCCCCCCGTTTAGGTTCCGTTGTTGCTGCTTGTAAACATATTTCAAACGGTTGTAAAATAATCCCATTGATGTCAATGGGATTTTTTTTTTACAATTCTTTCACATCCGTTTGCACCCGTCTGTGCTCATTTCCGGTTTTTTTTTTGGGGGGGGGGGGGGGTTTTAATGGGAAAAAAAGAGGGTGCTTGCTGTATTTTTTTCTCCCATCAAGAAAAGGGAAGAAAAAACGGATACAGTAAAGTCTATGGAAAACGGATGAGCCTTTGATGTCATCCATTTGCATCCATTTTTTGATCCATTTTTACTTCTGAGCATGCTCAGAACAAAAACTATTATCTTTTTTGGCTTATTAACTGAATAATAATGGATCCAAACCGATAACATTTGTTTGCATCCGTTACTGTACGTTTTTTGTTTTTAAAGTACTTTTTTTTTGATGGGAGAAGAACGGGACGGGTCTGGACAGCCATGTGAACGCAGCCTGCGGAATTCTGTGAACGGAATTACGTGCTGTGAACATAAACATCCCGTTCACACTGCGGAATTTCAGCGGCGGCCAATTCCGCCGCTGAAATTGTTCCGCACAAAGAAAGAACATGTTCATTCTTTGCGTGGAAGTCCGCCAACACTGCATAGCCGTCAATTGTGACGGTGCAGTGCGGCGTGGTCCTACCGCCGCAACAATCGTATTGCGGCGGCAGCCGCCAGAATGGAATCTCCGCTCGCGGAATTCTGCGAGCGGAGATTCCGTTCATAATCCGTAGTCTGAACATACCCTAAGACAGGAGGATCTCTACTATGCTATAACAATAGGGAAGGGGTCTGAGCTGTCACTAATACATGGGTTTCTCCTATGTAATGGCTATGGGGGAGAGGCATAGAGCTCCTGTGTAATAATTATAGGGGAAGGGTCTGGTCTGAGAGTGGCACAGGGGTCTATCCAAGGACTGTAGCCCACGAGTTAAGTGGGTCTCTGGTGTGTAATTATCTATAGGAAAGGGGTCTGGGCTGTCACTATTACATCTCCAATGTTATAACTATAGAGGCTATCAGAGACACAGTGGTATCTCCAATGCAGTGTTTTCCAACCAGGGTGCCTCCAGCTGTAGCAAAACTACAACTCCCAGCATGACAGGACAGCCGTTGGCTGTCCGGGCATGCTGGGAGTTGTAGTTTTGCAAAAGCTGGAGGCAATCTGGTTGGGAAAAATTGCTTCAATGTAATAACTATGTGGGAGGGCTCACTAATACAGGGAGTTCCTTCAATGTAATAACTATGGGGCAGGAGTATGGAGCTGTCACTAATACAGGGAGTTCCTTCAATGTAATAACTATGGGGGAGGAATATGGAGCTGTCACTAATACAGGGCTTTCTCCTATGTAATAGCTACGGGGGAGGAGTATGGAGCTGTCACTAATACAGGGCTATGTAATAGCTATGGGGAGGAGTATGGAGCTGTCACTAATACAGGGCTATGTAATTGCTATGGGGCAGGAGTATGGAGCCGTCACTAATACAGGGCTATGTAATAGCTATGGGGCAGGAGTATGGAGCTATCACTAATATAGGGCTATGTAATAGCTATGGGGCAGGAGTATGGAGCTGTCACTAATACTGTGCTATGTAATAGCTATGGGGCAGGAGTATGGAGCTGTCACTAATACAGGGCTATGTAATAGCTATGGGGCAGGAGTATGGAGCTGTCACTAATACAGGGCTATGTAATAGCTATGGGGGAGGAGTATGGAGCGGTCACTAATACAGGGCTATGTAATAGCTATGGGGGAGGAGTATGGAGCGGTCACTAATACAGGGCTATGTAATAGCTATGGGGCAGGAGTATGGAGCTGTCACTAATACAGGGCTATGTAATAGCTATGGGGCAGGAGTATGGAGCTGTCACTAATACAGGGCTATGTAATAGCTATGGGGCAGGAGTATGGAGCTGTCACTAATACAGGGCTATGTAATAGCTATGGGGCAGGAGTATGGAGCTATCACTAATACAGAGCTATGTAATAGCTATAGGGCAGGAGTATGGAGCGGTCACTAATACAGGGCTATGTAATAGCTATGGGGCAGGAGTATGGAGCTGTCACTAATACAGGGCTATGTAATAGCTATGGGGCAGGAGTATGGAGCTGTCACTAATACAGGGCTATGTAATAGCTATGGGGCAGGAGTATGGAGCTGTCACTAATACAGGGCTATGTAATAGCTATGGGGCAGGAGTATGGAGCTGTCACTAATACAGGGCTATGTAATAGCTATGGGGCAGGAGTATGGAGCTGTCACTAATACAGGGCTATGTAATAGCTATGGGGCAGGAGTATGGAGCTGTCACTAATACAGGGCTATGTAATAGCTATGGGGCAGGAGTATGGAGCTGTCACTAATACAGGGCTATGTAATAGCTATGGGGCAGGAGTATGGAGCTGTCACTAATACAGGGCTATGTAATAGCTATGGGGCAGGAGTATGGAGCTGTCACTAATACAGGGATATGTAATAGCTATGGGGCAGGAGTATGGAGCTGTCACTAATACAGGGCTATGTAATAGCTACGGGGCAGGAGTATGGAGCTGTCACTAATACAGGGCTATGTAATAGCTACGGGGGAGGAGTATGGAGCTGTCACTAATACAGGGCTATGTAATAGCTATGGGGCAGGAGTATGGAGCTGTCACTAATACAGGGCTATGTAATAGCTATGGGGCAGTAGTATCGAGCTGTCACTAATACAGGGCTATGTAATAGCTATGGGGCAGGAGTATGGAGCTGTCACTAATACAGGGCTATGTAATAGCTATGGTTCAGGAGTATGGAGCTGTCACTAATACAGGGCTATGTAATAGCTATGGGGCAGGAGTATGGAGCTGTCACTAATACAGGGCTATGTAATAGCTATGGGGGAGGAGTATGGAGCTGTCACTAATACAGGGCTATGTAATAGCTACGGGGGAGGAGTATGGAGCTGTCACTAATACAGGGCTATGTAATAGCTATGGGGCAGGAGTATGGAGCTGTCACTAATACAGGGCTATGTAATAGCTATGGGGCAGGAGTATGGAGCTGTCACTAATACAGGGCTATGTAATAGCTATGGGGCAGGAGTATGGAGCTGTCACTAATACAGGGCTATGTAATAGCTATGGGGCAGGAGTATGGAGCTGTCACTAATACAGGGCTATGTAATAGCTATGGGGCAGGAGTATGGAGCTGTCACTAATACAGGGCTTTCTCCTATGTAATAGCTACGGGGGAGAGCTATAGAGCTGTTCCTAATACCGGGGTTCTTCTAAGTAACTATGGGGGAGCGTTCTGGGGCTGTCACTAATACAGGGCTATGTAATAGCTATGGGGCAGGAGTATGGAGCTGTCACTAATACAGGGCTATGTAATAGCTATGGGACAGGAGTATGGAGCTGTCACTAATACATGGCTATGTAATAGCTATGGGGCAGGAGTATGGAGCTGTCACTAATACAGGGCTATGTAATAGCTATGGGGCAGGAGTATGGAGCTGTCACTAATACAGGGCTATGTAATAGCTATGGGGGAGGAGTATGGAGCTGTCACTAATACAGGGCTATGTAATAGCTATGGGGCAGGAGTATGGAGCTGTCACTAATACAGGGCTATGTAATAGCTATGGGGGAGGAGTATGGAGCTGTCACTAATACAGGGCTATGTAATAGCTATGGGGCAGGAGTATGGAGCTGTCACTAATACAGGGCTATGTAATAGCTATGGGGGAGGAGTATGGAGCTGTCACTAATACAGGGCTTTCTCCTATGTAATAGCTACAGGGGAGGAGTATGGAGCTGTCACTAATACAGGGCTATGTAATAGCTACGGGGGAGGAGTATGGAGCTGTCACTAATACAGGGCTATGTAATAGCTATGGGGCAGGAGTATGGAGCTGTCACTAATACAGGGCTATGTAATAGCTATGGGGCAGGAGTATGGAGCTGTCACTAATACAGGGCTATGTAATAGCTATGGGGCAGGAGTATGGAGCTGTCACTAATACAGGGCTATGTAATAGCTATGGGGCAGGAGTATGGAGCTGTCACTAATACAGGGCTATGTAATAGCTATGGGGCAGGAGTATGGAGCTGTCACTAATTCAGGGCTATGTAATAGCTATGGGGCAGGAGTATGGAGCTGTCACTAATACAGGGCTATGTAATAGCTATGGGGCAGGAGTATGGAGCTATCACTAATACAGGGCTATGTAATAGCTATGGGGGAAGAGTATGGAGCTGTCACTAATACAGGGCTTTCTCCTATGTAATAGCTATGGGGGAGAGCTATAGAGCTGTTCATAATACCGGGGTTCTTCTAAGTAACTATGGGGGAGCGTTCTGGGGCTGTCACTAATACAGGGGGTTTCTCCAATGTAACTATGGGGGTTTGGGTCTGTATTTAATCATCATGTGATGGGGGAGGGTCTCTCCACTTAGTATGTGGTGGGAGGTCTCCACAAATGTTATACTATGTAGTGTGTGGGGGGACTCGCTTATGAAAAATATAGGGGAGGGATCCAGGCTGCCAATAACAGAGGGGTCTCTCCTATATAATCATGTTGTGGAGGTGGTCCCCTCTATGTATTCCCTTATCTAGTGGATGGGGGGGGGGGGGTATTCTATGTAAGAACTATGGGGGAGGGATCTGGGTTGTCAATAACACAGGGGTCTCTCCTATGTAATTATGTGGTGGTGGTGGTCTCCTATGTATTCACTTATGTAATGAGTGGGGGGGCTATTCTATGTAAGAACGACGGGGGAGGGTCCTGGGCTGTCAATAACACAGGGGTCTCTCCTATGTAATACCTGTGCGGGGGGCTGGTACTGTATTTCCTATCTAGTATATATTTGGTGGGATTTGCCCCTATATTTACAGTCTATAGGATGGGGGTTTTTTGAGCTCCCCACTTCCGGGATTTCAAGCCCCCCTCAGCTCCATTTCCGGTTCCGCTTTCCCCTCCATTCCTCGCCGCCGGCCCCCGGGTCTCCCCCAAAGCCCACGTCACCCCCTTCCTCCTTCAACTTTCATCCCTGAACCTTAATCAGACGGAGACACCGACTCCAGCACTTACCGCAACGGCCGCCATCTTGGATCCACGTGTCCCTGGTGACGTCAGCGGAAGTGACCAGTCCCTTGACTACCGTGGTTTATTGCCATGGGAACCGGGGTCGGCTGGGGCTGGTCATCATATTGTGGACGGAGCTCGGGGTCGGTGCTGGGTGACTGCTCCTCATACGCAGCCCGGCTCCATACTGACCTGCCGGTCCTGACTATCTGACCATTCACCCTGCCCTGTCACATGACAGCTGCCACCTTCATACCCAGGGTCACGAGTCATTGCATCTTGTGTTCTCCTACCTGGGGCTCCGCTGTAAGGTAATGGGAGTTGCAGTTTTGCAACAGCTGGGGAGCCATGGATTGGAGGGCACTTGACTTACTGCATTTACACCAAGTTTTTGCAATACAGTTCCCGTATATGTGTCAATGTGAAAACCGTAGGGAACCATATTGAAAACAATATGCATTGACTCTCCATTGAAAACCGTATGCCAAACTATACATCCTATTTGCGCCTTGTACGCTTTTGTCTGGTTTTTTTCCTGTACCCAAAACTGTAGCCTACCACGTTTTTTTGGTCCGGGTGAAAAAAGACGTATTAACCCCTTAAGAACTGGGGTTTTTTCCATTTTTGCACTTTCATTTTTTCCTACTTACCTTTAAAAAATCATAACTCTCAATTTTGCACCTAAAAATCCATATGATGGCTTATTTTTTTGCGCCACCAACTCTACTTTGCAGTGACATTAGTCATTTTACCCAAAAATCTACGACAAAACTAAAAAAGTAATTGTGCGACAAAGTTGAAGAAAAAAAACACCATTTTGTCAATTTTGGGGGCTTCCGTTTCTAAGCAGTACATTTTTTGGTAAAAATGACACCTTATGTTTATTCTGTAGGTCCATACAATTAAAATGATATCCAACTTATATACAGGGCTGGACTGACAGGCCGGTCCATTCGGCCCTCGTCTGAAGGCTCGGATGGGGGAAAGGGCCCGCTGTCCGCCGCCTGCCACATTAAATAAAGTTAAAATTTTATCTAATTGCCCATCACACACCCGGACCCAGAGAACGGTGCTGCAGGCTGCTGTTTGGCATCTCCCAAACAGCCACGGCAGCCCTGTAAGAGAACCGCAGTGGCTGCCTGGGAGATGCGATTTGAACTCCGGCATGGTGCCCCGGCGCCTGAGGTCACGTCACCGTGACTGCAGCGCCACGTCGGAGCTCACTGTGCGCCCGTCGCCCTGCTCGCTCGCTCTATCGTACAGGGCCCGCTTTCCTCAGGTACGGAGCCCCGCTTGTCCTCAGTGTACGGAGCCCCGCTTGTCCTCAGTGTACGGGGCCCCGTGTGTCCTCAGTGTACAGGGCCCCGTGTGTCCTCAGTGTACAGGGCCTGCTTGTCCTCAGTGTACAGGGCCTGCTTGTCCTCAGTGCACAGAACCCTGCTTGTCCTCAGTGCACAGAGCCCTGCTTGTCCTCAGTGTACAGAGCCCTGCTTGTCCTCAGTGCACAGAGCCCCGCTTGTCCTCAGTGTACAGGGCCCCGCTTGTCCTCAGTGTACAGGGCCCCGCTTGTCCTCAGTGTACAGGGCCCCGCTTGTCCTCAGTGTACAGGGCCCCGCTTGTCCTCAGTGTACAGGGCCCCGCTTGTCCTCAGTGTACAGGGCCCCGCTTGTCCTCAGTGTACAGGGCCCCGCTTGTCCTCAGTGTACAGATCCCCGCCTGTCCTCGGTGTACAGAGCCCCGCCTGTCCTCGGTGTACAGAGCCCCGCCTGTCCTCGGTGTACAGAGCCCCGCTTGTCCTCGGTGTACATATCCCTGCCGACGAAGTGCCCTGATCCCTCTGCCATCTTTCTCAGTCGGCATCTGCATGGACACATAAACAGGCTAGCCTGGCCAGGTGGGTGGCTTATGAATTGTATAATTGTATGTATCTTCTACCTGCCTTTCACCGCCCCCTACATGATGGAACAGTCTGACTTAGTTATATGTGAAATATAACTTATATCTCTGACTGTGCCATCATGAAGGGGGCGGTGAAAGGCAGGTAGAAGATGGAGTAGGCTTCCCAGCAGCACAGAGTATTTCAGACAGTCTACCTCACTACAGTTCCCTCCAGAAATACTCTGTGCTGCTGTGCTATTTCTGTAATAAATCTAAGAGGCCTCAGCCAAGCAGCAGGCAAAAAAGGTAAAGTGTGTGGCTTATAAATGGACTAGATGCTATTTTCTACCTGCCTTTCACCGCTCACTATATGATGGCACAGTCAGAGACATGAGTTATATGTCAGACTGTGCCATCATGTAGTGAGCGGTGAAAGGCAGGTACTCCTGTGAAAAACTTTTTTTTTTTTTAATCAACTGGTACCAGAAAGTTAAACAGATATTTAAATTATTTCTATTAAAATTTTATAATCCTTTCAGTACTTATTAGCAGCTGTATACTACAGAACAATTTATTTTCTATTTAAGGGATTTCTTTTCTGTCATGACCACAGTGCTCTCTACTGACACCTCTGTCCATTTTAGGAACTGTCCAGAGCAGAAGAAAATCCCCATAGCAAAAAATGCTGGACATTTCCCAAAATGGACAGAGGTGTCAGGAGAGAGCACTGTGGTCGTGACAGAAAAGAAATCGCAAATAGAAGAGAATTTCCTCTGTAGTATACAGCAGCTAATAGGTACTGGAAGGATTAAGAATTTTTTATAGAAGTAATTTACAGATCTGTTTAACTTTCTGGCACCAGTTGATTAAAAAAAAGTACCCCTTTAAAGGTGAGTGGAAGCTGGAGCCAAGTTGGACTGGGTGTATCACAGACAGAGATCCCAAGTTGGCACAAAAAGGAGGAGTTCAGTGTTTTAAGGCACTTGGGGGGGAGATTCATCAAAACCTGTCCAGAAGAAAAGTTGCTGAGTTGCCCATAGCAACCAATCAGATCATTTCTTTCATTTTTGAAAAGGCCTCCGAAAAATGAGAGAAGCAATTTGACTGGTTGCTATGGGCAACTGAACAACTTTTCCTCTGCACAAGTTTTGATAAATCTCCCCCTCGGTGTAGTTAAGGTGATTGGCATTGCCATCCCTCAAAGTACCCCATAGCCTCAAGCGCACTGCACCCCCTATTCCTTTCTATGGCAAATATTCATATGCATACTGGGCGGGAATAGGGGCGGGGCAGAGGTGGGGCCAGGGGTGGAGTCTTGCTGGGGGCCCTTGCTTTATTTGGTCCAGGGGCCCTGGGTGGTGTCAGTCCGCCCCTACTTATATAGGTTTGATTTTGTCGCACTTCTGGAAAAAAATCATAACTACATTATACATAAATTGTCATCTTCTGACCCCTATAACTTTTTAATTTTTTTGCGTACAGGGCGGTATAAGGGCTCATTTTTTGCACTGTCATTTGAAGTTTTTACCTGTACCATTTTTGTATTGATCGGACTTTTTGATCGCTTTTTATAAATTTTTTTCATGATATAAAAAGTGACCAAAAATACGCTATTTTTGACTTTTGAATTTTTTTGCACGTACGCCATTGACCATACGGTTTAATTAACTTTATATTATTATAAGTCGGACCTTTCCGCACACGGCGATACCACATGTTTATTTTTATTTGCACTGGTTTTTTGGGGGGTTTTTTTTATGGGAAAAGGGGTGATTCAAACTTTTATTAGGGAAGGGGTTAAATGACTTTTAACACTTTTTTTTTACTTTTTTTTTGCAGTGTTATAGGTCCCATAGGGACCTATAACACTGCACACACTGATCTTTTGCACAGATCACAGGCGTGTATTAACACGCCTGTGATCAGTGTTATCGGCGCTTGACTGCTCCTGCCTGGATCTCAGGCACGGAGCAGTCATTCGCCGATCGGACACCGAGGAGGCAGGTAAGGGCCCTCCCGGTGTCCTGTAAGCTGTTCGGGACGCCGAGATTTCACCGCGGCGGTCCCGAACAGCCCGACTGAGCAGACGGGTAACTTTCACTTTAGAAGCGTCGGTCAGCTTTGACCGCCGCTTCTAAAGGGTTAATACCGCACATCGCCGTGAACGGCGATGTGTGGTATTAGCCGTGGGGCCCGGCCGTTGATGAGCGCTGGGACCGACGTGATATGATGCGGGATCGCGGCGCGATCCTGCTTCATATCGCGGGAGCTGGCACAGGACGTAAATATACGTCCTGCGTCGTTAAGGGGTTAAACAGATATTTGAACTAACAACACCATTGCCCAAATATCTGCAGACAAGTCAAATACAGGATAAGTAATGTAATGTATGTGCACAGTGACCTCACCAGCAGAATAGTGCGTTTATGTCAGAACTACTGTAACCAGCAGCCACCCCTGTGCAAATCACCAGTTTAGGTCTCAAATGTACATAGTGCTCTCTCACTCCTGAGCCCTGTTGTGCGCCCGCAGAGCATTTTACATCCACATAATGGAGTTTTGCAACAGCTGGAGGCACCCTGTTTGGGGAAAACTTAAGTACAGTATTTTTGGTGGCAGAGGCAAGTGTAACACTTGCCTCTGGGTCCACCCCTATGAAAATCCCTAATTTAGGCCTCAAATGCATCTCAGGCACTGACCAGTCTTTCGATGATCGGACACCAGGAGGCAGGTAAGGGGACCCTCCTTATGTCCTACAGCTGTTCGGGATTCCGCAATTTCACTGCGGCGGTCCCAAACAGCCCCCTGAGCTAGCTGGGAGTAGTTTAGATTCACTTTAGACCATACGGTTTTTGACATTGCACAGTTTTTTTCCTTGGAATTTCAATCATACAAGTTACATTTTATTCACAATGGAGTGAAAAGTTAAAAACTTATACGTTTTTTTTCTTAAAAAAGCGAATGCAACCGGACATCATTTTTCAAACCGTATGTGTTTTTTAACTGTGTAAGGATTAAAATTTGTACACACGTTTTGATACAGTTTTGTCAGGTTTTGAGGAATCCGTTTTTCATCAAAAACCTGATACGGAAACTATTGCAAAAACGTTGTGTGAATGCACCCTTACAATGTTGGCACCTTAACATAAGGGCATCTAGGACACCCTACACTAAATATAGGGCAATAATATGGAACCATCTGTGTGTGACACACTTATATGGGGCATTTATACAGCTAGAACAAAAATATGGTGGCACGTGTGGCTGGCACACTAATATGGGGACATCTGTGGCTGGCACACATATGGGGGCATCTGTGGCTTGCACACTAATATAAGACATCTATGGCTGGCTTACTAATGTGGGGACATCTGTGTCTGGCACACTATTGCTTCTGTGGCTAGAACACTTATTTTGGGGCATCTGTAACACTAGTATCACTGAATCTGCCACTGGCAAACTAATATAGGGGAATGTAATGCTGGTGGCTGTGACAGCTTTGCATTGCTTTTGCACATTGGTGGTAATCTGGCATTTTGCACCCAGTGATTACAGACGGCTGAAACTCTGTTCCACCTCTTGCCCAGGGCTACAATTCAATGTCTAGATGTGTAACAGAGAAGCAGGGCCCTAAGCTGTAACAGAGCCTCCACTCACCACGTGGCATTTATAATACTGGTGCCTTATGTGGCAGAGAAGCCAGTATTGCTGGTGCCTTTATTGCAATACTGGTGCTCTTATCATGTAATTAGTTCTGCAGAAACGGCCATTTATTCTGAAGTTCTTTTATGTCCTATCTGAACAAGGTGCAGAGGATGGACTTTCATGCTTTTTTAATATATCCTGGATGGTGACCGACTAGCACGCATTGGAGTTTGCATCTATTGCCATTCTGCCAGGTACCCTGTGCTATCAGTGACTGTATGTTCATCAACACCCTGCAAGGTACTAAAACTGCTTATGCAAACTTAGCCACTTTGCAACTATACTATCAGCAGAGCTGGCGGCCGGCATTCACACCTGGAGTGGTGAGCGGCATTCACACCTGGAGTGGTGAGCGGCATTCACACCTGGTGTGGTGAGCGGCATTCACACCTGAAGTGGTGAGCGGCATTCACACCTGGAGTAGTGAGCGGCATTCAGATCTGGAGTAGTGAGCGGCATTCAGATCTGGAGTGGTGAGCGGCATTCACACCTGGAGTGGTGAGCGGCATTCAGACCTGGTGTGGTGAGCGGCATTCACACCTGGAGTGGTGAGCGGCATTCACACCTGGTGTGGTGAGCAGCATTCACACCTGGAGTGGTGAGCGGCATACACACCTGGAGTGGTGAGCGGCATTCACACCTGGAGTGGTGAGCGGCATTCACACCTGGAGTGGTGAGCGGCATACACAACTGGAGTGGTGAGCGGCATTCACACCTGGAGTGGTGAGCGGCACTCAGACCTGGTGTGGTGAGCGGCACACACACCTGGAGTGGTGAGCGGCACTCACACCTGGAGTGGTGAGCGGCACTCACACCTGGAGTGGTGAGCGGCATTCACACCTGGAGTGGTGAGCGGCATTCACACCTGGAGTGGTGAGCGGCATTCACACCTGGAGTGGTGAGCGGCATTCACACCTGGAGTGGTGAGCGGCATTCACACCTGGAGTGGTGAGCGGCATTCACACCTGAAGTGGTGAGCGGCATTCAGACCTGGTGTGGTGAGCGGCATTCAGACCTGGTGTGGTGAGCGGCATTCACACCTGGAGTGGTGAGCGGCATTCACACCTGGAGTGGTGAGCGGCATTCACACCTGGAGTGGTGAGCGGCATTCACACCTGGAGTGGTGAGCGGCATTCACACCTGGAGTGGTGAGCGGCATTCACACCTGGAGTGGTGAGCGGCATTCACACCTGGAGTGGTGAGCGGCATTCACACCTGGAGTGGTGAGCGGCATTCACACCTGGAGTGGTGAGCGGCATTCACACCTGGAGTGGTGAGCGGCATTCACACCTGGAGTGGTGAGCGGCATTCACACCTGGAGTGGTGAGCGGCATACACACCTGGAGTGGTGAGCCTCATTCACACCTGGAGTGGTGAGCGTCATTCACACCTGGAGTGGTGAGCGTCATTCACACCTGGAGTGGTGAGCGTCATTCACACCTGGAGTGGTGAGCGGCATACACAACTGGAGTGGTGAGCGGCATTCACACCTGGAGTGGTGAGCGGCATTCAGACCTGGTGTGGTGAGCGGCATACACACCTGGAGTGGTGAGCGGCATTCACACCTGGAGTGGTGAGCGGCATTCACACCTGGAGTGGTGAGCGGCATACACACCTGGAGTGGTGAGCGGCATTCACACCTGGAGTGGTGAGCGGCATTCACACCTGGAGTGGTGAGCGGCATTCACACCTGGAGTGGTGAGCGGCATTCACACCTGGAGTGGTGAGCGGCATTCACACCTGGAGTGGTGAGCGGCATTCACACCTGGAGTGGTGAGCGGCATTCACACCTGGAGTGGTGAGCGGCATTCACACCTGGAGTGGTGAGCGGCATTCACACCTGGAGTGGTGAGCGGCATTCACACCTGGAGTGGTGAGCGGCATTCACACCTGGAGTGGTGAGCGGCATTCACACCTGGAGTGGTGAGCGGCATTCACACCTGGAGTGGTGAGCGGCATACACACCTGGAGTGGTGAGCGGCATACACACCTGGAGTGGTGAGCGGCATTCACACCTGGAGTGGTGAGCGGCATTCACACCTGGAGTGGTGAGCGGCATTCACACCTGGAGTGGTGAGCGGCATTCACACCTGGAGTGGTGAGCGGCATTCACACCTGGAGTGGTGGGCGGTATACACACCTGGAGTGGTGGGCGGCATTCACACCTGGAGTGGTGAGCGGCATTCACACCTGGAGGGGTGAGCCGCATTCACACCTGGAGTGGTGAGCCGCATTCAGACCTGGTGTGGTGAGCGGCATACACACCTGGAGTGGTGAGCGGCATTCACACCTGGAGTGGTGAGCGGCATTCACACCTGGAGTGGTGAGCGGCATACACACCTGGAGTGGTGAGCGGCATACACACCTGGAGTGGTGAGCGGCATTCACACCTGGAGTGGTGAGCGGCATTCACACCTGGAGTGGTGAGCGGCATTCACACCTGGAGTGGTGAGCGGCATTCACACCTGGAGTGGTGAGCGGCATTAACACCTGGAGTGGTGAGCGGCATTCACACCTGGAGTGGTGAGCGGCATTCACACCTGGAGTGGTGAGCGGCATTCACACCTGGAGTGGTGAGCGGCATTCACACCTGGAGTGGTGAGCGGCATTCACACCTGGAGTGGTGAGCGGCATTCACACCTGGAGTGGTGAGCGGCATTCACACCTGGAGTGGTGAGCGGCATTCACACCTGGAGTGGTGAGCGGCATTCACACCTGGAGTGGTGAGCGGCATTCACACCTGGTGTGGTGAGCGGCATTCACACCTGGAGTGGTGAGCGGCATTCACACCTGGAGTGGTGAGGGGCATTCACACCTGGAGTGGTGAGGGGCATTCACACCTGGAGTGGTGAGCGGCATTCACACCTGGAGTGGTGAGCGGCATTCACACCTGGTGTGGTGAGCGGCATTCAGACCTGGAGTGGTGAGCGGCATTCACACCTGGAGTGGTGAGCGGCATTCACACCTGGAGTGGTGAGCTGCATTCACACCTGGAGTGGTGAGCTGCATTCACACCTGGAGTGGTGAGCGGCATTCACACCTGGAGTGGTGAGCGGCATTCACACCTGGAGTGGTGAGCGGCATTCACACCTGGAGTGGTGAGCGGCATTCACACCTGGAGTGGTGAGCGGCATTAACACCTGGAGTGGTGAGCGGCATTAACACCTGGAGTGGTGAGCGGCATTAACACCTGGAGTGGTGAGCGGCATTCACAGCTGGAGTGGTGAGCGGCATTCACAGCTGGAGTGGTGAGCGGCATACAAACCTGGAGTGGTGAGCGGCATATACACCTGGAGTGGTGAGCGGCATTCACACCTGGAGTGGTGAGCGGCATTCACACCTGGAGTGGTGAGCGGCATTCACACCTGGAGTGGTGAGCGGCATTCACACCTGGAGTGGTGAGCGGCATACAAACCTGGAGTGGTGAGCGGCATACACACCTGGAGTGGTGAGGGGCATTCACACCTGGAGTGGTGAGCGGCATTCACACCTGGTGTGGTGAACGGCATTCACACCTGGAGTGGTGAGCGGCATTCACACCTGGAGTGGTGAGCGGCATTCACACCTGGAGTGGTGAGGGGCATTCACACCTGGAGTGGTGAGCGGCACTTTGTACCAATAGTTGTTCATTATATGCGGTGACACTGTTGCAGGTCTTATTTTATTACGGATCATTGAACTGTATCTGGATTCTGTAGTATGGTCACTTTACAGCAATTCAGGACTACTATGCTATCATAGGATCTCTTTCTTGCATTACAGGACTTTATTACTGCATGTTGGACATTAGAGGTCTTTTTTCCTTTGCAGGTTGTATTCAGGCCCCTATTTTATATTTTATTTGTTTTGCATTGGTTATGTGTTGACATCACATGGGCCCTGTGATTAATTTTATACAAATTTTATATGTGAATTAAAATTACAATAAAATACATCTATACCAATTATCCATTGTACATCAATTTTGGTTGAGGTACCTGAGGACTGGGATTCTTTTTATTCAGTTCTGCCGAAATACTTAAATGATCAGATGGGTCTTATCCTATGTCACATCTCTGTTTGCGGCAGATAGTGATCACTGTCCTACCAGCAAAGATAAAACATAATTTCCCTCTACATATAAAAAGACAAAGCAGTAGTAAATGATTCAATCTCTTCTGTTCCAACCAAACTAGATGCTAAGCAGGCTGCTACCTAGCTTTCCTACACCGCTGAAAGGCAAATGTACCCAGGTATCCTGCACTGCAGGTGCAGGAATGTATCGAATGTATCCCAGCAGAGCTAGTAAGATTTTCCACTCATGATTCTGGAAAAGCTGGGTGTCAGCTCCTGTGGGATATATAATGGTGTCTATATAGGATGTCACATACCTTTCCCAGAAAGAGATAATCCTATGTTAACAACTGGATGGTTTATATAAATGCAGGCTCTGGCATAGTATTGGAGGCTCTGTATATAGGGGCACGTAATGGATCCGCACGGTATTTTACGCTGCGGACCCACCGGTGACCCGGCCCTATAGTGTTCCTCCAGCTGTTCCAAAACTGGTTGGGAAACATTGGTCTTATCCATTCTACAATATGGGAATCCAAACTCAAAAACTGCAGTTTATTGATACAGTATCACACATAAGTGAGTCCACCCCTCACATTTTTGTTAATATTTTATTCTGTCTTTTCATGTGAGAAGACTGAAGAAATGAAACTCTGCTACAATGTAAAGTAGTGAGTGCACAGACTGTATAACAGTGTTTAATGTTGTGTCCCCTCAAAATAACTCTACACACATCCATTAATGTCTAAACCCTGACAACAAAAGTGAGTACATCTCTAAAGCTAAGTTCACACTGCAGTTATGCTCCATTCCATTCTGGGTTTGTTCTGCTTTTTTTTAAAATGCAATCAGTCCAGGAGAGAAGGCACTGCAAAGACCAACTGGAGACACACCACAAATGCATGGTGACTGTGCGGAGGACTCCACAATCACCAATAGCAACTGTCCCGCAACGGGTGCTGCTCAGTCCAATAAAGCAAGACGTGTAGTATGTTGAAAGAATGTGAAGAGACGGCACTCACCATAAAAGCAAGTTTCTTTATTCTTCAGACAGCAGGGGATGTGCGGGACTCAATGCTGCGTGCGTAGCAACGCACTCCCTCTTGCCACACGTCACGTCTTGCCGTAGACGCTACCTATAACAGGCGAGGGTCGCTATGGCAACATGTTAACATTGTAATACATACAGGTAACATTCATAAAAATGGGCTCAAATCTTGACAGTCATTAACAGGGAACTCCAGTAGAAAAAATAAGAAAACAAATTTTTTCAAATCAGCTGGTGCCTGAAAGTTAAACAGATTTTTAAATTACTTCTATTAAAAAATCTTAACCCAGTACTTATTAGCTGCTGTATAAAACAGAGAATTTACTTTCTGTTTCACAACAGTGCTCTCTGCTGACACCTCTGTCCGTGTCAGGAACTGTCCAGATTAAAATCATATCCCCATAGAAAACCTATCCTGCTCTGGACAGTTCCTGACATGGACAGAGGTGTCAGCAGAGAGCACTGTGGTCAGGCTGGAAAGAACTTCACAAATTTATCTGTAGCATACAGCAGCTGATAAGTACTAGAATGGTTAAGATTTTTAAATAGAAGTAATTTACTGTGCGCTAGAATTAGAGAGCACTTTTACTCTCTGCGTACTAAAAAGGGGGCTCCCAGGTTTATTTCCCACGTAGTAGAAGCCCATGGAGGAAGTCACGAATCTTTAAGATTCGCAGGAATAGAAAAAGTTGCTGCACGGCCAGGACTAAGATCTGATAAGAACCTCCTTAGAAGAGAGACACAATGGATAATTGCTACCGATGCAACAGGAGTCTTAGGACTTAATGATAAAGTTGACGTCTCAGTTTGCTTCTAAGAGGGTTTTTACGGTACCAGTCTTAGCAGTCTGAACAATGAGCTAGATCAAAGTAGGAGCAAGCTTGATAAAGCAACCTCCCCTTCTTCTTTTAACGTCACAAGGTGTGTTTATTGGTGATAGGTCCAATTACTAAACTCACCTGTATAAGAAGATGACACGTTCCGGTGTAGAGTTAGGCCCGTTGAAGCACTACTAAGTGCGAAACACTGGTGTCGTCTCTCTGTGGTATCCCCCTTTGTTACCATCCATCGTCTCCCCTAGAACTGTACTATGGCTGTGAGTATTGTGCAATAAAACCTGCTGAATTGGAAATCCGGTGAGTGCCGACCTTTCATTTTTCTTCTTATGCACTGATGTCATATTCTACGTGAGTCTGAGCACCACCGAAACCGAATAATTTACAAATCTGTTTAACCAGTTGATTTGAAAGCATTTTTTTTCCACTGAAGTTCCCCTTTAAGGCCAATTGCAGCGAGAGTAAGTAACTGGAGTATGCAGCACGCCTCTCTTTGGAAGAGAAGATTGTGTCTGTCTCCTCCGTATTCAGGAACATTGACTCTTCAAGACCAGCAAAACAAACTCCCTTACAGTCAGATCCATGTGCCTCTCATGTGGGCAATCCATCTAGGGGCTCCGGTACCTGTTCTAACAGAATAGAGGTGTTCACAAATGCGGACACGGAGCTGCCTGATGGTCTTGCCCACATAAAAAGGCCACATGGACAGAACAGGACATACACCACACAAAAGTGTTATAAAGCATTTTTAGCTATATCTTTGCGGTGGCCTGTGGTGACCAGTTGATTCTGTTGTACCTTCAATTTGACATAGAGAAAATTAAGTTAATTTCCTTCAGATACGTACGTGAACAACATGTTCATGTTATTAGTCTTGTTTAAAAATGTAACAAAATCACGGAATTGTTTCTAGGAGCCGTCCCATGTGACACGTCGAAGGAGGAGTCTTATGTGCTTCATGTAGGGATTGGACTCGGAGAAAATGAAATTGCGCTAAAAAAATGGCCATAAAAAGATTCTCATAGGTACAGGAGACCAGCGTGCCCATCGTAGTGCTGGTCTCCTGTCTATACCAATCTTCGCAAAAAATACATTTGTTATGGTCTAAAATAAATTGAAGGGCGTCACAGACAAAGGTAGAGATATCTGGAGATTTGTCAGTACTGTGGAGGAATTCTGACAGCCTCTACACCCGCATCCTGAGGGATGCGGGTGTAGAGGCTTTCAACGTCAGTGGAAGCTAATTGAAAGCTTTCTTGCCAGCAAAAATCTGGGATCTGATTGAGGAGATTGCCTGTGTCGAAGCAGCCAGTCGACATAACTATATAACAATTTGGTCTCAGAGGCGATCCCGGCAACAATGGGCCATCCCGGGGGTCAGGTCTGCGACTTGTGGACTTTTGGTAGGCAGTACCATTTAGCGTGTTTAGGGAAGGGAGGTAAAAGTTATTCTGCGGTGCGTGTGTAGATGAGCCCTAAATCTGATTGGGTTTTAAGGAAGGAACGTAAGGCATTAACAGTTTTAGTTGTGGGATTAGATGGCAATGGCCGGTATATGGACCTATTGTTAAATTGATTTCTCTACCTTTTGTCTGTGACACCCTTCGATTTATTTTAGACCATAACTAATTTTGTTTTGGCAAAGATTGGTATAGACAGGAGACTGCGATGTGAGTTGCTGTATAAAGCAGCACTTTAAACTACATACCCACTGATAAAAAGATATTGGATATTGTGCATTGCGGTCTTTTTCCTGTTGCTCGTCAACTTCAGTATCCTAAGAGAGTTCTTTTCCATGAGGTGCCATGATGAACTTCCAGTGACCAGTATTAGAAAGTGTGACAGGGATAACACCAAATTTAAAACACCTACTCCCCATTCATACCTGAGACCTTGTAACACTAACAAGTTACATGACAATGGGGAAGGAAAATGGCTAATTGGGTCCAATTTGGACATTTTCACTTACTCCTTTTTGTCGCCAAGGTTAAGACATTAATGGCGGTGTGCTGAGTTATTTTAAGGGGAATATATATCAAACTAGCTGAGTGCCCGGCGTTGCCCAGTTTTTCCTTCCTAATCCTTGTTGGGGAGGAAAATAAACAAAGGAGGAAGCTTTTGACTTCATATCCCGTCCTCATATATTGTTGTCATATCCCGTCATCGTATCCCGAACTCCTATCTCGTCCTCCTATCCCGTCCTCCTATCCCGTCCTCCTATCCCGACCTCCTATCCCGTCCTCCTATCCCGTCCTCCTATCCCCTCCTCCTATCCTGTCCTCATATCTCGACCTCCTTTCCCATCCTCCTTTCCCGTCCTCCTTTCCCGTCCTCCTTTCCCGTCCTCCTATCTCGACCTCCTTTCCCGTCCTCCTATCCCGTCCTCCTATCCCGTCCTCCTATCCCATCCTCCTATCCCGTGTCCTCCTATCCCGTCCCCTTACCTATCCCGTGTCCTCCTATCCCGTGTCCTCCTATCCCGTGTCCTCCTATCCTGTCCTCCTTTCCCGTCCTCCTTTCCTGTCCTCATATCTCGACCTCCTATCCCGTCCTCCTTTCCCGTCCTCCTATCCCGTCCTCCTATCCAGTCCATCTATCCCGTCCTCCTATCACAATCTCCTATCCCGTCCTCCTATCACGACCTGCTATCCCGTCCTCCTATCTCGATCTCCTATCCCGTCCTCCTATCTCGACCTCCTATCCCGACCTCCTATCCCGGTCCTCCTATCCCGGTCCTCCTATCGCATCCTCCTACCCCGTCCTCCTATCCTGTCCTCCTATCTCGACCTCCTATCTTGACCTCCTATCTTGACCTCCTATCTCGACCTCCTATCCCGTCCTCCTATCCCGACCCGTAATATGTGTACCAGTTATTGAAATATCTCCAGCCGTACGGAAGTAATGTGGGAACATACATTTCCCATTGATTTGCATGGGACTTTAAACAAAAACCCCGACCCTCACAAATGGGGGTAGTTAAGGGTTAAATTAACTATCCTATATTTTAAGTCGATATATAAGTAACATGTGACCAAGTATTATCAAAATATCTCAAGCCGTTTGGAAGTTATGCAGTAACATATATTTCCCATTGACTTGTATGGGACATAAGCCCCGCCCTGGCAAATGGGGGTGAGTATGGGTTAAATCACCTATCCTATGTTTGTTGTTGACATATAAGTAACGTGTGCCAAGTTTCATGTTAATATCTTTAGTCCTTTGGACGTGATGCTGGAACATACACACATACATACATACACACACACGTTGAGTTTTTTATATATAGATGTAAAAAAAAAGCATGCAACATTTTGAAAATCACTTGCTTGGTCACCTTAGTTGTTGACTGCATCCACACTCAGCTATTATACACACGAGTCAGCATGCATGCTTTGATTTGACATTTTTGTATATACTGATGAAACTAGTGGGTTGAGGTTTTTAACTTTTTATGGCTATCATTAAAAGTTACATTTTATTTAAATATTGGATCATTTTTGATCATTTAGTGATCAATTGTATCTATATATGTAAAATTAACCCTCCATCCATAGGTCCTTATTGTTTTCAGAGTTATTTTAAGGGAACACAACATTAAACACTGTTCACTTTACATTGTAGAAGAGTTTCATTTCATTTGTGTTGTAACATAAAAAGATATAATAAAATATTTTCAAAAATGTAAGGAGGTGAACTCACTTGTGGTAGATACTATAAGCATTCTAATTTGGAAAGTGACAAAATCCTTACTTAAATCTAGATAAGTGATGTCCACTTTCCCTTCGCCATCTATAATTTTAGTCACCCAATCAAAAATATCAATAAGATTAGTTTGACATGATCTCCCTGAAGTAAACCCATGTTATGTTTTGCCTTGCAATCCATGGGATTCTATATGTTTCCCAATCCTATCTTTTAGTAGGGTTTCCATTAATTTCCCCACTATTGATGTCATGCTTACTGGCCTATAGTTGCCTGATTCCTCCTCCCTCTTACCTTTTTTTGTTAATGGGCACGACATTTGCTATTTTCCAATCTTCTGAGAAAAGTCCTGTTACCAGTGATTTGTTAAATAAATCTGGTAATAGATTTGTTAGTACATCACTAAGCTCTTATAATAACTTTGGGTATATCCCATCAGGCCCCTGTGACTTATTTGTCTTCACTTTAGACAGCTGTGGTAAAACCTCTTTCTTTGTGAAAACATGTTTTACATGGTTCATATTACATGGGTACTGTATAGTGGCATTACATTCTCAGTATGTAGAAGTGTTATGTGTGCATGGCATAGTATTACTACCCTGTCAATAAAATAGTGGTATTAAATGGTAACTGTATAAGTGGTATTATGTGTTTTTTTGCATATTAATATTATGTGGTCACTGTATAGGGGTATTATACGGTCACTTTATAAGTGGTACTATTTGTTTTTTGCATGGTGATATTATATGGTCATTGTGTATAGGTATAATATAGTCACTGTATAAGTGTTTTTATTAGATTTTGTATTGTGATACTATGTGGTCACTGTATAGTGGTATTATGTGTTCACCGTATAGAGGTATTACATGGCCACTGCATAACAATATTATATGGCCATTAGAGTGTGGAGTATATTAATGATTGGTGGTCCTATGTGTCCAATGTTAGGCCCCCTTCACACTGCCGGTATTCCCCATCAAATTCGGCCATTAAAGGGTACCTCTCATCAAATAAACTTTTGATATATTTTAGATGAATGAATGTTGAATAACTTTCCAATAGCATGTTAATGAAAAATATGCTTCTTTCTATTGTATTTTTCCCGATCAGTCCTGTCAGCAAGCATTTCTGACTCATGCTGGAGTCCTAAACACTCAGAGCTGCCAGCCTGCTTTGTTCACAGCCAAACAGGCTGTGAACAAAGCAGGCTGGCAGCTCTGAGTGTTCTCCTTTGTGAACAAAGCAGACTGGCAGCTCGTAGTGTTTAGGACTCCAGCATGAGTCTGAAATACTTGCTGCCAGGACTGGTAGGGAGACCCCAGTGGTCATTTCTTCAAAGTGGAAAATTAAATAGAAAGAAGCATATTTTTTAATAACATGCAATTGTAAAGTTATTCTGCATACATTAATCTATAATATATCAAAAGTTTTTTTTGATGAGAGGTACCCTTTAATTTTGCCGGGTCATAACGGCCAATAATGGTTCCCGATGGACCCCATTACAGTCAATGGGGTCCGACAGTGTGAATGTAGCCTTAGTGGTCCACACAGACTAGCATGAAGTGCACAGGAGATGATGACACGTTACACTCAGTAATACACAAGTACTTTTATTCCCTAAAGCAGGAAAATATTTAGTAATTTATAAACACTCAGATGAAATATAAAAGTGACAAAGTGCTGGAAACCCTGCTTAGTGAAAACCGCGAACACAGTACTGCCCATTAATCTACACAGTTCTTGTATATTATATGGTGTATACACAGAGCTAGATCAGCATCACCAGTGCTGAGTCTCCACTATACACTCTGCAAGTCTATTCAGTGCTGCTCAAAAGTGCTGGTCAAAATCTCCAACCTACTCAGTGTATCAAACTCTCTTGAGTAAGAGTCTCTAGTACTTGCTCATAGTCTCTAGTATGCACAGTGCTGGTACGGAGTCTCCAGTCTATGGAGAGATTCTTGCTCTCCGGTATACACTGTGCTGATTCAGAGTCTCCAGTCTATAGAAAGCTGTTCAGTCTCCAGTATACACAGTGCTGGTTCAGAGTCTCCAGTCTATATAAAGATGCTTGGTCTCCAGTTTACACAGTGCTGGTACAGAGTCTCTAGTCTATAGAAAGCTGCTCGGTCTCCAGTATACACAGTGCTGGTTCAGAGTCTCCAGTCTATATAAAACTGCCCGGTCTCCATTATACACAATGCTGGTTCAGAGTCTCCGGTCTATATAAAGCTGCTCGGTCTCCAGTATACACAGTGCTGGTACAGAGTCTCCAGTCTATCTAAAGCTGCTCGGTCTCCAGTATATACAGTGCTGGTTCAGAGTCTCCAGTCTATGGAAAGATTCTTGCTCTCCGATATACACAGTGCTTATTCAGAGTCTCCAGTCTATATAAAGCTGCTCGGTCTCCAGTATACACAGTGCTGGTTCGGAGTCTTCAGTCTATGTAAAGCTGTTTGGTCTCCAGTATATACAGTGCTGGTTCAGAGTCTCCAGTCTATAGAAAGCTGCTCGGTCTCCAATATACACAGTGCTGGTTCAGAGTCTCCAGTCTATAGAAAGCTGCTCGGTCTCCGGTGTACACAGTGCTAGTTCGGAGTCTTCAGTCTATGTAAAGCTGTTTGGTCTCCAGTATATACAGTGCTGGTTCAGAGTCTCCAGTCTATAGAAAGCTGCTCGGTCTCCAATATACACAGTGCTGGTTCAGAGTCTCCAGTCTATAGAAAGCTGCTCGGTCTCCGGTGTACACAGTGCTAGTTCGGAGTCTTCAGTCTATGTAAAGCTGCTCGGTCTCCAATATACACAGTGCTGGTTCAGAGTCTCCAGTCTATAGAAAGCTGCTCGGTCTCCGGTGTACACAGTGCTAGTTCGGAGTCTTCAGTCTATGTAAAGCTGTTTGGTCTCCAGTATATACAGTGCTGGTTCAGAGTCTCTAGTCTATAGAAAGCTGCTCGGTCTCCAGTATACACAGTGCTGGTTCAGAGTCTCCAGTCTATATAAAACTGCCCGGTCTCCATTATACACAATGCTGGTTCAGAGTCTCCGGTCTATATAAAGCTGCTCGGTCTCCAGTATATACAGTGCTGGTTCAGAGTCTCCAGTCTATGGAAAGATTCTTGCTCTCCGATATACACAGTGCTTATTCAGAGTCTCCAGTCTATATAAAGCTGCTCGGTCTCCAGTATACACAGTGCTGGTTCGGAGTCTTCAGTCTATGTAAAGCTGTTTGGTCTCCAGTATATACAGTGCTGGTTCAGAGTCTCCAGTCTATAGAAAGCTGCTCGGTCTCCAATATACACAGTGCTGGTTCAGAGTCTCCAGTCTATAGAAAGCTGCTCGGTCTCCGGTGTACACAGTGCTAGTTCGGAGTCTTCAGTCTATGTAAAGCTGTTTGGTCTCCAGTATATACAGTGCTGGTTCAGAGTCTCCAGTCTATAGAAAGCTGCTCGGTCTCCAATATACACAGTGCTGGTTCAGAGTCTCCAGTCTATAGAAAGCTGCTCGGTCTCCGGTGTACACAGTGCTGGTTCAGAGTCTCCAGTTTATAGAAAGCTGCTTGGTCTCCAGCATATACAGTGCTGGTTCAGAGTCTCCAGTCTATAGAAAGCTGCTTGGTCTCCAGTATATACAGTGCTGGTTCAGAGTCTCCAGTCTATATAAAGCTGCTTGGTCTTCAGTATATGCAGTGCTGGTTCAGAGTCTCCAGTTTATAGAAAGCTCCTTGGTCTCCAGTATACACAGTGCTGGTTCAGAGTCTCCAGTCTATATAAAGCTGCTCGGTCTCCAGTATATACAGTGCTGGTTCAGAGTCTCCAGTTTATAGAAAGCTCCTTGGTCTCCAGTATATACAGTGCTAGTTCAGAGTCTGAAGTGCTTGTTCCAGTGTTCTCTCGATGTTGTCTGCAATACTGGCTTACTCTCTAGTATATACTGTGTTGGCTCAGTTTTTCTTAATATTCCATGCATTTAGAAAGTCTTTAGACCCTTTCACGTTTTTCACATGTTGTCATGCTTTGTGCTAAATCAATAAAATGAATGGCAGAGTCCTGGTTGTTCCAAACCTCTTCAATTTAACTATTATGAAGACCACTGTGCACTTGGGAACTTTCAGTGCAGAAGAGATTTTTTTCGTCCCCTTCTTCAGATCTGTGGCTTTACACAACCCTGTCTCTGAGCTCTGCAGACAGTTCTTACCTCTCATGGCTTGGTTGGCTTTTATATATATATATATATATATATATATATATATATATATATATATATATATATATATATATATATTGTCAGCTGTGAGGCCTTATATAGTCCAACTTCAACATCCAATTCACTGAATTTTCCACAGATGACTCCAATCAAGGTGCTGAAACAACTCAAGTGTCATAGCAAAGGGTCTGAATACTTATGTCCATGGGAAATTTAGTTTTTCCCTTTTAATAAATTTGAACAAAAAATCTTAAATTCTATTTTCACTTTGTCATTATGGTGTATTGCATGCAGAATGATTGGGTAAAACCTGATTTTTTTTAGCATAATGACACAAGATGAAAGGGAATGGGTCTGAAAACTATCCAAATGTATTGTACATAGTGCTGCTTCATGTTCCAGTCTACATAGAGCACAATTAATCTGTAATATACACTGTGCTGGATGAGCCTGCAATATACACTATGCTGGATCAGTCTGCTGTATACACGGGGCTCGATCAGTCTGCATAGGTGCTAAATGTGCTGGACCTGTCTGCAAGATACACTGAGCAAGACAAGTCTGCAGTGTACACTGTGCTGGATCAGTCTGCAATCTACACTGTGCTGGATCAGTCTGCAATCTACACTGTGCTGGATCAGTCTGCAGTGTACACTGTGCTGGATTAGTCTGTAATCTACACTGTGCTGGATCAGTTTGCAATCTACACTGTGCTGGATCAGTCTGCAATCTACACTGTGCTGGATCAGTCTGCAGTGTACACTGTGCTGGATTAGTCTGTAATCTACACTGTGCTGGATCAGTCTGCAATCTACACTGTGCTGAATCAGTCTGCATAATATACTATGTTACCTAATACACTATGAGGACCGTGTACACAGTGCTGGTTAGTTCAGTCCTTTTGGATTTTTACATCTACAGGCAGAGCATGTACTGCACTAGCACAATAAAAAATCAGTTTCTGCTATTACATCTACACAAATATTAATGAAAATAAACTCTATAACTATGTAACATTGTAAATAAAGATCACACTAGTTGTTGTCACAGTTTGCAGACATGATGGATCTGCCACCTGATTGGCAGTGAAGCAGATAGGGCAGCGCAGAGGTGTTTATAGGTGGCCACCTATCATTTCTGAGCAGTTAATAGCATCTGTAACAGTAAACTGCACTACCATTGGCTTGTAGTGATGCAGCTGTGCATCAGATCTGGACAGTCAGTGGCATTAGGGCAGGCCTGGAACTTTTTATGGCTGCTGCTGGTATTGGCTTTCCGTGGCAGTGAAGAAATCCTCCAGGATGCCCTGCAGATAGTCAAAGGTTGGTCGCTGCTCTGGGTTTTGTTGCCAGCACTGTAGCATGATGTCATAGAACTCTTTAGGGCAGTTGCCTGGGCACTGCATGCGGTACCCGCGCTCCAGAGCTGTGATTACTTCCAGATTAGACATTCCTGTAAAGAAAAGAAAACAGAAGATTTTGATTTACATTTACGTCACTTTACGTTATTTTGATTTATGTAAATCATGCCACTATATGTAAGGTCCATGGCACATTCCTATTTCCACTAAGAGGACTTGCAACACCAACTATATTCTCACCTGGATACGGGGTTCTCCCATATGTGATAATTTCAGTCATCAGAATACCAAATGACCAGACGTCAGATTTGATGGTGAAGGAGCCGTAGTTCGCTGCCTCAGGTGCAGTCCATTTAATGGGAAATTTGGCACCTAAAATATTAACAATATTAGTCAGTCCAAGACTTGAAGAATTACAAAGGCACTCACCGGGTACAATGTGACTTCATTATTTCATCAAATCCATACAGACAGGTTAAGGCAGCAGCATGCCGCTTCGAGTGTGCGACGCAAATGCGCACTGATTGGTGACAGTTGTTTCTTTCCCTTCGGAACAGACCATTTCCTCTGACCTGTGCACCATTACTTAAGTACCAAATTTGTGGATTTCCAAGTCATGTCACCATGCTGCCTTGGCACAGAAGCGTGATGTGACATGGCCCTCATCTTAACATGTGGTACATTTTCTGACAATATTATATCTGGGTGGATCAGTAACCCTTCCCTCACTGTAAGAGCAGGTACTGCCACTGCTGAGAGATCTTACCCTCTCGCGCCGTATACTCGCTGTCCTCAATCACTCGCGCTAACCCAAAGTCTGCGATTTTACACGCCATAGCTGCGGACACCAGGCAGTTGGCAGCTCTCAGATCCCGGTGAATGTAATTCTTCTGTTCAATAAACCACATTCCCTCCGCAATCTGCAAATGTAAAAAGCAAAAATATAAGACACCCTGGGGTAAAAAAAATAAAACCAAAAAAAACTGGCTTGACTTTGTCCCATAAGTGGTGTGACTTAGAGGAAAGTGGGCATGGCTTAAAAGTTACATTGTGCACCAAAAATGTGCCAAATTTTGATGCACATTTTTGGCCTAAAAGTAAGCCAACTAATAAAAAGTGTAAACTTAGTCTAGACATTTTTAGACTGTCTAGTGTAATATATCCGCTTTTTAAATATAGATGGGTCCATGAGTCTCACCTGGGCAGAGAAGTCGATAAGCTGTGGCAGTGCCAGGTTATTCCCTTCCTGGCTCTTAAGGAAGTCTAGAAGGCTGCCCTTTTCCATGTACTCAGTGATTATATAGATGGGCTCCTCCTGAGTCACTACAGCATTAAGGCGAACAAGGCGGTCATGCTGCAAAGTCTTCATCAGGTTGGCTTCTTCCAGAAAGGCCTCCGGAGACATACTGCCTGGCTTCATGGTCTTCACAGCCACCTGTGTGTGCCCATTGTATGTTGCTGCAGATGACAGATAATGAAAACATGTCGGTATAGCTGCCTTCCAGAATTATACAATAATCCCTAGGGGGTGCATCTCTGGGGTCTAAGTCTTTACGTATTGTACTGTCTGCTGAGCTGTTGTGTATAACCTGTTAGCAACCATGGACGTCTATACTCGTCCATGTGCCGTTAATGGGGTATGGCGTGCAGGCTCAAGCCCGCGTCATACCAGCCAGCTCCCAGCTGATTCCTGTAGCTGGGGGCTGGCGTTAATAGCCGGCATGCAGCAATCGCCGTGGCCGGCTATTAACCCTTTAGATCGCCGCTGTCAAAGCTGACCGCGGCATCTAAAGGTGCCTTTATCCCGTCCCTGGTGGTCCAGTGGGGTTGATCGCCCCCCCCTCCCCACAGCACGGTTGCGGGGGAGCGTTGGGTCGATCCACTGCTGAGGTAGCCTGCGGGCTTACCTCTCCTTCACTGCCGACTCCTGCACTGAGAATGATAAAGCCTGGCAGGACCAGGCTTTATCAATGGAGCGCAGAGCACACAGATCAATGTTGTTTTATGGAACCACATTGATCTGTAGGAAGAATCAAATGATTCCTCCTAAAAGTTCCATAAGGGGACTAAAAGTGTAAAAAAACAAAAAGTCTAAAAACACACACATTAACCCTGTCACGATGCCGGCTGGCAGGTAGTGGATCCTCTGTGCCAGAGAGGGATTGGCGTGGACCGTGCTAGTGGACCGGTTCTAAGCCACTACTGGTTTTCACCAGAGCCCGCCGCAAAGCGGGATGGTCTTGCTGCGGCGGTAGTGACCAGGTCGTATCCACTAGCAACGGCTCACCTCTCTGGCTGCTGAAGATAGGCGCGGTACAAGGGAGTAGGCAAAAGCAAGGTCGGACGTAGCAGAAGGTCGGGGCAGGCAGCAAGGATCGTAGTCAGGGGCAACGGCAGAAGGTCTGGAAACACAGGCAAGGAACACACAAGGAACGCTTTCACTGGCACTAAGGCAACAAGATCCGGCAAGGGAGTGCAGGGGAAGTGAGGTGATATAGGGAAGTGCACAGGTGAACACACTAATTGGGACCACTGCGCCAATCAGCGGCGCAGTGGCCCTTTAAATCGCAGAGACCCGGCGCGCGCGCGCCCTAGGGAGCGGGGCCGCGCGCGCCGGGACAGAACAGACGGAGAGCGAGTCAGGTAGGGGAGCCGGGGTGCGCATCGCGAGCGGGCGCTACCCGCATCGCGAATCGCATCCCGGCTGGCAGCGGAATCGCAGCGCCCCGGGTCAGAGGACGTGACCGGAGCGCTGCCGCGGGGAGAGTGAAGCGAGTGCTCCGGGGAGGAGCGGGGACCCGGAGCGCTCGGCGTAACAGTACCCCCCCCCTTGGGTCTCCCCCTCTTCTTAGAGCCTGAGAACCTGAGGAGCAGACTTTTGTCTAGGATGTTGTCCTCAGGTTCCCAGGATCTCTCTTCAGGACCACAACCCTCCCAGTCCACTAAAAAAAAATTTTTCCCTCTGACCTTTTTGGCAGCTAAAATTTCTTTGACCGAGAAGATGTCCGAGGAGCCAGAAACAGGAGTGGGAGGAACAGATTTGGGAGAAAAACGGTTGAGGATGAGTGGTTTGAGAAGAGAGACGTGAAAGGCATTAGGGATACGAAGAGAGGGAGGAAGAAGAAGTTTATAAGAGACAGGATTAATTTGACATAAAATTTTGAAAGGACCAAGATAGCGTGGTCCCAACTTGTAGCTAGGGACACGGAAGCGGACATATTTAGCGGAGAGCCATACCTTGTCTCCAGGGGAAAAAACGGGGGGAGCTCTTCTTTTCTTATCCGCGAACTTCTTCATGCGTGATGAAGCCTGTAAGAGAGAATTTTGGGTCTCTCTCCATATGATGGAAAGGTCACGAGAAATTTCATCCACAGCGGGCAGACCAGAGGGCAAGGGAGTAGGGAGGGGGGGAAGAGGGTGACGGCCGTACACCACGAAAAATGGGGATTTGGAGGAAGACTCAGAGACCCTGAAGTTATACGAGAATTCGGCCCATGGGAGGAGATCTGCCCAGTCATCCTGGCGGGAGGAAACAAAATGTCGCAAATAATCACCCAAGATCTGGTTAATCCTTTCTACTTGTCCATTGGACTGGGGATGATATGCAGAAGAAAAATTTAATTTAATCTTGAGTTGTTTACAGAGAGCCCTCCAGAATTTAGACACGAATTGGACGCCTCTATCCGAGACAATCTGCGTAGGCAACCCGTGAAGACGAAAAATGTGTACAAAAAATTGTTTAGCCAACTGAGGCGCAGAAGGAAGACCAGGAAGAGGGATGAAATGTGCCATTTTGGAGAATCGATCAACGACCACCCAAATAACAGTGTTGCCACGGGAAGGGGGTAAATCAGTAATAAAATCCATACCAATCAGAGACCAAGGCTGTTCGGGGACAGGCAGAGGATGAAGAAAACCAGCGGGCTTCTGGCGAGGAGTCTTATCCCGGGCACAGATAGTGCAGGCTCGCACAAAGTCCACAACATCCGTCTCCAGAGTCGGCCACCAATAGAAGCGGGAGATGAGTTGCACAGATTTCTTGATACCCGCATGACCTGCGAGATGGGAGGAGTGACCCCATTTGAGGATTCCGAGGCGTTGGCGAGGAGAAACAAAGGTCTTTCCTGGAGGAGTCTGCCTGATGGAGGCAGGAGAAGTGGAGATCAGGCAGTCAGGTGGAATGATGTGTTGCGGAGAGAGTTCAACTTCTGAGGCATCCGAGGAACGAGAGAGAGCATCGGCCCTAATGTTCTTATCGGCAGGACGAAAGTGAATCTCAAAATTAAATCGGGCAAAGAACAGAGACCACCGGGCCTGGCGAGGATTCAGCCGTTGGGCAGACTGGAGGTAGGAGAGGTTCTTGTGGTCGGTGTAGATAATAACAGGAGAACTTGATCCCTCCAGCAGATGCCTCCATTCCTCAAGTGCTAATTTAATGGCTAGAAGCTCTCGATCCCCGATGGAGTAGTTCCTCTCCGCTGGAGAGAAGGTCCTAGAGAAAAAACCACAAGTGACAGCATGCCCGGAAGAATTTTTTTGTAGAAGAACAGCTCCAGCTCCCACTGAGGAGGCATCAACCTCCAATAGGAAGGGTTTGGAAGGGTCAGGTCTGGAGAGGACGGGAGCCGAAGAAAAGGCAGACTTGAGTCGTTTAAAGGCGTCTTCTGCTTGAGGAGGCCAGGACTTGGGATCAGCATTTTTTTTGGTTAAAGCCACGATAGGAGCCACAATGGTAGAAAAATGTGGAATAAATTGCCTGTAATAATTGGCGAACCCCAAAAAGCGTTGGATAGCACGGAGTCCGGAGGGGCGTGGCCAATCTAAGACGGCAGAGAGTTTGTCTGGATCCATCTGTAGTCCCTGGCCAGAGACCAAATATCCTAGAAAAGGAAGAGATTGGCATTCAAACAGACATTTCTCAATTTTGGCATAGAGTTGGTTGTCACGAAGTCTCTGAAGAACCATACGGACATGCTGGCGGTGTTCTTCTAGATTGGCAGAAAAAATTAGGATATCGTCCAGATATACAACAACACAGGAGTATAACAGATCACGAAAAATTTCATTGACAAAGTCTTGGAAGACGGCAGGGGCGTTGCACAGTCCAAAGGGCATGACCAGATACTCAAAGTGTCCATCTCTGGTGTTAAATGCCGTTTTCCACTCGTCCCCCTCTCTGATGCGGATGAGGTTATAGGCGCCTCTTAAGTCCAATTTAGTGAAGATGTGGGCACCTTGGAGGCGATCAAAGAGTTCAGAGATGAGGGGTAAGGGGTAGCGGTTCTTAACCGTGATTTTATTAAGACCGCGGTAGTCAATGCAAGGACGTAGGGAGCCATCTTTTTTGGACACAAAGAAAAATCCGGCTCCGGCAGGAGAGGAGGATTTACGGATAAAGCCCTTTTTTAGATTCTCCTGGACGTATTCGGACATGGCAAGAGTCTCTGGGGCAGAGAGAGGATAAATTCTGCCCCGGGGTGGAGTAGTGCCCGGGAGGAGGTCGATAGGGCAATCATAAGGCCTGTGAGGAGGTAGAGTCTCAGCTTGTTTTTTGCAGAAAACATCCGCGAAGTCCATATAGGCCTTAGGGAGACCGGTTACTGGAGGAACCACAGAGTTACGGCAAGGGTTACTGGGAACCGGTTTTAGACAGTTCTTGGAACAAGAGGACCCCCAACTCTTGATCTCCCCAGTGGACCAATCCAGGGTAGGGGAATGAAGTTGAAGCCAGGGAAGTCCAAGGAGAATTTCCGAGGTGCAATTGGGGAGGACCAAAAGTTCAATCCTCTCATGATGAGATCCGATGCTCATAAGAAGGGGCTCCGTGCGGAAACGTATGGTACAGTCCAATCTTTCATTATTTACACAATTGATGTAGAGGGGTCTGGCGAGACTGGTCACCGGGATGTTGAACCTGTTGACGAGAGAGGCCAAAATAAAATTTCCTGCAGATCCTGAGTCCAAGAAGGCCACTGTAGAGAAGGAGAAGGCAGAGGCAGACATCCGCACAGGCACAGTAAGACGTGGAGAAGCAGAGTAGACATCAAGGACTGTCTCACCTTTGTGCGGAGTCAGCGTACGTCTTTCCAGGCGGGGAGGACGGATAGGACAATCTCTTAGGAAGTGTTCGGTACTAGCACAGTACAGGCAGAGGTTCTCCATACGGCGTCGTGTCCTCTCTTGAGGTGTCAGGCGAGACCGGTCGACCTGCATAGCCTCCACGGCGGGAGGCACAGGAACAGATTGCAGGGGACCAGAGGAGAGAGGAGCCGAGGAGGAGAAACGCCTCGTGCGAACAGAGTCCATATCTTGGCGGAGTTCCTGACGCCTTTCGGAAAAACGCATGTCAATGCGAGTGGCTAGGTGAATAAGTTCATGTAGATTAGCAGGAATTTCTCGTGCGGCCAGAACATCTTTAATGTTGCTGGATAGGCCTTTTTTGAAGGTCGCGCAGAGGGCCTCATTATTCCAGGACAATTCTGAAGCAAGAGTACGGAATTGTACGGCATACTCGCCAACGGAAGAATTACCCTGGACCAGGTTCAACAGGGCAGTCTCAGCAGAAGAGGCTCGGGCAGGTTCCTCAAAGACACTTCGGATTTCCGAGAAGAAGGAGTGTACAGAGGCAGTGACGGGGTCATTGCGGTCCCAGAGCGGTGTGGCCCATGACAGGGCTTTTCCGGACAGAAGGCTGACTACGAAAGCCACCTTAGACCTTTCAGTGGGAAACAGGTCCGACATCATCTCCAGATGCAGGGAACATTGGGAAAGAAAGCCACGGCAAAACTTAGAGTCCCCATCAAATTTATCCGGCAAGGATAAGCGTATCCCAGGAGCGGCCACTCGCTGCGGAGGAGGTGCAGGAGCTGGCGGAGGAGATGACTGCTGAAGCTGTGGTAGTAACTGTTGTAGCATAACGGTCAGTTGAGACAGCTGTTGGCCTTGTTGCGCTATCTGTTGTGACTGCTGGGCGACCACCGTGGTGAGGTCAGCGACAACTGGCAGAGGAACTTCAGCGGGATCCATGGCCGGATCTACTGTCACGATGCCGGCTGGCAGGTAGTGGATCCTCTGTGCCAGAGAGGGATTGGCGTGGACCGTGCTAGTGGACCGGTTCTAAGCCACTACTGGTTTTCACCAGAGCCCGCCGCAAAGCGGGATGGTCTTGCTGCGGCGGTAGTGACCAGGTCGTATCCACTAGCAACGGCTCACCTCTCTGGCTGCTGAAGATAGGCGCGGTACAAGGGAGTAGGCAAAAGCAAGGTCGGACGTAGCAGAAGGTCGGGGCAGGCAGCAAGGATCGTAGTCAGGGGCAACGGCAGAAGGTCTGGAAACACAGGCAAGGAACACACAAGGAACGCTTTCACTGGCACTAAGGCAACAAGATCCGGCAAGGGAGTGCAGGGGAAGTGAGGTGATATAGGGAAGTGCACAGGTGAACACACTAATTGGGACCACTGCGCCAATCAGCGGCGCAGTGGCCCTTTAAATCGCAGAGACCCGGCGCGCGCGCGCCCTAGGGAGCGGGGCCGCGCGCGCCGGGACAGAACAGACGGAGAGCGAGTCAGGTAGGGGAGCCGGGGTGCGCATCGCGAGCGGGCGCTACCCGCATCGCGAATCGCATCCCGGCTGGCAGCGGAATCGCAGCGCCCCGGGTCAGAGGACGTGACCGGAGCGCTGCCGCGGGGAGAGTGAAGCGAGTGCTCCGGGGAGGAGCGGGGACCCGGAGCGCTCGGCGTAACAAACCCCTTCCTTATTAAAAGTTTAAATCACCCCCCTTTTCCCAAATTCCATATAAAAAACATATAAACATAATAAAAATAAACATGTGTGTCATCGCCACGTGCGTAAATGTCCGAACTCTAAAAATATATTGTTAATTAAACAGCACGGTCAATGGCGTACGCGCAAAAAAATTACAAAGTCCAAAATAGTGTAGTTTGTTCACGTTTTATACCATAGAAAAAATTTATAAAAGTGATCAAAAAGTCAGATCAGAAAATGGTACCGATAAAAACTTCTGATCATGGCGCAAAATATGAGCCCTCATACAGCTCCGTACGTGAAAAAATTAAAAAGTTATAGGGGTCAGGAGAGGACAATTTTTAATGTATTAATTTCTGTGCATGGAGTTATGACAAAAAAACTAAATCAAACCTATATAAGTAGGGTATAATTTTAATCATATGGACCTAAAGAATAAAGAAAAGGTGTCATTTTTACTGGAAAATGTACTGTGTAGAAACGGAAGCCCCCAATGTTGTTTTTTCTTCAATTTTGTTGTACAATGATTTTTTTTCCCGTTTCGCCATAGATTTTTGGGTAAAATGACTGATGTCTTTACAAAGTAGAATTGGTCACGCAAAAAAGAAGCCCTCATATGTTTTCTTTGGTGCAAAATTGAAAGGGTTATGATTTTTAAAAGGTAAGGAGGAAAAAACTGAAAAACGCTTGGTCCTTAAGGGGTTAAGCCCATTGTGTGATATTGTGTGCTGAGCTGGTGTATCTAATCCTGATACTGTCCATTAAGCCATTTACCTAAGCCTTATATGTATGACACATCAGCTGAGCTGATGTATCCAGCCTATTTTGTGTGATATTCTTTGCTTAGCCAGGTATCTATCATGTATGATTCAGTCTGCTTGGCCATTGTACCTATTTCTATCCATCGTGATACTGTCTGCTAAGGGCTTGTTCACATCTGCGTCGGTGCTCTGTTTAGGAAGTTCTGTTCATGAATCCGTTAAAATAGCGAGAAAAAATTACTGCAGATCAGTTTTTCCTCTGCTGAAATGTTGTAAAACAATAGATGGCAGATGGAAACCAGACTGACCCCAATCGAAGGCAATGGGACCCATTGGTGCCCAACAGATCGTTCAACTCTTTTCTGGCAGGAACTGACTCTTTGACGGAGTTTCTGAACTGAGCTCCAACGCTTATGTGAGCTTATCCTAAGCTGTGTATCTAAACCTTTCATCTGTAATACTGTCTGCTGAACTGGTACCTATCCTGTGTGATACTTCCTGCTCAGCTCAGTATCACTGTGTTCTAAGCTGTGTATCTAATTTTGTCCTGTGTAAGACTTCCTGCTGAGCTGCTGTATCTGTGTAATACTGTCTGCCATGCTGTGTATCTAATCATATCCAGTGTGATTCTCTCTGCTACGCATGGGGATATAAGCCTATGCTGTGTAATACTTTTTGCTGAGCCCTTACCTAACCAAACATCTCCAAACTGTCCCGCTCCTAGCTTTTTCTCCAGTTTCAGTGACTCCCTAGGGACCTCCCAGGCATCCTTCTCCCATGGTTTCTGTGGGCGAGCCGTCTTGCAGGGCTGAGTGAGATATTGGCACAATCCATCCATGTTACCTTAGGGTAGAAATAATCAGACAATAACAATTGGAGAGATGGGTCTTTAGGGCGCATATAAAACTGGATGTTGGGTATAAGTCTGCGGGTTCAGGGTTTTGTGCTCCAGAGAACTGGTGCAGCACAAGCAAAGTCTTGGAGACAAGAGTGAGAGGTTTGTATTATAGAAGATGTTAGTTTTAGATCATAAGTAAAGCAGAGAGCAGGTGTAGGATGGTAGAGATGAGGGAGAAGATGTAGGGAGGTGCAGCACTGTGGAGAGCTTTGTGTGTTTGAGAAAGGAGTTTATATTGTATTCTGGACTCAACGGGTAACCAGTGTAGTGACTGACACGGGGGGAGGCATTGTGTAACACCTGGAGAGAAAGAGGAGTTTTAGCTGTTTTAATAATAAGAAATGAGTGATGAGTGAGTGATGAAATGAATGAATAGTAAGTAAGATTTTGCAGATGTTTTTCAGGTGCAGGTAACAAGAATGTGAAAGGGACTGAATATAGGGAGTGAAAGAAAGATCAGAGTAAACTCCAAACTCCAATATTCCTCCAAGGTGAACCACAGGATTAATCAGGCGCCACGAGATTGTAAGGAGTAGCAGTTTATTTTACCCACAATGCAACGCGTTTCGCGGTGAAGACCGCTTCATCAGGCCATGCCTGATGAAGCGGTCTTCTCCGCGAAACACGTTTCATTGTGGGTAAAATAAACTGCTACTACTTATAAGCTTGTGGCGCCTGATTAATCCTGTGGTTCACCATGGAGGAATATTGGAGTTTGTCTGTATCTATCCCAGGAGCGGCTGCCTGATCTGAGATTTCATCTCTACACATGCCTTCACCATTGTTGTACTTGATTGAGTGCAACTATTGCGGGTGAGCAATATTCCTTACTGTTCACCTCTTTCATAAATATACGGTTTCACACTATGGAGTGCTTTCCTTTGTTATAGTATAACTCCAAGACAGTGAGCCTGTTTCCCGGAATTTATGGTAGTACCACACACCCAGATGAAAATGTCAGGTTTAGGGACATTAGTTGATGGGGAAAAAAAAGTTTAGTTTTAGAAATATCGGATATAAGGATGACATGATGTTAGAGACAGCCACTGTTATTTTGGATGTGTTCAGGGGTAATATCACAGGAAGAGCTGAATGGCATCAGTGTACTGGTGCTGGAAACCAAATCTACTGACCATTTGTCCAATGGAGGCTGTGTAGAGAGAAAACTGTAGAGCACCTAGGACTAATCCCTGAGGAACACTGACAGCAAGGGGCAGAGGAGAAGAAGTAGAGCCCAAAAATGAGACAATAAAGGAACGGTCAGAAGGGTAGGAAGAAAACCAGGAGAGAGCAGAGTCCTTAAGACCAATAGAGCAGAGAATACTGAGGAGTTGGTGATCTACAGTGTCAAATGCCACAGAGAAATCTAGGAGAATCAACAGAGAGAAACGTATCTTACAGAACACCCTCCAAAAAGACATACAAATCTCCTTGAGTTATTATATTTTCTAACATACCCTTTGTTTCAATTCCCACCAGTTTCAGGATCACAGCTTGCTGATGAAAATGCATTTGTTGACATTTGGAGACTGAAAACCTCTCCACGAGGAAAATCTCATCATGAGCCCCTCACACAGGTAAAGGGTTGTTACAGTGTATCAGACATTGAAGTATATTTTCGCCTAACCCAACATTGCTCTGCTCACTTTTATAGTAGGTGACGAGTTCCTGCAGAGAGGTGAACGTTTTCCGAGGAGAGACGTAGAATCCTCCATTGTCCAGAGTACGGATCTTGTAATGCTTCACCATGTTTCCAGACTGGCCGGTGTAGTCTCTGACAGAAAGTGAGTAACAGCCTGCAAAAATATCAGTAAAGGAGGTCACACATCTCCAAAGTGACTCCAATGGATTTTGTCCAGGTAAGGGATGTAAATCTGTGAAATAGCATTTTTCTGGGATGCACATAATTCTTACAATCTGTCAATAAAGTCAACAAGTTGTGAGCAGTCCTGATATATACAGCTTTATGTGCAATATTTGCCTCAGTAGTGCAAGGAAAACATGCAAAAATCTCCCACAATGCAAGAGAGCATAGCATGCAGAGCGGGCACTTAACTAGGAGCACTCTAGATGTCATACCCAAAACACGCACTCTCACTCACCTTTCATGGTCTCACTGTCCCTTATCATGAATGATCCGGCCTGGTTTTCGGGGGACAACAGCTGCCGCTCAGCCTCTTTCCTGCCAACACCCTTGAAATACCATCTGCAAAAAGGAAACATTTAGAGTAAGTCCAATTTCCTAAACATAAATTTGAACATTCAGGAGATGGAGCTCTGTGTTGTCTTGACTACTAAAGCTTTTTTTTTTTTTTTTTTTATAGGTGTGCCATTCTGTCGACCAATTGCTCCCCTGTGACATGGGTGTTGAGTGGTTAAGATGGCAGTGGGAGGCTTTTTGAAAACCTCTAGGCATTCCTTCTCATGGCAGGGTTTAACAGATTGGTCAAAAAGCAATAAATTGCAATACCCTATGTGGACTAAAAGTATAAGTGAAAAGGAAATAAAGGTAATTAAAAAATAAAAAAACAGATATACAGTGAACCTCCCCAAAAGATCACCTGTTTGATCACCTGAAGACTATCTACTTATCCAGAATAGAGTTCCTTTGATGGATCTTCTGTCCACTATACATTATGTATAGTGACCATTTTCTTTTTGGGTGATCATCCCAAAGAGGTTAGGTTATGTTGGCTTATCCAGCCATAAAGAAAATGGTGAGGTGTCAAAAATCCAACACACTCGACTCTTCAGATTATCTATAAATGATAAATGAGGCTGAACTGCAATACCAACCACAGCCTAAAGACAGGAGTGGAACTGTATCTGGCAACAACTTTCTAGCAGAGAGATGAGGAAGGTAGGACAAACATGATATAATTCAGGATACTTACTCCTCAGACTCCAGGGAGTCGACCCGTCCCACATAATTGCTGGGGATATAACCTTCTTCTCCTGTACGTGTCAAGCGGGCTCTCCACCATTCACCAGATCTAAAGCAAGAAGGAAAAGTTATGTCTAAGCTCTGTTTTATTGGTCCTATATACCCTAAATTGTCCCATTATTAGAGCCCACTGCCTTTTCGCAATTGGATCTTCCCTGTATAGAAATTACACCTGGGACCCCAGAGTGCAGCCTAAAATCCAGTGATCATTTTTCTGTGGATAAGTTTCAGTGTGAATCCACATTAAACGAAAAATCCAATGATTGGAGTGAGGCCTGGTCAACAGGAGGAGCGCAGTCAGGAAACTGAAACCAAGTACAACGTTGGTGCCTAACATGTCTGAATGGATGGGCCATAACCACAAATGACCTGATCTTGCGTTATTGTGTTTAAAGGAAATAGAAAAACTCCAGAGGTGTAAAAGAGCAGAAATTGTATCACTGAGCAGTGGAAAACATTGCCTGGTCATATTGATCCAGATCTCGATGGAAACATGCTGATGGAGGGAATGGCAGAATATGACACAAGCAGCATGAATCGGTGGCCCTTCCTGTCAGATGTTTGGCTGGTGGTGGTATTGATGCGGGAAGGTTTCTTGTTTCACACTGTCTTCTCTAATACCTGTGGATTGACATTTGGACAGTAGGGCTTATCTAAGCATTGTAAACAACCAAGGGTATCCCTTTATGGCAGTAGTTTTTCCGATGGCAGAAAAAGAATGTCAGCAGGACAAAGCAGTATTCACAAGGGTCCTATAGTCATGGATTGGCTCCAGGAACATGACAGGAAGCTTTCCTTACTTTCCCAGCCACCGCAGTCCTCAGATCTTTATCCTATAACATTTCTGTGAGAACGTCAGAATCTTTATCTAATGTGCAGTGTGAACTATAAGAAACAATCCTGTCCACATGGGCAGATATTTATATAAAACAATGTCATCCCTTAGTGGGATTTATTCTTTGATGAATTGCTGTGGTTCAAATGGCCAAAAGAGGTCAAACCTGCTACTATATGGGTCTCTAATAAAGAGCACACTCAGTGTAGCTGCTATATACAGCATTTGACAAGGACATGTAAAACCTTTACTAGGTTACAGGGAAATTTTTGTGAAAAAAACTGATTTTCCAAGTGAAATTTTCCCTTATGAATCATTGGGACAAGAGCATGCTGGCGGCACGTAGGGGAAATAAGTGCGGAAAGCCACCCAGCAACAGGTTTTACAGGAAAACGTGACAAAAAGAAAAGAGTGACAGCTCTTGTTACCCGGTCTAGTGACTTTTTTTTTGTGTAGTAACCAGAGGACACTGTTCAGCTTCATATTAATGTTAGCTTCGGAGTAAGGTAGGGCATAAAATGTCAGTGACTACATCACAGGAAGATGTACAGTATATATCTTACTGATCTTGTGGCTGTAAAATATAAATCTTGTGGCAGCAAATATATGAAGCGTGTGAACCTGGTGTGTTATTCTCAAGACAACGCCTCTGAAGAGGTCTTGTATTGTATGAGTCTTTATATTTACTTCCCCTCACACTATAAAAGAAAAAGAAGCGCTCCATAGTGCATTAACCGGTCAAGTTGATATTCACAGTAGTTTACTGGAAGCGCTTACCCGGTAGGTTGTGCTAGTAAACCAGGCACAACACTGTTAAAGGGGTAGTCCAGTGGTGAAAAATGTATCCCCTATCCTAAGGATAGGGGATAAGTTTGAGATCGCGGGGGGTCCGACCGCTGGGGCCCCCCGCGATCTCTCTGTACGGGGCCCCTGCTCTCCGCCGAGATAGCGGGTGTCGACCTCCGCACGAGGCGGCGGCCGACACGCCCCCCTCAATACATCTCAATGGCAGAGCCGGAGATTGCCGAAGGCAGCGCTTCGGCTCTGCCATAGAGCTGTATGGAGGGGGCGTGTCGGCCGCCGCTTCGTGCGGAGGTCAACACGCCCCCTTCCCGCGGGCTGTCGGGGCTCCGTACAGGAGATCTCGGGGGGCCCCAGGGGTCGGACCCCCCGCGATCTGCAACTTATCCCCTATCCTTAAGATAGGGGATAAGTTGTAAACCACTGAGTCACCACTGGACTACTCCTTTAAGAGTTTCCAAAATGCAGCCAGTCCCGCCACCACATAGGTGTAATGGTTACAGCAACCTCCAAATACTCCCAAGGGACTTCAATAGGCGCAGAAAGGATGAGGAGTTATAGATGTATACACGATAGCATTTATTTGTTCTGCAAATAAATGCTATCGTGTATACATCTATAACTCCTCATCCTTTCTGCGCCTATTGAAGTCCCTTGGGAGTATTTGGAGGTTGCTGTCCCCTCACACTATGTATCCTGAATAGCCCTTCAGTACTTACTCCTCCAGTAGCTGTAAATGATCTCCTTTCTGAAAGGTCAGATCATCGGGGTGCACGGCGTCATAATCATATAAAGCCACGAGAAGGGCCGCATCATCACCTGCAAGCAAACACATACTTCATTTCATGTACCACAGAACTACATTCTCCATCGTGTGCTGCTAATCTAGGGTGTCCAAACCTATCATGTGTACATAACCCTATCCTATGTCATACTGACTGCTGAACTATATATCTAACCCTGTGATGCGTCATACTGTCTGCTGATCTACTGTATCTAATCCTTTAATATGTGATACTGTCGGCTAAACTGTGTATCTAATCTTTCCATGTGTGATACTGTCTGCTGAGCTACTGTGTTTAAGACTATCATGAGCTATACTGTCTGGTAGGTTGCTGTACCTACGTTTATCACAGGTGATGCTGTTTCTGAGTGGTCCTATCATGTGTACAGTGATCCCTCAACTTACAATGGTCTCAACATACAATAGTTTCAACATACAGTGAACTTTTCTGGACCATCGTAAGTTGAAACCAGACTCAACATACAATGTAAATACAGTCAAGATCTGTGATACCTGTCAATGGCCGGAAGAACCGACCAATCAGAATGGGCATTCACTGGTAAAACCCCTGTATTACTGAAGCGTATGCACTGAGAGTGTCTGGAAGTGCCCCCTACAGTACAGGGAGGTATTACATGTTCTGTACACTTTACCTGTACCAGGGTTAGCTGCTCCTTTGGACACCAGGTGAGGGTGACTCCATTACTTTTTAGGACACTGTGTACTGTACAGGACCCTGAAGAAGCTCCTGTCCTCTACATAGACCAGTGTTTCCCAAGCAGAGTGGCCCCAGCTGTTGCAAAACTACAACTCCCAGCATGCCCGGACAGCCGTTGGCTGTCCGGGCATGCTGGAAGTTGTAGTTTTGCAACAGCTGGAGGCTCCCTGCTTGGGAAACACTGACATAGACAGTGATTTACAGCTCTCAGCAGATCTTACTTACTTTTATATGTAAGGACTTGCTTTATCTATATTAGCCATCTACTTATTTTTCTTTAATCCTCACTTTTTCCTATTTTTGGATGACATTTTGGTGCCTTTAGAACCAATTACCAGGTTTCCATAGAGTTATGGTCTCAACATACAATGGTTTCAACATACAATGGTCGTCTTGGAACCAATTCATATTGTAACTTGAGGGACCACTGTAATACTGTCTGCTTGTTTACTGTATCTAAGCCTATTCGGGATGCTGTGTTCAGCTGATATATCTATTCCTGTGATATTCTGCAAGGTTGTGTATCTAGGCCTGTCATATGTATACACTGTCTGCTAAGATTGTGTATCCACTTCAGGAAACCATATGCAGCACTACATTCTTTATGATGTAGAGGACCTGATATGCTCTACTGTATTTTTGTGCTACTTCTTCTATGAGCCCCTTTGACATGATGGTCACTTACCTCCACCGCTTGAGATCTCTTTTGGTTTATTCTGTAAAATAATTGATATAAACAAATCAATAATTGATAGAAAATAAAAAAAAATTTTAAGTTCCTGACAACCGCCATTGTAAATGCTACTTTGTGGCACCCAGAACATTTGTCAACCCCACCCCTGAGAGTGATACTGATCTTATAGATTTACTAGTTGGGCGATTTTCTGCTAGAATCATTACTATAGCTGTACATTTAGCCTCCACTTTTAGATGTGGACACCCAGGGGATAAGATGTCTGATTGCAGGGGGCCCGCCGCTTGGGACCCCCACATTCTCCCTGCTGCACCCGGCATTCGTTTAGAGCGTTGGGTGCAGCACCGGAGGCTCGTGACGGTACGGCCACAGCCCCTCCATGCAAGTCTATGGCCGTCATGCCCCCTCCCATAGACTTGCATTGAGTGGGCATGGCCGTGATGTCACGAGCCTCTGCCCCCCTTCGCCAGTCATTCGGCACGGAGCGAAGTTCACTCCATGCACCGGATGTCTGGGGTGCCACAGCCGAGATCGCGGGGGTCCCCAGCGACGGGACCTCCGCGATCAGACATCCTATCCCCTATCCTTTAAGGGCTGGTCCTGCAGGGCTCCTGCTAATGGGAACTGCGTTCCTGCTGTGGAAAAAGGGCAGGAACTTCGTTCCCATGAGTTCCTGCAGGACTTGAGCCCTGTAGACACCATTCATGTAACAATTTGGGGAAGTGTCAGTACTTCTGTACACAGATGGTATGAAGCAATTGGTTTAGTGCAATAGCTTCCTACTTTTTTTTGAGCAACCATGCAAAACTGATGCTTTTTCACATCCGGCTGTAATAAGAGAATTTCCAAGCCATTGGTTTGATTTCCCTGTAGATTATAAAACACAATCTCCACTTTTTGCAAGACAAGAATATTTTGGAAATAAGGAGCTTTCCTTGAGAATGAGAAACTGTAAAAAAAAAGTCACCAGTGTTATCCGCCAGTACCTGGAAAGGCCCTGAGAAATGGAGCCTGCTAAATCCTGGTCCCTGGCATGGCTACCAGTTTTATTCCTGATTTCCAGCATGGCTCTCTCTCTCATACTTGGTCCTATGCATAGCTCCCCATATTATTTCTATTGTCTCTAATTTCTGGTCCCCAGCATGGCTCTTCATCTTATACCTGACCCCATGCTTAGCTCCCCATCTCATTCCTAGTCCTCAGCATGACTCCTCATCTCCATCCAGAACCCATGCAAAATTGCCATCTAAATCTTGGTCCTTAGAATGGCTCCTCTCTTATCCCTGGTCCCCAGCATGACTCCTAATTTTATTCCTGGTCCCATGCATGGCTCCCCATTTTATTCCTGGTCCACAGCATGGCCCCCTATCTCCAACCTGGTCTCCTATCCCCATCTCCTACCTAATCCTGTGTTACGCCGAGCGCTCCGGGTCCCTGCTCCTCCCCGGAGCGCTCACGGCGTCTCTCTCCCTGCAGCTCCCCGGTCAGACCCGCTGACCGGGAGCGCTGCACTGACATTGCCGGCGGGGATGCGATTCGCATAGCGGGACGCGCCCGCTCGCGAATCGCATCCCAAGTCACTTACCCGTCCCGGTCCCCGGCTGTCATGTGCTGGCGCGCGCGTCTCCGCTCTCTAGGGCGCGCACGCCAGCTCTCTGAGACTTAAAGGGCCAGTGCACCAATGATTGGTGCCTGGCCCAATTAGCCTGATTAGCTTCCACCTGCTCCCTGCCTATATCACATCACTTCCCCTGCACTCCCTTGCCGGATCTTGTTGCCTTGTGCCAGTGAAAGCGTTTAGTGTTGTCCAAAGTCTGTGTTACCAGATCTCCTGCTTTCCATTTTGACTACGAACCTTGCCGCCTGCCCCGACCTTCTGCTACGTCTGACCTTGCCTCTGCCTAGTCCTTCTGTCCCACGCCTTCTCAGCAGTCAGCGAGGTTGAGCCGTTGCTAGTGGATACGACCTGGTTGCTACTGCCGCAGCAAGACCATCCCGCTTTGCGGCGGGCTCTGGTGAACACCAGTAGCCTCTTAGAACCGGTCCACCAGCACGGTCCACGCCAATCCCTCGCTGACACAGTGAATCCACAACCTGTAAGCCGAATCGTGACATCCTGGTCCCCAGCATGGCTCTTCATCTCATTCCTAGACCCCAGCATGGCACAGCATCTCATTCCTGTTCCCCAGCATGGATCTCCATTCTCATTCCTGGTCCCCAGTATGGCTCTCCATTCTGATTCCTGGTCCACAGCATGGCTCTCCATTCTCATTCCTGATCCCCAGCATGGCTCTCCATTCTCATTCCTGGTCCCCAGCATGGCTCTCCATTCTCATCCCTGGTCCCCAGCATGGCTCTTCATCTCATTCCTGGACCCCAGCATGGCTCAGCATCTCATTCCTGGTGCCCAGCATGGCTCTCCATTCTCATTCCTGGTCCCCAGCATGGCTCTCTATTCTCATTCCATGTCCCCAGCATGGCTCTCTATTCTCATTCCTGGTCCCCAGCATGGCTCTCCATTCTCATTCCTGGTCCCCAGCATGGCTCTCCATTCTCATTCTTGGTCCCCAGCATGGCTCTCCATTCTCATCCTGGTCCCCAGTATGGCTCTCCATTCTGATTCCTGGTCCACAGCATGGCTCTCCATTCTCATTTCTGGTCCCCATCATGGCTCTCCATTCTCATTCCTGGTCCCCAGCATGGCTCTCCATTCTCATCCCTGGTCCCCAGCATGGCTCTTCATCTCATTCCTGGACCCCAGCATGGCTCAGCATCTCATTCCTGGTGCCCAGCATGGCTCTCCATTCTCATTCCTGGTCCCCAGCATGGCTCTCTATTCTCATTCCATGTCCCCAGCATGGCTCTCTATTCTCATTCCTGGTCCCCAGCATGGCTCTCCATTCTCATTCCTGGTCCCCAGCATGGCTCTCCATTCTCATCCCTGGTCCCCAGCATGGCTCTTCATCTCATTCCTGGACCCCAGCATGGCTCAGCATCTCATTCCTGGTGCCCAGCATGGCTCTCCATTCTCATTCCTGGTCCCCAGCATGGCTCTCTATTCTCATTCCATGTCCCCAGCATGGCTCTCTATTCTCATTCCTGGTCCCCAGCATGGCTCTCCATTCTCATTCCTGGTCCCCAGCATGGCTCTCCATTCTCATTCTTGGTCCCCAGCATGGCTCTCCATTCTCATCCTGGTCCCCAGTATGGCTCTCCATTCTGATTCCTGGTCCACAGCATGGCTCTCCATTCTCATTCCTGGTCCCCAGCATGGCTCTCCATTCTCATTCCTGGTCCCCAGCATGGCTCTCCATTCTCATCCCTGGTCCCCAGCATGGCTCTTCATCTCATTCCTGGACCCCAGCATGGCTCAGCATCTCATTCCTGGTGCCCAGCATGACTCTCCATTCTCATTCCTGGTCCCCAGCATGGCTCTCCATTCTCATTCCTGGTCCCCAGCATGTCTCTCTATTCTCATTCCTGGTCCCCAGCATGGCTCTCTATTCTCATTCCTGGTCCCCAGCATGGCTCTCCATTCTCCTTCCTTGTCCCCAGCATGGCTCTCCATTCTCATTCCTGGTCCCCAGCATGGCTCTCTATTCTCATTCCTGGTCCCCAGCATGGCTCTCTCTTCTCATTCCTGGTCCCCAGCATGGCTCTATATTCTCATTCCTGGTCCCCAGCATGTCTCTCTATTCTCATTCCTGGTCCCCAGCATGGCTCTCTATTCTCATTCCTGGTCCCCAGCATGGCTCTCTATTCTCATTCCTGGTCCCCAGCATGGCTCTCTATTCTCATTCCTGGTCCCCAGAATGGCTCCCCATCTCATTCCTAGTTCCAGCATGGCTCCCCATTTCATTCCTAGTTGCAGCATGGCTCCTCATCTCATTCCTAGTTCCAGCATGGCTCCCCATCTCATTCCTAGTCCTAGTATGGCTCTCAAATTAATTTCTGGTTCCCTGCATGGCTAACTATTTTATTTTTGTTAACAGCATGCCTCCCCTCTGATTCTCAATCTCATGCATAGCTTCTCATTTTATTACTTGTCCTCAGCATAGTTCCCCACTTTTTCTAGTTTCCAGCGCGGGTCCTGATCTTATTTGTGGTCCTAAGCATAACTCTTCTTTCATTAGTGGTCTCCAACGTGACTTGACTCTCATTCCTAGTCTTCAGCATTGCACCCTTTTTATTCTTAGTCCCCAGCATGGCTCCCCTTTCATCACTGGACCCCAGCATGGCTTCCTATTTTATTTCTGGTCCCCAGCATGACCCCCATCTTCTTACTGGTCCCATGCATTGTTCCCCATCTAATTTCTAGTCCACAGCATGGCTCCCCATCTTATTCCTAGTCCCCAGCATGGCTTCTCATCTCTATCCCGGACCCATGCATTATTCCCATCTAATCCTGGTCCTTAGCATGGCTCCTCTCATCCCTGGTCCCTAGTATCACCCCTTGTTTTATTCCTGGTCCCCAGCATGACCCCCCCCCCCATGTCCTACCTGGTCTAAATCTTCATCTTATTTCTAGTCCTCAGCATGACTCTGCATCTCCTTCCTAGACCCCAGCATGTCTCTCCATCTCATTTCTCGTCCCCTGCATTGCTAACTATCATATTGTTGTTGACAGCATGGCTCCCCTCTCACTCTCAGCCTCATGCATAGCTTCCCATTTCATTCCTGATCCCCAGCATGGTCCTTTCACTTCTTCCTAGTTTCCAGCATGGGTCCATATCTCATTTGTGATCCTCAGCCTTACTCCTTATTCATTACTGGTCTTCAACATGGCTCCTCTCTCATTACTAGTTTCCAGCATTGCTTCCCTTTTTATTTCCGGTCCCTAGCATGGCTCCCACACGTATTCTTAGTTCTCAGCATGACTCCTATCTTATTTCTCATATCTAGCAATGTCTACTCTTCTATTCCTTGTCCCCAGCATGACTTTCCCCTCTGTCTTAGTCCCCAGCAAGGCTCCTCTTCCCAATGCAGCCTGACATGAACTGCTTCCTCCCTGTCTCTGACAGCAGAATGCAACACTTGCTGGTGCTGGAAATACCTCTCCCCCTGATTTATCAGTACCAATGATATGGTTCCGCGCTGCGGTATCTGTAGGCGCTATATAAATAAGTAAATAAAATAAATATGGCACAATGCTGGCAGCATCTTACCAATGTGTGATCTGTTTAAGGAGAATCAAACTAACAATTTTGCTAAAAAAAAAAAAAAAGTGGTCTTTAGTTTGATAAGTACAGGGTCTGCTTATAGAGGGACAGTTTCTATAGATTATAATGGGGGAAATAGTTCTTAGAAAAAAAAAGGGTCTTTAATGGGGGTGGTCTTCTCAAATGAGTGATTTCTATTGGGAGGTTTCATTGTATTTATTCCAGATGATAGCTGCTTCTTCTGCTATGAGGGAATATAAAGGCTGTCAGGTGCACCCCCTTGACTGTTGGGATTTCTTACACTAAATTACATTCATTTCAACTAGTGTTGGACATCGGGACATAGAACATCAGTTACCAACACCACTGAACACCAGGACCAGGGCACTTTAGTGGCACTTCACTGGACACCAATATTGAGAGACTCTACCACTGGATACCTTTACTAGGACACTACACCACTTGACATCAGGACATTGAGACTACACCACTAGACACCAGAACACTGCACTAAACTACTGGACACAAATACTATGGCACTACACCACTGGACATATGAGGATTGCACTAAGCTCCAAGATAAGGACACTATATCACTGGATGACAATACAAAATGGGACACTTCACCACTGAACACTTGGACAGAAAGAATAAGCCATTGGACACCAAAACTGGTTCCTACACCAATGGATACCATGATTGGAACATTAAATCACTAGACATCCGTAGCAGGGCACTAAACCACTGGACACAAAAACTGGGGCACTACAACACTGGAGAATTAAAACTGGGATAGTATAAATGCATAGACATTAAACCACTGGACACTAGGATGTTAAACCACTAAACACCAATACTGGGACACTACACCACTGGATACCAGAACAACAAACCGCTGGATACCAGGAGCAGTATATTAAACCACAGAACATCAGTACTGGGGCACTACACTACTAGACACCAGGACCCAGACCTTTGGACACCAATACTGGGACACTAGTGCACTGATACAAGGACTGGGAGATCGAACACATAATTTTAACCACCAGGACATTAAACAACTCCACCTCAGATTCTGGGCATACAGACTATGGCACATTAAACCCCTGGCGACCAGGGACTAAAGCACAGCAAACACAAATAGAACATTAGCTCATGATAAGTTTTATGTTTTGTGCATTAAAAATGATACTAATTTAGTGGATCAAGGTTTCTGCAAACTGTCCAAAAATAGATGATGTTAAACTAAGACCCATTGTATCAAGTTTTACATAAGGGGAAGTTGGAGAATAGCACTTGTGGTTTCCCAGTCCTGCACCTCTTCTGAGAAATTTCTGAAATTTTACAGTAATGTTGTGGGACTTAGAGAAGGTTAGGGCATTGAGTAACTGAAATGCCGACATCATGACACAATAGTGGATGGGACTTGGTGTTGAATAACACAAAGGAAGTCATTCAACACATGCAAAACATAAGAAGAAAAATGCAAAGCCCTCAGTGGTGTATCATTTCACACTTATCATTGGTGTGAAAATAAATAACCGTCATCACACCCCAATGTGAGTACTCAGGGGACCCGCTTCATGGTGAATTCGGAGAGCTGTAATTTGATGTTACAGCATAGTTATTGGACACCCCTCAATGGTTTAATAGTGCAATGTAAATATACATGGTATGACCTCATCAAACATGATGGTGGCCCATGACATCATTCATGATCAGTTGATGGCACCAGGTTTTGCTTTCGCACCAGGGAGTAAGAACTTTACAGTAACAAACAACTGACAATGGATATAAAAAAAAGAATTATGCCAGACAACGCCATGTTTGTATTGTCCTAAGTTAAATTATAATGTATACCATATATAGTGTAAAAATATCATATATATCTAGATATAGCATATACAGTGTAATTATATACAGATATATATATATATCTATAGTGTATACAATCTAATGGTACAGTTTAGTAGTATATATGCATCTGGTTATAGTATGTACAGTGTAATAATATATAAGTTATTGTATTAGTGCATACAGGGTAAAAATATGTTGTACATCAATTAATAGAATATACAGTGTAATAATAGAGTATATATTAAGAGTGTATACAGTGTAATAATATGCATGTAGTTATCACATACAAGAACATGCTATACATCTAGTTATAGTGTGTATAGTGTAAAAATATACAATACATTTAGATACGTAATAATATTCTATTCTATATATCTAGCTATAACACACACAATGTAAAGATATACTATACTGAGATACCAAAATATAACATAAATGTTAACGGTATGTACAGTATATATGTATATATATATATATAATATTTTTTTTTAGTTATTTTGGTATATACAGTGTAATAATATGCTATACATCTAGCTATAAAGTATACAGAATTTTAATACACCATGTATCTAGTTTTAGCATATGCAGTTTTCATATACTGTATATTTAGATATAAACCTAGATATAAAATATACAATGTAATAATACACTATAAAAGTAGTTATAGCGTACGCAGTGTAAAAATATTCTTTATATCTATTTGCAGTGCATTTAGTGTAATCATGTGTATATCTAGTTAAAGCATATATAATGTAATAATGTACCCTATATCTAGTAAGTCTGGTATACTGTGTAATAATATACTACATATCCAGTTACAGTGTATGCTATGTAAAAAATGTTATGTATTTATATCAAGTTGGCGCATTGACAGTGTAATATATGTATGAGTTATAGAGTAATAATATACTATACATCTAGTAACAGAGTATACAGTGTTTGCTATACTACATAATGAGAAAGAAAATATTTAATATTTTATAATATTTTACTATAAATCTACCGTAGTTATAGCATATACAGTGTAAAAAAAAAAATATATATATATATATATAGAGCAGGAAAGCAGCACTCCAGGGTAAAAAAGTGCTCGGGTGCCTACTGTGTCGGGTCTAGGTTGGGGACCCCTCCAAACACAGAAAAATTTAATAGACAGTGGCACACCAGGTGTCAGCAAAAAAAAAGGTGATTTATTCAAAAGACATGTTAGGCAACGTTTCAGCTGGCTCACCCAGCCATTTTCAAGCCTTGAAAATGGCTGGGTGAGCCAGCTGAAACGTTGCCTAACACGTCTTTTGAATAAATCACCTTTTTTTTGCTGACACCTGGTGTGCCACTGTCTATTACATTTTTATATATATATATATATATATATATGTATATATATACATATATACATACACACACACTGTATATACTCGAGTATAAGCTGACCCGAATAGAAGCCGAGGCCCCTAATTTCACCCCAAAAACCCAGGAAAAGTTATTGACTCAACTATAAGCATAGGGTGGGAAATACATCAATCTCCCTGTCATCATCCAGACCACCGTCCTTAAAGGGGTATTCCAGGCAAAAACTTTTTTATATATATCAACTGGCTCAAGAAAGTTAAACAGATTTGTAAATTACTTCTATTAAAAATCTTAATCCTTTCAGTACTTATGAGTTTCTGAAGTTAAGTTTGTTCTTTTCTGTCTAAATCCTCTCTGATGACACCTGTCTCGGGAAACGCCCAGTTTAGAAGAGGTTTGCTATGGGGATTTGCTTCTAAACTGGGTGTTTTCCGAGACAGGTGTCATCAGAGAGGACTTAGACAGAAAAGAACAACTTTAACTTCAGAAGCTCATAAGTACTGAAAGGATTAATAATTTTTAATAGAAGTAATTTACAAATCTGTTTAACTTTCTGGAGCCAGTTGATATATATATATATATATATATATATATATATATATATATATATAAAAAAGTTTTATCCTGGATAACCCCTTTAACAACCCCGTCATTAACACCCTGTCATCATCCAGACCCCCGTCATCATCACCGCCTGTCAATCCCTTCAATCAGTAGTCTTCAACCTGCAGACCTCCAGATGTTGCAAAACTACAACTCCCAGCATGCCTGGACAGCCATCGGCTGTTTGGGCATGCTGGGAGTTGTAGTTTTGAAACATCTGGAGGTCCACAGGTTGAAGACCACTGCCGGGCCTTCGTCATCATCCAGACCTCCCTTTAGTTTTTTACTCATCTCCCCTCTGTGAGAAGGAAGGGTGAGCTGGTCCGGACCATCTATGCTGCAGGGACCGTCCGGTGGGGAGGGTTAGTCGTTCTGGGCTGTCCATCTTCACCGGGAGGCCCTCTTCTCCGGGCCCGGCCCCGGACTAGTGACGTTGCCTTGACGACGACGCACAGGGACGTTCATGCGCAGGGACCGGCGTCCCTGTGCGTTGTCGTCAAGGCAATGTCACTAGTCCGAGCCCGGAGCGGAGAAGAGGGCCTCCCGGTGAAGATGTACAGCCCGGAACGACTAACCCTCCCCACCGGACGGTCCCTGCAGCATAGATGGCCCAGACCAGCTCAGTTTTGCAACATCTGGAGGTCCGCAGGTTGAAGACCACTGAAAGGGATTGACAGGAGGAGAGTTCACTCAAGTATAAGCATGAAAAATCGTGCTGAAAAACTCAGCTTATACTCGAGTATATATGGTAGTTACAGTGTATGTTGTGAACTAATATATACATCTATTTATAGAGTACACAGTGTAATATACTATATATCTAGTTGCAGTTTCTACTTCAATACTATGAGGATGCAGTCTATACAGTATAATCACATATCTAGTTATTGTTAATACAGTATATATGTAGTTAGTAGAATATTATATCTCACCGTTCCAGTTATAGATGTGGGATCTTTGACGTAACGTCGTCGCTCTGTCTCAGGAGTGGACTCACATTTTTTGTCCAGCACTGAGTTGGGTTTGGACGTGATGCAGCCCATGCTGTTGGTAGGGTTGTTGTTGGGCTGCGGTAAGGTGGGTGCAGCGAGGGGTGACAGCACCAGGAACAGCCCGAATGTTTTCTAACCTAAAACTTCATGATTCCCAGACAGGAAGCAGTGAGTCCCTAGAAGCAATAAAAACGACAGGACAGCTAAAAAGTGACACCTTGTCAGAATGGCTGAACGCTCGAGTGACATGAACTTCTCTTTTCAAGAGCAGAATAAACATGAAATGAGCTTCCTTCTTGAGAAAAAAAAAGCAGAACTGGCGGGTAAGGGACAAACCCAGAGAGGACAGGGGACAGAGAAGCCCTTTACTGTCCTCAAGAACAACACACATCCCTGTGTCATCCTCTGATGTCAAACATTCACAAATTCTATGTAGCCATATATGGGTAATCTATCTGATCCTTGGAAAGTTGGATGATGAAGATGAATGCGTGCCAGTACTACTCCTGAACAGCAAAGGCTGTCTATAAGGCTACCACGGGCAGTGTCACCCAGCTTACCTAGAGCCCTGAACAGTCATTACTGCCAATAGAATTATCATAGGAATTTCCACCACATGGAGGCCACACACACTACTGAGCCTCATTTTGACTTGTTTTAAAGGGGTACTCCAGTGAAAAACTTTTTTTTTTAAATCAACTGGTGCCAGAAAGTTAAACAGATTTGTAAATTATTTCTATTAAAAAATCTTAATCCTTCCTGTACTTATTAGCTGCTGAATACAGTGGAAATTCTTTTCTGTTTGAAACACAGAGCTGTCTGCTGACATCACGAGCACAGTGCTCTCTGCTGACATCTCTCTCCATTTTAGGAACTGTCCAGAGTAAAAGGAAATCCCCATAGCAAACATATGCTGTTCTGGACAGTTCCTAAAATGGACAGAGATGTCAGCAGAGAGCACTGTGCTCATGATGTCAGCAGAGAGCTCTGTGTTTCAAAAAGAAAACAATTTCCACTGTAGTATTCAGCAGCTAATAAGTACAGGAAGGATTAAGATTTTTTAATAGAAGTAATTTACAAATCTGTTTAACTTTCTGGCACCAGTTGATTAAAAAAAAAAAAAGTTTTTCACCGGAGTACCGCTTTAAGGACATTACATCAAAGTTGGATCAGCCTGTAGTGTGGTTTTCCCCTTTGATTTTGAGTGTGACTCCATATCCAGACCTCCATGGGTTGATAAATTTGATTTCCATTGATAATTTTTGTGTGATTTTGTTGTCAGCACATTCAACTATGTAAAGAGGAAAGTATTTCATACGATTAGTTCATTCATTCAGATCTAGGATGTGTTATCTTGGTGTTCCCTTTATTTTTTTGAGCAGTGTAGATACCAAGTTCATTCAGCTTAGTCAGGGTCCTGTACAGTAACGATAGCCAAAACAGCTACAACAAATATTGTCACCCAGCTTACCAAGGGATATGAACAGCAGTGACTGTATATACAGCTAACATAATTACTGTCACCCATCTTACCAAGCGTCCTGAACAGTAGTGACTGTATAAACTGCTACCCTAATTACTGTCACCCAGCTTACTAAGGGTCCTGAACAACAGTGACTGTAGATACAGCTACCATTATGACTGGCACCAAGCTAACCGAGGGTTCTGAACAGGGACGTACACAGACATTTTGGGAAACAGGCTCAAGATGAAAAAAAGGGCACTTCTAATAAAAAAAATGTTTGTAAAAACCTTACATGTTAACACAACACAGTTCCTGAGGTAAGGGACCTTCAGCAGTCATGTCAGCTGAATGGGACCTGCATGACCCCACGAAGGTCCCAATCAGTAAGGGCATTATAGGGCAGGTGTATTAAAAGGGCAGGGGCTTAAGCCCCCTTTTAGGTCTATGTGTGCACGTCCCTGGTTCTGTACAGCATTGGCTATAGAGCTATCACAGAAATGTTTACTTTAGCTTCACCTGGGTTCTGTAAAGCAGTATTCGGTTCAATACTGCTACCTAAGGGATTATCACCCATCTTACTTAGACTCCTTAAAGGGGTATTCCAGGAAAAAACTTTTTTTTATATATCAACTGGCTCCAGAAAGTTAAACAGATTTGTAAATTACTTCTATTAAAAAATCTTAATCCTTTCAATAATTATCAGCTGCTGAAGTTGAGTTGTTGTTTTCTGTCTGGCAACAGTGCTCTCTGCTGACATCTCTGCTTGTCTCGGGAACTGCACAGTGTAGAGGAGGTTTGCTATGGGGATTTGCTTCTAAACTAGGCAGTTCCCGAGACACATGTCATCAGAGAGCACTTAGACAGAAAAGAAAAACTCAACTTCAGCAGCTCATAAGTACTGAAAGGATTAAGATTTTTTTATAGAAGTAATTTACAAATCTTTTTAACTTTCTGGAGCCAGTTGATATATATAAAAAAGTATTTTCCTGGATAACAAATAAGACAGTCAATGAGACAGTATCATGGTATAGTTAGGAATATCTGCCATTCAGTTCTGTAGGAAATATCACAGCCATAATGTTTTAAATAATATGGATGAGACCAGTATACACCAGTTCTGATCTAATATGGACAGCGTAAAGTGAACTTCCACCTGTGAGTAACATTAACTCTATAGTCATTTGCTTTTCCTTCTATTTTTGCCCTATGCTAGTGGTCTAAATCTGTGGCCCTCCAGTTGTTGAAAACTTCAACTCCCATCATGCCCAGACTGCCGTTAGAGTAGAAGTTTTACAACATCTGGAGGTGCACAGTTTCAGACCACTACCCTATGCAAAGCAGAAAAAACATGTGTTAAACCATCAGCATGCCCCTGTTTCAGTGTATAACAGCATTTTGCTGTAAAAAGGCTCAAGGGTCTGATGGCCGTTAATATCGCCCATTCAAACTCATTAACACATAAATACCTATTGATCATTTCTTTATCTAGTTGGATTTTCATGTGCTATTTAGTTTTGGACATTTATGGGTTAATAAGCAGGGTCATCATGCACACAAGGAAACACATAAATGTATTTACAATAAAGATGCTCCCTGCTTATTAATGGTTTACAGAAGATTTTCCCACAATAAACAGAGTAAAATCAAATGGAAAAGTAAAAATAGCGGCAAAAAAAAAAGAAACTGAAGGCATATTACATATACTCTGAACTTTGCATTTACTGCCTATAGAACCTATGGCCGAGCTTCACCTGTTCTTGCAAAGCTGGCCATGGACCCACCAGGACTGCTGTGGGCATCAAAACAATCCCCACATTATTAGAATAGAGGATCAGTCCATAAATGCCAACATACTTGCACCTGAAAGGACGCCCATAGACATTACAGTGCTGGCCGATCCCACCAATATATTAATGTTTTTAGACAATGTCAATTCCCTGCTGTAACGGACACAACAAATACTGAAAAAGGCATAAAAAGAACTGCTCCACCAGTACACATTCACAATGACCAGAAATGGACCAGCTAGCCATGAGCCCCCAGCGAGGGTCACAAAACTAGAAGACTTACCTTGCAACTTAGAGGTGTCATAACAGCTCTGACCGTACACAACGCTGCACGAGGAAAAGAGGAACCAAAGATGAGATATCAGCAGGAAACACTGGCTGTAAATACCTAACCACTGAACCCTACATAACCAGCTCACTGGAGCTCTACACACGTCATGCTTAGCTGGTCCTCCTACTGCCCCCCTTGGCCCTCACATTCCATTGGGTTTCTGTATAAATGGTGGTGAATAAAAGTATGGGATAATGCTTTCACTGTATTTATTAATGTTGAGCACCAAAATTTCCTTTATTGATTTGTCGATAAAGTCCTCACTTTCAGCTACAATATTTATCCGAAATGTGGCCGTGACTTTCTCCGTTTTCACAATCTAAGCCATTTATTAAAATTTTCGCCCCCGTATCCCGACTTTAGTACTCAGTGGAAGGAGGTGGAGCAGTCTTACTATTCCACGGTTGTTTGTGCCAGGGACATGCTGATTCAATCCCGCTTCATTCTGCGCCTTTATTATACCTGTGAAGTTGAAGCGGATTGGGGTCTCGCCCTCGGATATCTGTTTTAGGTGTGGGTGGGATTGAAGTGGGGACGCTGTTTTATACAGTATGGAGCTGTTCGTGTCGTGTGTGGCCCTGTTTTGGAGTGAGGTTATGCAGTTTTTGGCAGATCTCTTAGAGTTTCTATTCCTTTTGGTCCCGAAGGATTGCTTGCTGGGCCTTATTAAGGATGTGGAGTTGGGTTCCTATAGGCGTATTTTGACTAGCTTCCTGTTATTTTTTTTCCTGTAAAGTGGTGGTCATGACTTGGAAGGATTCCTGTCCCCTTCTCTCTGACTAGGTGGATCCATATGATCAATAATTATGTCTTACTGTACCAGGCCCTTTATCTTAGTTGTAAGCGTCCGAAAAAGTTCGATAAGGTTTGGATGCCTCAGTTGCTCTCAACGGATGCTCCTGTGCGTTCGTCTGGGTCTGATTAGTCTTGCTTAGTGTCCATGGTTGGATACTGGTGGTAATGGGGGGGAAGGGGGTGGCTCCGGGGGGTGCATGGTGGGTGACTGTGTTTGTCTGTGTGTTTGTCCCAGGCTGGTTATGTTTCAGGTTCGCACAGTGCTTGCCTACTATTTTATTCTTGGCCTATGCAATGTACTGGTTCCCTACATGCCATGTTTATTACACTATGAGTGCTGGTGGCTGCTTCCCTGTGGCCCATTATTTATGTTTTTTTCATGTGATTTTGGCTGGTGCTTTTGTGTTTCCCTGGATTTTTGCGATTCTTGTTTTTTGTGTTAAGGAAATTGCAAAAGTTGCCCCGTTTTTTTTGCATCCTATTCCCCGGCGAACCTTGACTTCTGTGAAAGAGGTTAACATAAATAAAACCTTTGTTTGGCGCATGCCCAAAAGTTCACAACATCCAAAAATCACGTTTAAGAATATGAGGGGAAATAGAAATAAAATAAAAACAGAAGTTAGTGATACATTCGGACCATGTACTTATCTTAGCATTCAAAAAAAAGTATCATACGGCAGTGTTTTCAAAGCGGAGCCTCCAGCTGTTGCAAAACAACAACTTCCAGCATTTCAGCACAGCCACTGACTGTCCAGGCATGCTGGGAGTTTAGCAACAGCTGGAGGCACCCTGTTTGGGAATCACTGGTGTAGAATACCCCTATGTCCACCCCTATGCAATTCCAATTTTACACTAACATGCTGGTGTTGCCGCATACTTTTTATTTTCACAAGAGGTAAAAGGGAAAAAAAAACCCAAAATTTGTAACGCAATTTCTCCTGAGTACGGAAATACCCCATGTGTGGTCATTAAATGCTCTGCGGATGCACAACAAGGCTCAGGAGTGAGAGCGCACAATGTACATTTGAGGCCTAAATTGGTGATTTGAACAGGGGTGGCTGATTTTACAGCGGTTCTGACATAAACGCAAAAAAATAAATATCCAAAAGTCGGCAAACACTTGTGGGGTGTTAAGGCTCACTGTACCCCTTGTTACGGTCCTTGAGGGGTGTAGTTTCCAAAATAGTGTGCCATGTTGTTGTTGTTTTTTTTTTTGCTGTTCTGGCACCATAGGGGCTTCCTAAATGCGACATGCCCCCCAAAAACCATTTCAGAAAAACTCACTCTCCAAAATCCCATTGTCGCTGCTTCCCTTCTGAGCCTTGCAGTGCACCCACAGAGCACTTAACATCCACATATTAGGTATTTCCTTACTCGAGAGAAATTGGGTTACAAATTTTAGGGTGATTTCTTTCCTTTTACCCCTTGTAAAAATTCAAAAACTGGGTCTACAAGAACATGCGAGTGTAAAAAATGATTCTGAATTTTCTCCTTCACTTTCTTGTGAAACACCTAGAGGGTTAACACACTTTCTGAATGTCATTTTGAATACTTTGAGGGGTGCAGTTTTTATAATGGGGTAATTTATGGGGTATTTCTAATATGAAGGCCCTTCAAATCCACTTCAAAACTGAAAATTCTGATTTTGAAAATTTTGTGAAAAGTTGGAAAATTGTTCCTGAACTTTGAAGCTCTCTGATGTCTTCCAAAAGTCAAATTTTGGAATGTTTTTTTTTTACCAAGAAATGATGCAAGTATCGACAAAAATTTACCACTAACATAAAGTAGAATATGTCATGAAAAAACTATCTTGGAATCAGAATGAAAAGTAAAAGCATCCCAGAGTTATTAATGCGTAAAGTGACAGTGATCAGATGTGCAAAAAATGCTCGGGTCCTTAAGGTGAAAATGGGCTGAGTCCTTAAGGGGTTAACCTCTTCCCTATTAAAAGTTTAAATCACCCCCTTTTCCCATTTTTTAAATAAAATAATGTAATAAAGAATAAAAATAATCATATGTGGTACCGCTGCATGCGCAAATGTCCGAACTTTTAAAATATTAGGTTAGCTAAACCACGCGGTTGATGGCGTACACGTAAAAAAAATACCAAAGTCCAAAATTATGCATTTTTGGTCACTTCATATACCATAAAAATATTAATAAAAAGCGATCAGAAAGTCCCATCAAAATAAAAAATTGTACCGATAAAAACTACAGATGACGGCGTAAAAAATGAGCCATCATACTGCCCCATACACGGAAAAATTAAAAGTTATAGGGATCAGAAGATGCCAATTTTAATTTTGGTGCATGTAGTGTATAATTTTTTTAAGTATTAAAATAAAACCTATATGGGTATCATTGTAACCGTATTGATCTACAGAATAAAGATAACGTGCACTGCGTAGAAACAAGAGCCCCCAAAAGTTAAAAAAAAATGGCGTTTCTTTTTTAATTTCACCCCACAAATATATATTTTTTTGCTTCGCCGCAGGTTATATTATAAAATAAGTGATGTCATTACAATGTACAATTGGTGATGCAAAAAACAAGCGTCTGTAGGTGCAAAATTGAAAGTGTTATGATTTTTAGGAGGGAAGGAGGAAAAAACGAAAATGCAAAAATTTTAAGAAAAAGAATGAAGCTGCACTCAACACTTCCCTCACACGCACCTGCAACCTGTGTCCCCCACCGTTCAGAGATGAAATAAAAGCACTGTAAGTGGTGAGTGCAGCTTCATTCTTTTTCTTCAAGTATTCCTTGTAATTGTGAACTGCTTAAAGCATTGCACCTCCACTATGTGCTCCAATAGCAAACTCACCAAGGTTCATCACTTCATATAGGTATACTAGTCACTAGTGCATGTCCTACCTTCTCTTTTCCACGTGAAAAACAAAAATTAGCTGAAAATAGGCTGAGTCCCTAAGGGGTTAATGGAAGTTTTGAGGATCCTGGGCTTAGTACAGTGGGAAGGTTAGGGATTGGGTTCCCGGGATCATGGCTGTCCTATTAAGCTTTGTATATATTGCTAACTGATTTCTTTTTAATGTGGTTTTATTATAGATGATTTGCTTCAGTGCTGTCTGCCGTTGGAAGAGGATTGGAGATAAAGGATAAAGAGGTGAGGAGAAATGCCACATCAGTAAAGATATTACAGGATGTTTCTGTGGAATTCAAAACACTGATCTCTGCTGCTGTAAGACGTATTTCCCTGTCTTATTATTGCACTAGCACTTAATTTTATTGTGTTCTACTGTATTGGTGTAGTTTTTTGTATGTGGAAGTATAACAAATATAATATGAAATATTTAAATTAATAATAATAATATATATATATATATATATATATATACACACACACACACAGGATATATACTAATTATCAATATACTTATTTTATAGGACAGACATTATATATGTATTAGTCACATTTATTTGTATATGTACACATTAATTATTTCTACTACTATAATACTAATCCCTACATATCAAGATCAATAATGTCCTCTATGTACAAGAATATAACTACTATAATATATATGTACAAGAATATAACTACTATAATATATATGTACAAGAATATAACTACTATAATATTCTCTTATATGTACACGATTATAACTACTATAATATTTCCTCATATGTGCAAGAATATAACTACTTTAATATTCTCTTATATGTACATGAATATAACTACTGTTACGCTGAGCACTCCGGGTCCCTGCTCCTCCCCGGAGCGCTCGCGGCGTCTCTCTCTCTGCAGTGCCCCGGTCAGACCCACTGACCGGGAGCGCTGCACTGACATTGCCCGCGGGGATGCGAATCGCATCCCAAGTCACTCACCTGTCCCGGCCCCCGGCTGTCATGTCCTGGCGCGCACGGCTCCGCTCCTTAGGGCGTGCGCGCGCCAGCTCTCTAAGATTTAAAGGGCCAGTGCACCAATGCCCAATCAGCCTAATTAGCTTCCACCTGCTCCCTGGCTATATTACCTCACTTCCCCTGCACTTCCCTGCCGGATCTTGTTGCCTTGTGCCAGTGAAAGCGTTTAGTGTTGTCCAAAGCCTGTGTTCCAGATCTTCTGCTATCCACATTGACTACGAACCTTGCCATCTGCCCTGACCTTCTGCTACGTCTGACCTTGCCTCTGCCTAGTCCTTCTGTCCCACGCCTTCTCAGCAGTCAGCGAGGTTGAGCCGTTGCCGGTGGATACGACCTGGTTGCTACCGCCGCAGCTAGACCATCCCGCTTTGCGGCGGGCTCTGGTGAATACCAGTAGCATCTTAGAACCGGTCCACCGACACGGTCCACGCCAATCCCTCGCTGACACAGAGGATCCACATCCAGCCAGCCGAATCGTGACAACTACTATAATACTTCCTCATATGTGCAAGAATATAACTACTATAATACTGCCTCTTATGTACAAGAATATAACTACTATAATACTGCCTCCTATGTACAAGAATATAACTACTATAATACTGCTCCTATGTACAAGAATATAACTACTATAATACTGCCTCCTATGTACAAGAATATAACTACTATAATACTGCCTCCTATGTACAAGAATATAACTGCTATAATACTGATCCCTATGTACAAGAATATAACTACTATAATACTGTCTCCTATATACAAGAATATAACTACTATAATACTGCTTCCTATGTACAAGAATATAACTACTATAATACTGCCTCCTATGTACAAGAATATAACTACTATAATACTGCCTCCTATGTACAAGAAAATAACTACTATAATACTGTCCCCTATGTACAAGAATATAACTGCTATAATACTGATCCCTATGTACAAGAATATAACTACTATAATACTGTCCCCTATGTACAAGAATATAACTGCTATAATACTGATCCCTATGTACAAGAATATAACTACTATAATACTGTCCCCTATGTACAAGAATATAACTGCTATAATACTGATCCCTATGTACAAGAATATAACTACTATAATACTGTGCCTATATACAAGAATATAACTACTATAATACTGCCTCATATGTAGAAGAATATAACTACTATAATATCACCTCCTATATACAAGAATATAACTACTATAATACGGCCCCCTATGTACAAGAATATAACTACTATAATACTGTCCCCTATGTATAAGAATATAACTACTATAATACTGCCTTCTATGTACAAGAATATAACTACTATAATACTGCTCCTATATACAAGAATATAACTACTATAATACTGTCCCCTATGTATAAGAATATATCTACTATAATACTGCCTTCTATGTACAAGAATATAACTACTATAATACTGCCTCTTATGTACAAGAATATAACTACTATAATACTATAATACTGTCTCCTATGTACAAGAATATAACTACTATAATACTGCTCATATGTACAAGAATATAACTACTATAATACTGCCCCCTATGTACAAGAATATAACTACTATAATACTGCTCATATGTACAAGAATATAACTACTATAATACTGCCTAAGTTCCATATGTAGCTGGAATTTCCCCTTTTATGGCTGTCAGATATATTATTATTACAGTGTATCTCCTGTATACAGCCCTATTCATCACATGACACTTGTCTTTTCCTCCCATCTACAGATTAACATCTGCATTGCATCTTCAGTCATTAATCAGCGCAGCCTTGGTGGTCGATTTCGATCTTGTGGTATAAACATATTTTACACACATAAATGTCACCAGTAATTTCTTCCTTCCCGTGCACCTGCCATGGAAAAAAAGTTGTGGCTGAATACAAGACACAAAAATAGTTCTCAGAAAAGTCTCCTACATTATTAGGATATTAAGACTTTCTGTCAACGTGGTCCAACACCAGGGCACAGAGGGCAAATTGAGCCAAACATCTAAAGAAAAGATCTATGTTTGTTTAAACTCCAATCTATTTTATGTAAGACAATCTTTTTAGTTTTATTTAAATTTTTTCTTTCTCCCCGTCTGCCTGGAAAGGGAGAGACAGATAGGTTTGGGGGTAAAGGTTATTTTTATCATTTTGAATTTGTCAGAGACTGGAATTTATGTATAGAAATTGTTTATTTTGTATTTGAAAGTTTATATACAACTATGCTTTTCTTAAAGGATTGCTATTGTATATTTGTTATATTTGTAATAAAAAAAAAATATAATAATAAAAAAAAACACTCCCAATTTATTTTACGTCTCCTGTTAGGGAAATGCCCAACCAACCACACCTGAATAAAATATTATCAGGAGAATGAGTACAGCTCTGGAGTATAATACAGGATGTAACTCAGGATCAGTACGTGATAAGTAATGTAATGGATGTATACAGAAACTCCACCAGCAGAATAGTGAGTGCAGCTCTGGAGTATAATACTGGATATAACTCAGGATCAGTACAGGATAAGTAATGTAATGGATGTAAACAGAAACTCCACCAGCAGAATAATGAGTGCAGCTCTGGAGTATAATACAGGATATAACTCAGGATCAGTACAGGATAAGTAAGGTAATGGATGTACACAGTGACCCCACCAGCAGAATAGTGAGTCCAGCTCTGGAGAGAGGGTGTGTTCTGCTGAGCTCCTGAGTCTTCCAGTGAAGCAACGTTTTCATCCGCCCCTCCCCAGGTGTGTGGCAGACATCTGGGAAGGTTTCCTGCTATGGAGCCTCAGGAATCTGGGGCTTCATCTTGCACCCCCTGTTCTTGGCTGGCGGGGGGTGCCAAAGAACATGCAACGGCCAGTAGTCAGGATGAGGTGAGACGATCGACCAGGGTCCACAGCCATGTGGGGCCCCGTCCACGCTGGGAGCTGCAAAGCTTCTAGCAAAAGTTCCTCTGGGAAAAGAAGCACGTCCCAGCAGAGGAGTGGAGTGAAGGCATCTACCTCTGGCTCCTCAGAACCCCAGCAATGGGGGGGTAAAGGGGCCAAGGGAATCCCTGGCCACTTTTTGTTCGAGAATTCAGGCAAAGATGGCCCAATATGAACAGCTTAGGAAACAGCTACGTGGCCTAAGAGAAGACATAAAGTTTACAGGTTACCAGGCGGATACAGCAGCCAAGGGCAAGAGAGCAGCGTTCACTGCAAAGGTGAGAGCATTAAAGAAAGAAGTAGAGGAGATTGTTCAGCTCAGAGCGGACATTGTGGAGGGAGCCGGCTTCTTCAGCGAGAAGATACTTAATGAAGAGAGGTTCCCCAAAAAGCGGGTCTCCAGAGGTGCAGAAAAAGAAAGTCACCAAGATGAGAGTGAGGAGGAGGAGATGGAGGAAGGTGAGGAGGGTGATGTCAGTGAGGGGGATATGGACACGGGTTCTGTTTGTACCACCACTGTTACCCCAGACCCCCCACTTACCCTCAGTGCGGACTACATAAACCCGGCTCAGGTGGCCTTACCTCCCTCCAGTGAGGATGATGAGGATGATGGCAGTGACTGCAGTGATGGCAGCAGCTTGGCAGATGGGGGTCTCCTGCGGGCGATTGTTATGCAGGAGTCCCTCACCCGTCTGGAAAACCTCACTTTCGGTGATGATTTAGGCCCAGAGGAGAAGGGAAAGAGGAAGAAAGCGAAGGGCAAGAAGAGGAAGAAGGAACAAGGAGTGAAATTTGTATTTTCTTCTTTCCAGCAACCTGGGTCGGCTGAGAATTCGGCTCAGGGTGCTGGGTCCCCCAATCTGCCAGACCCCGTTTCTGTAGTGGAGCGGGCCAGCATGGGGGATACAGTAGTGCACCCAAAATGGCCGCGGGTGCTATAGAAAAAAAAGGGCACCCTCCTGTGAGGGGGGAGGGTGTCCAAGCACCAGAAAATGGCGGCAGATTCACCCGTCCAGGGGGCGGTCCCTCGGTTGAGGGGGGGAGTGTCCAGGTGCCAAACCTTGTTGGTTCAGGGGGCGGTCCCCTAGGTGACGTGGACGGGGCGGGAGTGCGTCTGGAGGGACAGCTCCCGCCAAGATGTACGGCATTTTGCGGGGGGGGGGGGGGGTCGTGGCCACCCATGTCGGAGGCGGAGGCATCCCAGGAGACTGGAAGGAAGAACTCTACAGCGCCAATCCTAAAACCGGCAACCCTTGTACATGAAGCAAAAGACCTAGACAGCCCAGCCTGTAATACAAGGGAGAATGTGGGCAAGCTAAAGTGAAAGCAAAAATGGTAATGTGCAGAATGTGAGTTATGGTAGTGTGCATGGGAGGAGTTGTGGTAGCAGTGTGGATGAGGGGGGTGCAAGTGGTGTGCAAGAGAGGTGTGCAAGTGGTGTGCAAGGGAGGGGTGCAAGCGGAGCGCAAGAGAGGGGTGCAAGAGAGGAGTGGAAGTGGGCTGTAAGAGAGGGGTGCTAGTGAAATGCAGGTGAGGAGTGGTAGTGAAATGGCAGAGAGAGGTGTTGTGGCTGATGTTTCTGCCAAGAATTAGGGTCCTGGTTTGGTTTCTGGTTCACTGCCGGGGGGATCAGGGGGATCCTCATCTCCGTCTGGCTCTGGGAGTCACTTGCAACAGCGCCTCCTGGAAGCTCTACGTAGGGGAGACAGATCAATTCATGTAGAGGGGAGGGGTGAGGTTCACCTGTCTTTTTGGATAGAAAGACATGGCTTAGGCGCCTTCCGAGAACAAAACGTGGAGGTGGTCTGGTCCCTTCCGACATCCAGGCAGGAAAGTGGTCGTAGGAATGTGGTCCGTTTAGTGTGGAAGGGCGAAGATGCGTGTCCGCGGGTAAGGTGGTTGAGCTCCTCCTCCAGATGGAATTCAGGGCAAGTGACAACTTTGCCCTGATCCACCCCTACGGTACTTCCGAGTTTGACATCAGCTTCGTTTGGCCAGAGGGTTTGGAACTCTTCTGGTCGAACTATGAGGTGGTGAAAAGCGAGCCCGGCTGGCGGGATTTTGCCATAAAGGCGATATCCCGTCAGAATTTTGTCAAGAAAGTGACCATTTTGACACGTAATGAGTCACTCTCTTGCTATGATATCATGACCTGGCTCAGCAGATATGGTGATGTGACGGACATGCCAAAAAAGAACTATGACGAACATGGGATCTGGTCTGGGGCCTGGACGTTTTCTGTCAAACTGAAGCGTTCGGGGAGCACTGTTGCCCACATCCCATCAGCTGCTTGGGAGAGACAGAATCCAAATTTTCTACCAGGGGCAGCCCAAGGTCTGTCACAGGTGTGGCAGCCCCACTCACTTTAGCGCAGCCTGTAACGTGCAGGTCTGTGCTCTGTGTGGTGGGGTAGGTCATCTTGCATCCTGTAGGCAGATCAGGTGTCATCTGTGTGGTGTCTTAGGACACCCTTTGAGCCGTTGTCCTAGCGCCTTTGCCCGTGCGACGGTCGCCTTGGCTGGGGAGAGCAGTAATGTTGCCTCAGCTGGGGAGGGCACGAATGCGGGTGAAGGTGCAACAGGGTCAGTAAAGAGGAAAAGTCCCGCCAAGCTGAGGCGGGAGGCTAATCGGAGAAGGAGCAGGGAACTGGAGAGTTCCCATGTGGCAGGGATAGCTTCTGGCCCTGCTCCAGAGGTTAGTCCTGAAACTGCTGAGGCCCTGGGGGAGAATGTGCTGGATGAGGAAATGGGTAGAATCTGTAGAGAAGACGTCAGCAAGGCTGATCTTTCCGATTCCTCCCACTATGAAAGTGTGGATGAGGAGGGTGAAGAGAGGCCAGAAAAGAAGGGCAGTAAAGGGAGAAAGAAGAGGTCAGAGCACACTAGTCCCTGTGCTACGGACCAGGTCCCAAGCGGAAGCTTACCTGCCCCCCCCCCCCCTCTGATTGATCCGTCCAACAGGTACTCTGTCCTCGATGCAATCTCCTCCCCCTCCTTGGAGGGGGTGGTCGAGGATGGGGCGCCTGAAGTGGGGGAGCCTCCAGGGGGAACTGGGCCCTGTCCTGATGGGGCAGTTTCCTTAGGAGATGGGGCCAAACCAGAGCCAGGCGGAGATAGGGATTCAAAAATGGACCAGTCAGATGAGGGGGTAGGGCCATCTAACTCAATCACCCATGATGGCGGCACTCACCCCATTGACGCTGGCATCTATTAACTGTGCCAGCATAAAGTCGGATACGGCTAGATTCGCAGCCTTTGATTTTCTCGGCCGTGTTGAAGCCGACATTTTCTTTTTACAAGAGACCAGGTTGTCAGATCTAGCCTCCCTGTTAAAAGCCAGGAGAGAGTGGAGGCGCGGCCCCTCCCACTGGTCTCTTGCGACTGAGCCGTATAGTGGGGTGGCGGTCCTTTTTACCGCTCCTGTTGAATGCAGACGGGTTATTGAGTTAGAAATAGGGAGGTGCCTGATCTTAGATGTCCTCATGAAGGGGCACGAGCTTCGGCTTATTAACATCTACGCCCCACAAACCAAGTGGGACCGTAAAGATCTCTTAATGAGGATTAAGCCCTTTCTTTTTACAAGCCGACAGGTGATCTTTGGAGGGGATTTCAATACTGTCACGAGATCCCAAGATAGGAGAGGCTTCAATGATCGGTTGGCTTATGATAGCATAGCTCTCAATAATATAGTTAGGGAAGCTCGCCTAGAGGATCCCCACATCCGGAGCCCCTCAGGCCACGCGGGTTTCACCTATCATCGAGGTAGCGGCAAGTCTAGAATAGACAGGTTTTATTTGAAGGAGGAAGCCGTCTCTTCCGCAGTGTCTGTGGTTGAGGTAGAGTTCTCCGATCACTGTATGATTTTGTTTTCCCTGAATGTTTCAGAGACCCCCCCGGATGGGTAAAGGTTACTGGAAGCTGAATTCGTCCCTCCTAAAGGAAGCGGAGGTAAGACAGTCCTTTGAGGATTTTCTTCAGAGTCAGGTACCTTTACTGGACCTATGTAGTAGTAAGTCAGAGTGGTGGGAGATATTCAAGTAGTGGGTTGCGGGGATCTTCCGCCAGCTCTCGAGCCTCAGGTCCCTGAACAGGTATTGCTTGTATCAGGGTCTGAGGAGGAAACTCGAGCTTCTCGTCTCGACTGGAGGTAGCCGAGAGGATATCTCCAGAGTGAAATCCTTGCTGATGAGGTGTCAGTACGATAGGCACGCATCTTTAGTTTTTGAGAGGGGTTACGGGAAGTACCGCACGCCCGACCCTTACAGAAACTGTAAGATATCAGTGAGTAGTAAAGTCATTTCAGGACTGATTGATAGTACGGGATCTCTGAATCGGTCCAGATGAGGGATCTTGGAGGTTGTCAGATCCTTCTACTCGCACCTCTTGGGAAGGAAGGATCTAGATCGAGAGAAGATGTCGGCTTTCCTGGCTGAAATCATTCCTGAGCCAGGAGTAGACCCCTCTCTTGATGTTTTGGCAGAAGAAATCAGGGAAGAGGAAGTGAGACTGGCGATCGAGGGGCTTGCCATCCGAGTGGTACAGGACCTTTAAGGAGTCTTTAGCTCCCCTCTTGACTGAGGTATTCAATGAGTGTCTCTCCTCGGGCACTCTGCCGAAGTCAATGAGGAGGTCAGCCCTGATTCTCCTGTCAAAGGGTAAAGATCCGAGCCGTATTGAGAATTGGAGGCCCATAGCTCTTCTCAATACTGGCCAAGATACTGTTTAATCGGCTGGTGAAGTTTGCACCCCGGCTCCTTTTGGGGGCCCAGCATTGCTCGGTTCCAGGCCGTAGCACCTTAAGTGCTGTCCTTAGTGTCAGGGAGGCAGTGGAGTGGAGTAGTGCGGGTCTCTGGAAGCGGTACTCGCTGTCCCTGGATCAGGCCAAAGCATTTGATCGGGTGAACCACGAGTACCTCTGGTCCGTCCTCCTGAGATATGGCTTGGCTTACTGAGTACTTTTGTTAATTGGCTTAAGATCTTGTATGCAGGGGCAGAAAGTTTCCCTCTGGTGAACGGGTGGTCTGGCCTATCTTTTGAGGTGGGGTCCAGAGTCCGTCAGGGTTGTCCTTTGAGCCCGCTTTTATACGTGTTCGCAATCAATCCCTTCGTCCGGAGGGTAGATTGTGGGCTGTTGGCTGGAGTCGGGATGAGTCTGGCGGAGCTGGATGTCGCCCAGAGAGTGGTGGCGTACGCTGATGATGTCACTATTTTCAAGAGAGAGGAGGTCGATGTGGTGATGTCGGAGGTGGACCGTTATTCGGAGGCATCCGGGTCTAAGATCAACCGGGATAAGTGTGAAAGTATCTGGCTGGGAGGGGGAGATCCCACGTTTGATCTCCCGGACACCCTCCCAGGGCCCCAAGACTCAGCAAAAATTCTGGGCATCACATTCGGCCAGGATGATTATCCCACCAAAAACTGGGACGGTAAGCTACAGGATGCCACTCAGAAGGTGGATCAGTGGAAGGGTTGGTCTATGACCCTCAGGGAAAGGGTTCACCTGATCAAATCGTACCTGCTCCCCTTGTTTATCTATCTGGGCAGCGTATGTATCTTGCCAGAGGCTTACTACACTAGGATCTACAGCCTGTTTTTCCAACTGTTATGGGGGAACAGGATGAACCTAGTCAAGAGGGAGGTTACGTACCGCACAAGGAGACTAGGGGGTTTATCTATGGTAAACCCTGTGGTGTTCTTAACGAACACCTTCTTGAAAGCTAACATCTCAAACCTCTGGTCAGAGAGTGCTCCTCCGTGGGTACTCTCCTGCAGGGAATGGTTTTGGCCTTTCTTCCAGGAATGGGAAACAGGAGGGCAAGTGAAGGACCTCCGTACGCCCCATGGGCATCTTCCGGCTTACGCTACCCCGACTCTGAAGGCGATATATCGGTGGGGTCTGGGAGTGTGGGAGATCAGGACCCAGTCAAGGAAGTTCCTTGACAAACGGGTTCTGTTGACCCACTTCCAGAAGCCACTGGCGCTCAGGGACTGCCCAGGTCAGGATCTGAGGGTGGGGTTGTATCTTTTAAACATGAGAAGGATCCCCCAGAAGTTTTGGGACTTGGCCTGGCGCTGCTTTCAGGGGAAGCTATATGTGAGGGACAATTTGAAGTGTAGGAGATCTGATGACCAGGGATGTCCCCGAGAAGAGTGCGGGAACATGCTTGAAAGCATGGACCATTTCCTGCTTCATTGTTCCTTTAATATAGGGGTTTACAACCGGGTGGGTGCTTCCATCGGCTGGAGTCAACTTGCCGGCCTTACCTATCCGGAGGGGGCTTATGGGGCATTCAAGAACCTGGGTGGCCGAGACCGGGGCACTTTGTTTTTAGTCACCTTAGTGATTAGGTACTACACGTGGAATGCACGGTGTTTAGTGTCTACACAGCGGAAAGTCCTTTCCGTTGTGGAGGTCTGTAGGAACATCATCGGTGACCTCGGTAAGATCAGGTCTTTGGAGTATGGCAGTCTTGGTACCAGTAGGGCTTCTCTCCTATGGAGAGGGTTTTCTTCTGATGTGCCCTAGGTACTAGACTTTTGGGTAGAGTCCCCTTGTTTTGGTTAGAGACAGGGTTAGGGTGATAGTAGGGTCAGTTTATCTTTAGGGATAATGGTAGGGTGAGAGGTAGGGTGCAGTTAGGGAAAGAATGTACATTTTGTACATATCAGGACTGCCACCCTTCTTCCTGGTGGTGGGCTAATGCATGTGGACCATAGCTTTTTGTTTTGTCTTCAGATGTTAAGGTTATGAAGGGCTTACAGGCACCGAACTTGGGCCTAAAGTGGGTTGTATTGTTTGTTTATGTATGTTAAAACAGGTAATGGTTAAGTTGGTTGGGAGGAGTTCTAGGTTGGGAGGCTATATTTGTGGGTGGTGGTGGTTGTTTCTTTTGGTGGACCTGGCATGGGTCAGTTGTGGACTGGACATTGAGGACTATGAACTGTATGGACTCTGACCCATGTACAGAAGGGCGGGTGGTGTGGGTGAAGGGACAGTTTAGTGTAGAATGTTCTATTATATTTGTAGGTGTGTTTTCTGTATATTTATAGGTGTATATAGTGTATATAGTTTGTGTATAGTATTGTATATAGTAGTGTATATAGTTATGTATATAGTATGTATAATATATGTTATAGTGTGTAGTAAGTGCTTGGTGTAACTATGTATAATTGTGGCCCCCCCAAAAAAGGGGGGGGGGGGCAAATTGCAGCGCCCTGAACCCCTAATAGGGCCCGATCACGCAAAAAAAAATGTGGCGTACTCTTGAGCACCATTAGGGGGTCGGGGGGGGGGGGGTTATTTTTTTAACTTTTTTTTTTTACTTTATTACATGGATTTCCCTACCTTTCCCTCTGGTTGATTCTGTCCCTGATCTAGGGGATCTTCGGGTCTCCTGAGGCGATCCGATGGGTGCAGAGGGGGGGGGGGGGGGGTCCCTGGCTCCTCTTGCAGCTCTGACGGTCAGCGCTGCAGAGGATGCCGTTTAACCCCTCCCCTGTCGGCTGCTATTGGCTGGACGATCGTCCAACCAATAGCAGCTCTCCTGGGGGGGTTGCGAAATCGCCACCTCCCCATAGATACAGTAGGTGATAGGGGGTGTATTCTACACCCCCGATCACCTTGTATCTCCGGGTCATCGGGTCACACGTGACCCGTAAGACCCGGGATTGCGCAAATCAGCAGTCACCCCAGTCCGATCCCTGCCCGGCAGGGACCGGAATTCCCACGGGCGTACGTGTACGCCCTGGGTCCTTAAGACCCAGGTACAGAAGGCGTATGCATACGCCCTAGGTCCTGTATGGGTTAAAGCCCAGGGTGCGGGGACGTTCCAGAACTTGGTCCTTAACTGGTTAATATTATTATTTAAAAAAAAAAAATCTTGGTGTGCAGTGTGAGTTCTTGTCATGTTTTCTATTTGTAATGTATGATTTTTCCCAAGTTTGTGTGTTTTTGAGTTAAAGCGAAATAGTGCTATTTTCATGTTTCTTATGAGTGTGTTGTTTGGCTATGAAATGTGTAGTTATAATATTTCTAGTTCTAGTAGGAAAGCTGGGCTGGCCGGTTAGGCAGGATTTTTGTTCTTTTATTTAAATGTTAAGTTTTGGTTTATGTTTTTTCATGTTGTTGTTTTCCGTTATGGCAAAGTTGTGCTGGTTTGTGTTTTGTTATGATTTATATTTTTCTAATAAAAGATTTACAGGATTTAACTCAGGATCAGTACAGGATAAATAATGTAATGTGTGTACACAGTGACCCCACCAGCAGAATAGTGAGTACAGCTCTGGAGTATAATACAGGATATAACTCAGGATCAGTACAGGATAAGTAATTTAATGTATGTACACAGTGACCTCACCAGCAGAATAGTGAGTACAGCTCTGGAGTATAATACAAGCTATAACTCAGGATCAGTACAGGATAAGTAATGTAATGTATGTACACAGTGACCTCACCAGCAGAATAGTGAGTACAGCTCTGGAGTATAATACAGGATATAACTCAGGATCAGTACAGGATCAGTAATGTAATGTGTGTACACAGTGTGGGATATTTATCAAAACCTGTGTAGAGGAAGAGTGGTGCAGTCGCCCATAGCAACAAATCAGATTGCCTATTTTATTTTTATGGAGGTCTGTGAAAAATGAAAGATGTGATCTGACTGGTTGATATGGGCAACTGCTCCACTTTTCCTCTACACAGGTTTTCATAAATTCCCCCCAGTGACTTCACCAGCAGAATAGTGAGTACAGCTCTGGAGTGTGAGCCAATCAGTTGTGGTTCTGCTTCAGCTGTGTGTGTCTGCTGTGCCTCCTGAGCTCCAGGGATTTCCATCTGTTCCACCTGGGGCCTGCTTCCTCCTCCCCAGGGAGGGAGTGGGTTTCCAGGCATGAGTGAGGGAGGTGAGGCCCAGGCTTCTGCTCCTTGGACTAGGCTGCAGAGGCCAGCAAGCGGCTGGAACATCGGAGGATTTGGGGGTGAGGCGTTCTACTAGGAGTCGCAGCAATGCTGCTCCAACTCTCCCCACAGAGGCAAGAAGCTCCAAGGTGGGATCCTCCTTGGGAAAGCTGGATGCTGCCAGTGGAAAGCTGGGTTCTTCCGGAAGAAGGCAGAGTACTCACGGAGTATTTCCACCTATACCTCCCGGGTAAAAAGTCACCTCCGTGAGTAGGAAGACGCCTGTAAGGCCATCAGGAGGCTCCGAGAGGAACTGTGGTGTGCCCCTGCCAGAGCCAAGGTTACTCCTAAACGGAAAAAAAACAGAGATCCAGGCAGAGATAAAAAGACTTAAACTCAAGTTTTGGAGGAGAGGAGAGCAGAATTACTGGAGAAGAGTGGGCCATTTAAAGAAAAACTGGAAAATGAGGAGCGCTTCAGGGTGACAGAAGAAGATAAAAATAAAAGGTTGATGGGGCTGAAACCTGAGAGCCAGGTGGATGATGTGGAGGAGATGGAGGAAGAACTACAGCCAGATCCACCTGGTGGCCTGCGGCAACAGCAGCAGGTCCCGTACAGTGGGCCCCCTGCACAGCAGCCAGCAGTGTCACCTGCCGACTCGGGGGAGGACAGTGACAGCAGCGGCCAGGGAGGGGCGCTAATGGCCCAGATCCGCATGCTGGAATCCCCAGTGTGTCCTCAGAATCTGGTGTTTGGGGATGAGCTCCCAGATGAGGCACCTGGGAATAGGAAGACCAAGCCAAAGCAGCAAGAAGTGGTGAGTTACACCTACACCCCCTCCCTGTAAACCCTGAGTCGGCCGCAGGGTCAGCTCATTGTGCAAGCCCCATTACCCAGCCCAGCCCGTGTTCTGTGGTGGACTCGGTGCAAAGGTGCGGGGAGAGTACAGATACTAAAAGGGCGCAGAGCTCCATGCCTGTTTGCAGTAGCAGGGATGGAGCAGAGAAGGCATCGGCCGAAAGGCCATACAGTGAGGGCGGCCCAGCGGTGGGCAGAGAGGCAGACTCCGGTGCTGTAGTTCGCTCCCCTGTGGGAGAGGGGGGTGACTCAGTGCCGGAGGTAACAAAGGGCATAACAGACGGTCCTAAAAGTAAAGAAAAACATTTGTTTTGCATTGGTGCCGCTGATCCCATTGATCAGCGGCGCCATGAATAGACTGGAGATGATGCTGATGAGGCGGAGGGCACTAATAAGAACAGGGCTGGGGCCTCCTCAAGACCGGGTAAGCATGCTGCCTGGTCCCTTAAAGGGCCAGCGGAGGTTGTCACAGCCCTAGTGCCCCGTGATGAGGCAAAACGGGAAAAAACGTCATCATCATTATCATCATCATCCTCGTTTCCCGGATTTGCTATTTCTGATCCAGCTAGAGTGAATGAGAAGGTAAATGGGGGTGCGGGGTGTATGACTGGGGAGAGGATGGAGGTTAATGTTATTGGAGAAGGTGATTTTGCTGTTGCTGTAATTGGGGTTGGTGGTGATGGGACTACAGATGATGTTATTGGAAACAATGTTGTTGGGGGAAGTGCTAATGTTGTCATTGGGGGTGGTGGGGATGTTGCCACTGGGGGAGGTGAAGTGTTTAGAGATAATGTGACTAGGGGTGGTGGTCATGTTAAATCCAGTGGTGTAGGTGTAGGGTCTGGTCCATGGGGTGCCGAGTCCTCTTCTCCTGAGGAGGTTATGTCCTCGGGAGAAGGGGCTGGCCTAGAGTCCGGAGACGAGGAAAGTAAAACGACGTTTGGTGAGATGGACACTTCTGTTTCCCTGAAGAGGGTGAAGAGTTCTTCTGATGTGGAGGGTGAGAAGGGGAGTGGGAAAAAGAAAGCTGTTTAACTCAATCACCCTTGATGGCGGCACCCTCTCCGTTGATGCTGGCGTCCATTAATGTCGCCAGCATTAAGTCAGATACGGCTCGATTTGCGGCCTATGATTTTTTTGCCCATATTAATGCTGTTATTTTATTTTTGCAGGAGACCAGGCTTACAGATATGTCATCTATATATAAGGCTAAAAGAGAGTGGAGGAATGGGCCCTCCTACTGGTCTCTTGGGGCCCAGCCGTATAGCGGAGTGGCGGTCCTTTTTACCGCAGCGGTAGAATGCCGACCGGTTATCGAGTTAGAAATGGGGAGGTGCCTGATCTTAGATGTCCTCATGAAGGGACAAGAACTTCGCCTTATTAACATCTACGGCCCACAGTCTAAGTGGGACCGGAAGTGTCTCTTTATGAGGATCAAGCCCTATCTTTTTACAAGTCGGCAGGTGGTCTTTGGAGGGGACTTCAATGCTGTCACGAGGCCCCAAGACAGGGGAGGTTCCAGAGACAAGCTGACTTATGATAGCGTCGCTTTTAATAGCATAGCGAGTGAGGCTCGCCTGGTGGATGTCCACATCCGGCACACCCCAGGCCACGCAGGATTCACCTATCATAGGGGTAGTTGTAGGTCCACGGGAGCTCCACGGGAGGTTTCTGTCCTCTCTGCGCTCGCCTTAGATTTTATTTAAAGGAGGAGTCCGTCTCTTCAGCAGTGTCTGTTGTTGAAGTGGAGTTCTCCGATCACTGTTTAATTTTGTTTTCTCTGAATGTCACAGAGACCCCCCGGATGGGCAGAGGCTATTGGAAGCTGAATTCGTCTCTCTTGGAAGAAGCCGAGATAAGACAGTCCTTTGAGGATTTTCTTCAGAGCCAGGTACCATTGCTGGGCCTTTGTAGCATTAAGTCAGAGTGGTGGGAGATCTTCAAGGAAAGGGTTGCGAGATTCTTCCGCCAGCTCTCGGGCCTCAGAAGCCTAAACAGGTACCGCTTGTACGTGGGCCTGAGGAAGAAACTTGAGAACCTTGTCTCGACTGGAGGTAGTCGTGACGATATCTCCAGAGTGAAGTCCTTGCTGATGAAGTGCCAGTATGACAGACACGCATCTTTGGTTTTTGAGAGGGATTACGGGAAGTACCGCTCGTCCGACCCTTACAGAAACTGCAAGATGTCAGTGAATAGTAAAATAGTCCCAGGACTGATTGATAGTACGGGATCCTTGAAAAGGTCCAGATCAGGGATCCTGGAGGTCGTCAGATCCTTTTACTCGCACCTCTTGGGAAGGAAGGATCTAGATCGAGATAAGGTGTCAGCTTTCTTGGCTGAAACCGTTCCTGGACCAGGAGAAGACCCCTCTCTTGACGTTTTGACAGAGATGATCCGGGAAGAGGAAGTCAGGATGGCGATTGATGGGCTTGCCCTCAAGAAGTCACCCGGTCCAGATGGCTTAACAACTGAATTCTATATGACCTTTAAGGACACATTGGTTCCCCTCTTGACCACGGTTTTTAATGAGTGTCTATCCTCAAGCACTCTGCCAAAGTCAATGAGGAGGTCAGCGCTGATCATCCCCTCAAAGGGTAAAGACCCGTCCCGCATTGAGAATTGGCGTCCCATATCGCTTCTCAATGCAGACAGAAAGATTCTGGCAAAAGTGCTGTTTAACCAGCTGGTGGAGTTTGCACCCCGACTCCTTTCGGGGGCTCAGAATTGCTCTGTTCCGGGCCGCAGTACATTTTAGTGCTGTACTCAGTGTCCGAGAGGCTGTGGAGCAGGGTAGGGCTTGTCACTGGAAGGGGTACTTGCTGTCCTTGGATCAGGCAAAAGCGTTTGATTGGGTTAACCATGAGTTCCTCTGGTCTGTCCTTCTGAGATATGGCCTGGTTTGTTGATTGGCTTAAGACCTTGTATGCAGGGGCAGAGAGTTTCCCGCTTGTGAATGGTTGGATTGGCTGCTCTTTTGAGGTTGGGTCTGGTGTCTGTCAGGGTTGTCCTTTGAGCCCTTTGCTGTACGTGTTTACAATGGATCCTTTCCTTAGGAGGATTGATTGTGGACCGTTGGCGGGGGTGAGAATGGACCTGGCAGTGCCGGATTCGGCTCTGAGGGCGGTAGCGTACGCTGATGATGTCACCGTGTTTGTCTCCTCACAAGAGGAGGGCAGATGGGTGATGTCAGAGGTGGACCGCTACTCGGAGGCATCCGGGTCCAAGACCAATCAGGATAAGTGTGAGAGTCTCTGGCTAGGAGGGGGAGATCCTGATTTTGATCTCCCAGGCTCCCTTCCAGAGCCCCAGGAATCTGCAAAAGTCCTCTGCATCGAATTTGGTCAAGGGGATTACCCCAAACAAAACTGGGACAGCAGGCTTAAGATCGCCGCTCAGAAGGTGGATCAGTGGAAGGGTTGGTCTTTGACCCTCCGGGAAAGGGTTAACCTGATCAAAACATTCCTGCTCCCTTTGCTGATATATCTGGGCAGTATATGCATGTTGCCAGAACCTCTTTGGACCCGGGTCTACAGTGTGTTCTTCCAAATGTTATGGGGGAATAGACTGAACCTAGTGAAGAGGGAGGTTACTTACCGTACGAGGAGACTAGGGGGGTTGTGTATGGTCAACCCTGTGGTGTTCCTAGTGAATACCTTTCTTAAGACCAATATAGCAAACCTCTGATCAAAGAGGGCTCCTCCGTGGGTATCCTCCTGTAGGGGATGGTTTCGGCCTTTCTTCCAGGAATGGGAGACAGGAGAGCAAGTGAAGGATCTTCGCACACCGCACGGACATCTCCCGGCTTATGCTACCCTGGTTCTGAAGGTTATTCGTCGGTGGGGTCTGGGGATGTGGGAGATTGGGACTCTGTCGAGGAAATTCCTTGACAAGACGGTCCTGTCTTCTCATTTCCAGAGGCCACTGGCGCTCAAGGATTGCCCAAGTCGGGATCTGGAGGTTGGTTTAGGGCTTTTGAATTCTATTAGGATCCCCTTGAAGTTTTGGGACTTGACTTGGCGCTGCTTCCATGGGAAACTGTGTGTGAGGGACAATCTGAAGTGCAGGAGCTCTGAAGACCGGGGATGTCCCCACGAAGAGTGTGGAGGCATGATGGAAAGCATGGAGCATTTTCTGCTTCATTGTCCCTTTAACACAGAGATTTACACCAGGGTGGGCACTTCCATTGGTTGGTCTAGGCTGGCCAGTCTCTCCTATGCGGAATGGGCCTATGGGGCATTCAGAAACCTTGGAGGCTGGGACCGGTGCACCTTATTCCTAGTCAGCTCAGTGATCAGGTACTACACGTGGAACGCACGGTGTTTAGTGTTGACGTAGCATAAAATCCTCCCTGTAGGTGAGGTGGTTAGGAACATTCTCGGTGACCTGGTGAAGGTGCGTTCTCTGGAGTACGAGAGGCTGGGTGCTGGCAGGGCCTCTCGTCTGTGGAGGGGCTCTGCCTTTAAAGTGTCTTAGCCTGTTGTCTCCCCCTGGTGGTGGGCTGATGCTGGCACATTAGTCTTTTTGTTTTGTTCTGTAGATATATGGTGATATAGGGCTTGCAGGCACTAAACTTGAGCTTTAGGGGTTTGTGTGTTTGAAAAGCCTTATTTTTGTTTGTTGTTTGGTTTGTATAGTTTGTATTATTTTTTATATATTTGTTTTGTTTGTACATTTATGTATATATGTATATATATATATTTTTTTTCTTGGGGTTGTGTTGTGTTGGGGTTTAGTGTTAGGATGGGGGGAGGGGGGATTCTGTGTGGGACTTTTTATTTAAAAAAAAAAAAATAATAATTCTGGACTGGTTCATGGACGTCTGTTATCATGTACTGGGGTTATCATGTTCTGTTTTTCTGTTTGCGGTGTTTGTTGGTGGTTTGACACATATTTATTATTTTGGGTGGGGAAATGCAACCGGACCAGTTTTTAGTTATTATTGTTGTTATTATTACTGTAAGTATTATTATTATTGTAGAGTGTTTAGTAGTTGTTATTATAGCGGTGTGTTTTGTGAGAATGAGGCTGGACCAGAAGATACTTGGTTGGACATTTATGGACTAATATGGACTCATTTTTGTATATATTATACAGGTGTATGTTGTTTGTATTATTGTTATGGTGATGTTTATTCTTTTTGTTTTATATAAAAAAAAAAAAAAAAAAAAAAAGATCTACAGGATGTAAATGGTGATCAGTACAGGATAAGTAATGTAATATATGTACACAGTGACTCCACCAGCAGAATAGTGAGTACAGCTCTGGAGTGGGAGCCAATCAGTTGTGGTTCTGCTTCAGCTGTGTGTGTCTGCTGTGCCTCCTGAGCTCAGGGGAATTACCACCTGTTCCACCTGGGGCCTGCTTCCTCCTCCCCAGGTAGGGAGTGGGTTTCCAGGCATGAGTGAGGGAGGCGAGGCCCAGGCTTCTGCTCCTCGGAATAGTAGAAGCAGTAGAAGCCAGCAAGCGGCCGGAACATCGGAGGATTTGGGTGTGAGGCGTTCCACCAGGAGTCGCAGCAATGCTGCTCCTACTCCTACTCACAGAGGTGAGAAGCTCCAAGGCTGGATCCACCTCGGGAAAGCTGGGTGCTGCCAGCGGAAAGCTGGGTTCATCAGGAAGAAGGCAGAGTACTCACGGAGGTGAAGCTGACCTCAGTGAGGAAGGCTGGGGAGTGCTGAGGACCCGGGAGTCTATTTCCACCTATACCTCCTGGGTAAAAAGTCACCTCCGTGAGTATGAAGACGCCTGTAAGGCCATCAGGAGGCTCCGAGAGGAACTGCGGTGTGCCCGTGCCAGGGCTAAGGTAACTCCTAAGAGGAAAAAGGCAGAGATCCAGGCAAAGATAAAAAGACTTATGGCTGATATACAAGCTTTGGAAGAGAAGAGAGCAGAATTACTGGCAAAGAGTGGGCCATTTAAAGAAAAATTGGAAAATGGAGAAAGATTCAAGGTAATGGAGGAAAAGGAAAATAAAAGGTTGATGGGGCTGCAACCTGAGAGCCAGGTGGATGATGCGGAGGAGATGGAGGAAGAACAACAGCCAGATCCACCTGGTGGCCTGCGGCAACAGCAGCAGGTCCCGTACAGTGGGCACAGCAACCAGCAGTATCACCTGCCGACTCGGGGGAGGACAGTGACAGCAGCTACCAGGGAGGGGCGCTAATGGCCCAGATCCACATGCTGGAATCCCCAGTGTGTCCTCAGAACCTGGTGTTTGGAGATGAGCTCCCAAATGAGGCACCTGGGGGTAAGAAGAAGAAGGCCAAGCCAAAGCAGCAAGAAGTGGTGAGTTACATCTACACCCCCCTCCCTGTAAACCCTGAGTCGGCCGCAGGGTCAGCTCATTGTGCAAGCCCCGTTACCCAGCCCAGCCCGTGTTCTGTGGTGGACTCGATGCAAAGGTGCGGGGAGAGTACAGATGCTAAAAGGGCGCAGAGCTCCATGGCTGTTTGCAGTAGCAAGGATGGAGCAGAGAAGGCATCGGCCGCAAGGCCGTACAGTGAGGGCGGTCCAGCAGTGGGCAGAGAGGCAGACTCCGGTGCTGTAGTTCGCTCCCCTGTGGGAGAGGGGGGTGACTCAGTGCCGGAGATAGTCGTGGTGGCTAAGGGAAAAATAGATTCTCCCAAAAGTAAAAAAAAAAGTTTGTTTTGCATTGGCGCTGCTGATCCAGATCAGCGGCGCCCAGGAGCTGGACATTCTAGTACGGATGAGGCGGAGGGTACCGGTAAAAACAGGGCTGGGGCCGCTAATAAACAGGCTAGGCAGGCTTCCCGGTCCTTGTATAAGGGACCGGTGACCTGTCCTGTGGTGATGGCTCCAGCCCTGGTACCCAGTGATGCTGACAGTACAAAATCTGCGCCAGAACGCACCTGTCCAGCCAGTATGAATGTGGAGGTTAATGTTGAAGTGACTGAGGGTGTGAATGAGGTGAATGATTCATATGTTACTAAAAATCGGGTGGAGGTATGGGGGGCACATCAGCTAAAATAGGGGTCAATGGTTTGGGTATGGATTATGTGGAGGAGGGTGGTGAAGGGGCACAGATTAGTGGTGGGAATGTAGGACCTGGTCCAGTTGCACCCCCAGCGGTGGCAGCACCGGTCCGCAGCTACGCGAATGTCACCGCTGGGGAAAGGGGGGCAGCTTCCTCGTCCTCTGGCTCTGGGGAGAGCAGTTTGCAGCAGCGTCTCCTGGGGGCCTTAAGGAGAGGGGAGAGATCAATAACTGTAGAGGGTAGGGAGGTTGACCTATCCTTCTGGATAGAGAGACATGGTCTTTCAGCCTTCCAAGAGGAAAGAGGGGGGATACTGTGTGGTCCCTCCCTACAGCCGGGCCAGGTGGTCTCCGAAGGAATGTGGTCCGGCTGAGGTGGAGAGGCAGTGATACATGTCCTCCAAGATCTAAAGTTGTTGAGCTTCTGCTGAAGTTGGGCTTTAAGGCAGCTGACATCTATGCCTTAATACATCCTTATGGTACCCCTGAGTTCGATATCAGCTTTGTTCGGCCGGAGGGGCTTGAGCTCTTCTGGTCGAATTATGAGTTGGTAAAGAATGAGCCCGGCTGGCGAGACTTTGCCATTCAGGCAGTGTCTCACCAAAATAATGTCAAGAAGGTGACCGTTTTAACCCGTAACGAATCGCTTTCTTGTATTGACATCATGACGTGGCTAGGTCGGTATGGTGAGGTGGTGGAGGTCCCAAAAAAGAACAGGGATGAATATGGCATCTGGTCAGGGGCCTGGACGTTTATGGTCAAGCTTAGGCGTTCAGGAAACACCGTTACCCATATACCATCTGCGACCTTTCTCGGAAGGGATCGTATCCAGATCTTCTACCAGGGTCAGCCGAAGCTCTGTCACAGATGTGGTGACCCCACACATTTTAGTGCCAATTGCACTGTGCAGAAGTGCACTCTGTGTGGGGAAATAGGCCATCTCGCTACATCTTGTGCAGAGATTAGGTGTCACCTGTGTGGTGACTTAGGTCACCCATTCAGTCGCTGCCTTCGTTCCTTTGTCAACGCGGTTGTTGCCCCGGTGGGAGTAAGCCGTGAGGTGGATTCTGCTGGGGGGATGGCTGTCAGGGATGAAGGGGTGCAGGGGCCAGGGAAGAAAAGTAAGCAGAAAACGCCTGCCCAACTGAGGCATCTCGAGAAGCGTCAAAGGGACAGGGAGATTCAGGACTCACAGGAGCATCAACCAACTGGGGTGACTCCTGATCTTGTCCCTGCGGCCAGTCTTACTGCTGAGGCCCTGGGGGATAGTGAACTGGATGAGGAGATTGGGAAGATCCACAAAGAGGGGGATGCCGTCTCCTCACTGTCCTCCCATGGTGGGAGCGCGGATGAGGACAGTGGGGGATGGGCAGAAACAAAGCGGGGTACTCGGAAGAATAAGAAAAGGAGAGATGTAAGATCTTCTCCCACCCGCCAGATGCCAAAGGAAGGTACAACTGATCTCCCTCTGATTGGGCTCTCCAACCGGTTCCGAGCCCTCCGCGACATTTCCTCTTCGGAGGAAGGGGGGGGGGGGCTGGGGGTGAGGTTTCGGATGTTGCGGTGGGGCTCACAGGAGACACTGAGTCCTCTCTCCCTGGGGAATCTATGTCTTCAGGGGGGGAGACTGGCCCAGAGTCAGGGGACATGGAAAATGTATATAAAGGGAAAATGGACACATCTATTTCACTTAAAAGGGGTAAACCATCATCTGATGAGGAGGGTGGTGGGGTGGATGGGAAGGATGGTGGGAAAAAGAAAGCTGTCTAACTCAATTACCCTTGATGGCAGCACCCTCTCCGTTGACTCTGGCATCCATTAATGTTGCCAGCATAAAGTCAGATACGGCTCGATTTGCGGCCTATGATTTTTTTTGCCCATATTAATGCTGATATTTTATTTTTGCAAGAGACCAGGCTAACAGATATGTCATCTATCTACAAGGCTAAAAGAGAGTGGAGGAATGGGCCCTCCTACTGGTCTCTTGCGGCCGAGCCGTATAGCGGAGTGGCGGTCCTTTTTACCGCAGTGGTAGAATGCCGATGGGTTATCGAGTTAGAAATGGGGAGGTGCCTGATCTTAGATGTCCTCATGAAGGGACAAGAACTTCGCCTTATTAACATCTACGGCCCACAGTCTAAGTGGGACCGGAAGTGTCTCTTTATGAGGATCAAGCCCTATCTTTTTACAAGTCGGCAGGTGGTCTTTGGAGGGGACTTCAATGCTGTCACGAGGCCCCAAGATAGGGGAGGTTCCAGGGACAAGCTGACTTATGATAACATCGCCCTTAATAGCATAGCGAGTGAGGCTCGCCTGGTGGATGTCCACATCCGGCACACCCCAGGCCACGCGGGATTCACCTATCATAGGGGTAGTTGTAGGTCTAGGATAGATAGTTTTTTTTTAAAGGAGGAGGCCGTCTCTTCAGCAGTGTCTGTTGTTGAGGTGGAGTTCTCCGATCACTGTTTAATTTTGTTTTCTCTGAATGTCACAGAGACCCCCCGGATGGGCAGAGGCTATTGGAAGCTGAATTCGTCTCTCTTGGAAGAAGCGGAGATAAGACAGTCCTTTGAGGATTTTCTTCAGAGCCAGGTACCACTGCTGGGCCTTTGTAGCAGTAAGTCAGAGTGGTGGGAGATCTTCAAGAAAAGGGTTGCGAGATTCTTCCGCCAGCTCTCGGGCCTCAGAAGCCTAAACAGGTATCGTTTGTACCAGGGCCTGAGGAAGAAACTTGAGAACCTTGTCTCGACTGGAGGTAGTCGTGACGATATCTCCAGAGTGAAGTCCTTGTTGATGAAGTGCCAGTACGACAGACACGCATCTTTGGTTTTTGAGAGGGATTACGGGAAGTACCGCTCGCCCAACCCTTACAGAAACTGCAAGATGTCAATGAATAGTAAAATAGTCTCAGGACTGATTGATAGTACGGGGTCCTTGAAAAGGTCCAGATCAGGGATCCTGGAGGTCGTCAGATCCTTCTACTCGCACCTCTTGGGAAGGAAGGATCTAGATTGAGATAAGGTATCAGCTTTCTTGGCTGAAACCGTCCCTGAACCAGGAGTAGACCCCTCTCTTGACGTTTTGACAGAGATGATCCGGGAAGAGGAAGTCAGGATGGCGATTGATGGACTTGCCCTCAAGAAGTCACCCGGTCCGGATGGCTTAACATCTGAGTTCTATAAGACCTTTAAGGACACTTCGGTTCCCCTCTTGACTGCGGTTTTTAATGAGTGTCTATCCTCGGGCACTCTGCCAAAGTCAATGAGGAGGTCAGCGCTGATCATCCTGTCAAAGGGTAAAGACCCGTCCCACATTGAGAATTGGCATCCCATAGCACTTCTCAATGCGGACAGAAAGATTCTGGCAAAAGTGCTGTTTAACCAGCTGGTGGAGTTTGCACCCCGGCTCCTTTCGGGGGCTCAGCATTGCTCTGTTCCGGGCCGCAGTACATTTAGTGCTGTGCTCAGTGTCCAGGAGGCTGTGGAGCAGGGTAGGGCTGGCCACTGGAAGGGGTACTTGCTGTCCTTGGATCAAGCAAAAGCGTTTGATCGGGTTAACCATGAATACCTCTGGTCTGTTCTTCTGAGATATGGCCTGCCGGGGGGATTTGTTGATTGGCTTAAGACCTTGTATGTAGGGGCAGAGAGTTTCCCGCTTGTGAATGGTTGGATTGGTCGCTCCTTTGAGGTTGGGTCTGGTGTCCGTCAGGGTTGTCCTTTAAGCCCTATCCTGTACGTGTTTGTAATTGATCCTTTCATTGATTGTGGACCGTTGGCGGGGGTGAGAATGGACCTGGCAGTGCCGGATTCGGCTCTGAGGGCGGTAGCGTATGCTGATGATGTCACTGTGTTTGTCTCCTCACAAGAGGAGGTCAGATGGGTGATGTCAGAGGTGGACCACTACTCGGAGGCATCCGGGTCCAAGATCAACCAGGATAAGTGTGAGAGTCTCTGGCTGGGAGGGGGAGATCCTAGTTTTGATCTCCCGGACGCCCTTCCAGAGCCCCAGGAATCTGCAAAAGTTCTCGGCATCGAATTTGGCCAAGGGGATTACCCCAAACAAAACTGGGACAGCAGGCTTAAGATCGCCGCTCAGAAGGTGGACCAGTGGAAGGGTTGGTCTTTGACCCTCCAGGAAAGGGTTAACCTGATCAAAACATTCCTGCTCCCTTTACTGATATATCTGGGCAGTGTATGCATGTTGCCAGAACCTCTCTGGACCGGGTCTACAGTGTGTTCTTCCAAATGTTATCGGGGAATAGACTGAACCTAGTGAAGAGGGAGGTTACTTACCGTACGAGGAGACTAGGGGGGTTGTGTATGGTCAACCCCGTCGTATTCCTAGTGAATACCTTTCTTAAGACCAATATAGCAAACCTCTGGAAAGAGAGGGCTCATCCATGGGTATCCTCCTGTAGGGGATGGTTTTGGCCTTTCTTCCAGGAATGGGAGACAGGAGGGCAAGTGAAGGATCTTCGCACACCACACGGGCATCTCCCGGCTTACGCTACCCCGGTTCTGAAGGTTATTCGTCGGTGGGGTCTGGGGATGGGGGAGATTGGGACTCTGTCGAGGAAATTCCTTGACAAGAGGGTCCTGTCTTCTCATTTCCAGAGGCCATTGGCGCTCAAGGACTGCCCAAGTCGGGATCTGGAGGTGGGTTTAGAGCTTTTGAATTCTATCAGGATCCCCTTGAAGTTTTGGGACTTATGGTAATATAGGGTTTGCAGGCACTGAACTTGAGCTTTAGGGGTTTGTTGTTTTGCTCATAGTGTTATATGTATTTGTTATTGTATTTATTGTTGTAGTCTATGTGTATACTTATGTATTGTATATATTATTAGTCTGTGTATATTTTACTTAATGTATATATTGTATATATTGTGTGATGTCACCTGGGGTTTGGGTTTAGTTTAGGTTGGGTGGTGGGTTAAAAGGGGGAAGGGGGTTTGTATGGGACTTTTATATATACAGAAAATCCTGGACTGGTTCATGGACGTCTGGTAACATGTACTGGGGGCATGGGATGCAGGCCAAGTTCAGGGCCCCAAAATAAAAGGGGTGTTATTTTGTTTGTGTTCGTTTTTATTATTTTGTATATATCATTATTGTTGTTGTTGTTATTCTTTTTGGTATATTATTGGTATTGGGTTTTTGGTATTGCAACTGGGCCAGGAAATTCACATTTAGCATTAGTGTATATTAGTGTATATAGTTTATTAGTATGGTATGGGTATTATGGGTATTATAGGAATATGTCTTTTGTAAATATTGTATATATTTGTTTGTAGGAATGAGTGTGGGGTGGACCAGTGTTGTATTTTATGCTATGGTGTTGGTTTTATGATTCATTATATTAATATGTTCTGTCAGATATGGTATGTTTATGTTTGTAATTATTTATTGTTATGTTTGAAATTTTAATAAAAGATCTACAGGATATAACTCAGGATCAGTACAGGATAAGTAATGTAATGTATGTACACAGTGACTCCTCCAGCAGAATAGTGAGTACAGCTCTGGAGTATAATACAGGATGTAAATGGTGATCAGTACAGGATAAGTAATGTAATGTATGTACACAGTGACTCCACCAGCAGAATAGTGAGTACAGCTCTGGAGTATAATACAGGATATAACTCAGGATCAGTACAGGATAAGTAATGTAATGTATGTACACAGTGACTCCACCAGCAGAATAGTGAGTACAGCTCTGGAGTATAATACAGGATATAACTCAGGATCAGTACAGGATAAGTAATGTAATGTATGTACACAGTGACCCCACCAGCAGAGTAGTGAGTACAGCTCTGGAGTGCTGACCAATTAGTTGCGGGTGTGGTCGTGCTTCAGCTGTGCTGTGTGTCTGCTGTGTCTCCTGAGCTCCAGGGATTTCCACCTGTTCCACCTGGGGCCTGCTTCCTCCTCCCCAGGGAGGGAGTGGGTTTCCAGGCATGAGTGAGGGAGGCGAGGCCCAGGCTTCTGCTCCTCGGAATAGGCCGCAGGGGAGCAGTAGAAGCCAGCAAGCGGCCGGAACATCGGAGGATTTGGGGGTGAGGCGTTCCACCAGGAGTCGCAGCAATGCTGCTCCAACTCCCCCCACAGAGGTGAGGAGCTCCAAGGCTGGATCCACCTCGGGAAAGCTGGGTGTTTCCAGCAGAAAGCTGGGTTCATCAGGAAGGAGGCAGAGTACTCACGGAGGTGAAGCCGACCTCAGTGAGGAAGGCTGGGGAGTGCTGAGGACCCGGGAGTCTATTTCCACCTATATGTCCCGGGTAAAAAGTCACCTCCGTGAGTATGAAGACGCCTGTAAGGCCATCAGGAGGCTCGGAGAGGGACTTCGCTGTGCCCGTGCCAGAGCCAAGGTATCTCCTAAGAGGAAAAAGGCAGAGATCCAGGCAGAGATAAAAAGACTTATGGCTGAAATACAAGCTTTGGAGGAGAGGAGAGCAGAATTACTGGCGAAGAGTGGTCCATTTAAAGAAAAATTGGAAAATGGAGAAAGATTCAAGGTAATGGAGGAAAAGGAAAATAAAAGGTTGATGGGGCTGCAACCTGAGAGCCAGGTGGATGATGCGGAGGAGATGGAGGAAGAACAACAGCCAGATCCACCTGGTGGCCTGCGGCAACAGCAGCAGGCCCCGTACAGTGGGCCCCCTGCACAGCAACCAGCAATATCACCTGCCGACTCAGGGGAGGACAGTGACAGCAGCTACCAGGGAGGGGCGCTAATGGCCCAGATACGTATGCTGGAATCCCCAGTGTGTCCTCAGAATCTGGTGTTTGGAGAGGAGCTCCCAAATGAGGCACCTGGGGGTAAGAAGAAAAAGAAGACCAAGCCAAAGCAGCAAGAAGTGGTGAGTTACATCTACACCCCCCTCCCTGTAAACCCTGAGTCGGCCGCAGGGTCAGCTCATTGTGCAAGCCCCGTTACCCAGCCCAGCCCGTGTTCTGTGGTGGACTCGGTGCAAAGGTGCGGGGAGAGTACAGATACTAAAAGGGCGCAGAGCTCCGTGCCTGTTTGCAGTAGCAGGGATGGAGCAGAGAAGGCACTGGCTGCAAGGCCGTACAGTGAGGGCGGCCCAGCGGTGGGCATAGAGGCAGACTCCGGTGCTGTAGTTCGCTCCCCTGTGGGAGAGGGGGGTGACTCAGTGCCGGAGGTAGTCGTGGTGGCTAAGGGAAAAATAGATTCTCCCAAAAGTAGAAAAAAACTTTTGTTTTGCATTGGCGCCGCTGATCCAGATCAGCGGCGCCCAGGAGCTGGACATTCTAGTACGGATGAGGCGGAGGGTACTGGTAAAAACAGGGCTGGGGCCGCTAATAAACAGGCTAGGCAGGCTTCCCGGTCCTTGTATAAGGGACCGGTGACCTGTCCTGTGGTGATGGCTCCAGCCCTGGTACCCAGTGATGCTGACAGTACAAAATCTGCGCCAGAACGCACCGGTCCAGCCAGTATGAATGTGGAGGTTAATGTTGGAGTGACTGAGGGTGTGAAAGAGGGGAATAATTCATCTGTTACTAAAAATCTGTCTGGGGCTTTGAATAGTGGTTTGGGCTGTAGCACGGGTGGAGGTATGGGGGGCACATCAGCTAAAATAGGGGTCAATGGTTTGGGTATGGATTATGTGGAGGAGGGTGGTGAAGGGGCACAGATTAGTGGTGGGAATGTAGGGCCTGGTCCAGTTGCACCCCCAGCGGTGGCAGCACCCATCCGCAGCTACGCGAATGTCACCGCTGGGTTAAGGGGGGCAGCTTCCTCGTCCTCTGGCTCTGGGGAGAACAGTTTGCAGCAGCGTCTCCTGGGGGCCTTAAGGAGAGGGGAGAGATCGATCAATGTAGAGGGTAGGGAGGTTGATCTATCCTTCTGGATAGAGAGACATGGTCTTTCAGCCTTCCGAGAGGAAAGAGGGGGGGATAATGTGTGGTCCCTCCCTACAGCCGGGCCAGGTGGTCTCCGTAGGAATGTGGTCCGGCTGAGGTGGAGAGGCAGTGATACATGTCCTCCAAGATCTAAAGTTGTTGAGCTTCTGCTGAAGTTGGGCTTTAAGGCAGCTGACATCTATGCCTTGATACATCCTTATGGTACCCCTGAGTTCGATATCAGCTTTGTTCGGCCGGAGGGGCTTGAGCTCTTCTGGTCGAATTATGAGTTGGTAAAGAATGAGCCCGGCTGGCGAGACTTTACCATTCAGGCAGTGTCTCGCCAAAATAATGTCAAGAAGGTGACCGTTTTAACCCGTAATGAATCGCTTTCTTGTATTGACATCATGACGTGGCTAGGTCGGTATGGTGAGGTGGTGGAGGTCCCAAAAAAGAACAGGGATGAATATGGCATCTGGTCAGGGGCCTGGACGTTTATGGTCAAGCTTAGGCGTTCAGGAAACACCGTTACCCATATACCATCTGCGACCTTCCTCGGAAGGGATCGTATCCAGATCTTCTACCAGGGTCAGCCGAAGCTCTGTCACAGATGTGGTGACCCCACACATTTTAGTGCCAATTGCACTGTGCAGAAGTGCACTCTGTGTGGGGAAATAGGCCATCTCGCTACATCTTGTGCAGAGATTAGGTGTCACCTGTGTGGTGACTTAGGTCACCCATTCAGTCGCTGCCCTCGTTCCTTTGTCAACGCGGTTGTTGCCCCGGTGGGAGTAAGCCGTGAGGTGGATTCTGCTGGGGGGATGGCTGTCGGGGATGAAGGGGTGCAGGGGCCAGGGAAGAAAAGTAAGCAGAAGACGCCTGCCCAACTGAGGCGTCTCGAGAAGCGTCAAAGGGACAGGGAGATTCAGGACTCACAGGAGCATCAACCAACTGGGGTGACTCCTGATCCTGTCCCTGCGGCCAGTCTTACTGCTGAGGCCCTGGGGGATAGTGAACTGGATGAGGAGACTGGAAGGATCCACAAAGAGGGGGATGCCGTCTCCTCACTGTCCTCCCATGGTGGGAGCGCGGATGAGGACAGTGGGGGATGGGCAGAAACAAAGCGGGGTACTCGGAAGAATAAGAAAAGGAGAGATGTAAGATCTTCTCCCACCTGCCAGATGCCAAAGGAAGGTACAACTGATCTCCCTCTGATTGGTCTCTCCAACCGGTTCCGAGCCCTCCGCGACATTTCCTCTTCGGAGGAGGGGGTGGCTGGGGGTGAGGTTCCGGATGTTGCGGTGGGGCTCACAGGAGACGCTGAGTCCTCTCTCCCTGGGGAATCTATGTCTTCAGGGGGGGAGACAGGCCCAGAGTCAGGGGACGAGGAAAATGTATATAAAGGGAAAATGGACACATCTATTTCACTTAAAAGGGGTAAACCATCATCTGATGAGGAGGGTGGTGGGGTGGATGGGAAGGATGGTGGGAAAAAGAAAGCTGTCTAACTCAATCACCCTCGATGGCGGCACCCTCTCCGTTGACTCTGGCATCCATTAATGTTGCCAGCATAAAGTCAGATACGGCTCGATTTGCGGCCTATGATTTTTTTGCCCATATTAATGCTGATATTTTATTTTTGCAGGAGACCAGGCTAACAGATATGTCATCTATCTACAAGGCTAAAAGAGAGTGGAGGAATGGGCCCTCCTACTGGTCTCTTGGGGCCGAGCCGTATAGCGGAGTGGCGGTCCTTTTTACCGCAGCGGTAGAATGCCGACGGGTTATCGAGTTAGAAATGGGGAGGTGCCTGATCTTAGATGTCCTCATGAAGGGACAAGAACTTCGCCTTATTAACATCTACGGCCCACAGTCTAAGTGGGACCGGAAGTGTCTCTTTATGAGGATCAAGCCCTATCTTTTTACAAGTCGGCAGGTGGTCTTTGGAGGGGACTTTAATGCTGTCACGAGGCCCCAAGACAGGGGAGGTGCCAGAGACAAGCTGACTTATGATAGCGCCGCCCTTAATAGCATAGCAAGTGAGGCTCGCCTGGTGGATGTCCACATCCGGTACACCCCAGGCCACGCGGGATTCACCTATCATAGGGGTAGTTGTAGGTCTAGGATAGACAGGTTTTATTTAAAGGAGGAGGCCGTCTCTTCAGCAGTATCTGTTGTTGAGGTGGAGTTCTCCGATCACTGTTTAATTTTGTTTTCTCTGAATGTCGCAGAGACCCCCCGGATGGGCAGAGGCTATTGGAAGCTGAATTCGTCTCTCTTGGAAGAAGCGGAGATAAGACAGTCCTTTGAGGATTTTCTTCAGAGCCAGGTACCATTGCTGGGCCTTTGTAGCAGTAAGTCAGAGTGGTGGGAGATCTTCAAGGAAAGGGTTGCGAGATTCTTCCGCCAGCTCTCGGGCCTCAGAAGCCTAAACAGGTACCGTTTGTACCAGGGCCTGAGGAAGAAACTTGAGAACCTTGTCTCGACTGGAGGTAGCCGAGAGGATATCTCCAGAGTGAAATCCTTGCTGATGAGGTGTCAGTACGATAGGCACGCATCTTTGGTTTTTGAGAGGGATTACGGGAAGTACCGCTCGCCTGACCCTTACAGAAACTGCAAGATGTCAGTGAATAGTAAAATAGTCTCAGGACTGATTGATAGTACGGGATCCTTGAAAAGGTCCAGATCAGGGATCTTGGAGGTCGTCAGATCCTTCTACTCGCACCTCTTGGGAAGGAAGGACCTAGATCGAGATAAGGTATCAGCTTTCTTGGCTGAAACCGTCCCTGAACCAGGAGTAGACCCCTCTCTTGACGTTTTGACAGAGATGATCCGGGAAGAGGAAGTCAGGATGGCTATTGATGGGCTTGCCCTCAAGAAGTCACCCGGTCCGGATGGCTTAACATCTGAGTTCTATAAGACCTTTAAGGACACTTTGGTTCCCCTCTTGACTGCGGTTTTTAATGAGTGTCTATCCTCGGGTACTCTGCCAAAGTCAATGAGGAGGTCAGCGCTGATCATCCTGTCAAAGGGTAAAGACCCGTTCCACATTGAGAATTGGCGTCCCATAGCGCTTCTCAATGTGGACCGAAAGATTCTGGCAAAAGTGCTGTTTAACCGGCTGGTGGAGTTTGCACCCCGGCTCCTTTCGGGGGCTCAGAATTGCTCTGTTCCGGGCCGCAGTACATTTAGTGCTGTGCTCAGTGTCCGAGAGGCTGTGGAGCAGGGTAGGGCTGGCCACTGGAAGGGGTACTTGCTGTCCTTGGATCAGGCAAAAGCGTTTGATCGGGTTAACCATGAGTACCTCTGGTCTGTTCTTCTGAGATATGGCCTGCCGGGGGGGTTTGTTGATTGGCTTAAGATCTTGTACGCAGGGGCAGAGAGTTTCCCGCTTGTGAATGGTTGGATTGGCCGCTCTTTTGAGGTTGGGTCTGGCGTCCGTCAGGGTTGTCCTTTGAGCCCGTTGCTGTACGTGTTTGCAATTGATCCTTTCCTTAGGAGGATTGATTGTGGACCGTTGGCGGGGGTGAGAATGGACCTGGCGGTGCCGGATTTGGCTCTGAGGGCGGTAGCGTATGCTGATGATGTCACCGTGTTTGTCTCCTCACAAGAGGAAGGCCAATGGGTGATGTCAGAGGTGGACCGCTACTCGGAGGCATCCGGGTCCAAGATCAACCGGGATAAGTGCGAGAGTCTCTGGCTGGGAGGGGGAGATCCTAGTTTTGATCTCCCGGACGCCCTTCCAGGGCCCCAGGAATCTGCAAAAGTTCTCGGCATCGAATTTGGCCAAGGGGATTACCCCAAACAAAACTGGGACAGCAGGCTTAAGATCGCCGCTCAGAAGGTGGATCAGTGGAAGGGTTGGTCTTTGACCCTCCGGGAAAGGGTTAACCTGATCAAAACATTCCTGCTCCCTTTACTGATATACCTGGGCAGTGTATGCATGTTGCCAGAACCTCTTTGGACCCGGGTCTACAGTGTGTTCTTCCAGATGTTATGGGGGAACAGACTGAACCTAGTGAAGAGGGAGGTTACTTACCGTACGAGGAGACTAGGGGGGTTGTGTATGGTCAACCCTGTGGTGTTCCTAGTGAATACCTTTCTTAAGACCAATATAGCAAACCTCTGGTCAGAGAGGGCTCCTCCGTGGGTATCCTCCTGTAGGGGATGGTTTCAGCCTTTCTTCCAGGAATGGGAGACAGGAGGGCAAGTGAAGGATCTTCGCACACCACACGGGCATCTCCCGGCTTATGCTACCCCGGTTCTGAAGGTTATTCGTCGGTGGGGTCTGGGGATGTGGGAGATTAGGACTCTGTCGAGGAAATTTCTTGACAAGAGGGTCCTGTCTTCTCATTTCCAGAGGCCATTGGCGCTCAAGGACTGCCCAAGTCGGGATCTGGAGGTGGGTTTAGAGCTTTTGAATTCTATCAGGATCCCCTTGAAGTTTTGGGACTTGACTTGGCGCTGCTTCCATGGGAAACTGTGTGTGAGGGACAATCTGAAGTGCAGGAGCTCTGATGACCGGGGATGTCCCCGCGAAGAGTGTGGAGGCATGCTGGAAAGCATGGAGCATTTTCTGCTTCATTGTCCCTTTAACACAGAGGTTTACACCAGGGTGGGCGCTTCCATTGGTTGGCCTCGGCTGGCCAGTCTATCCTATGCGGAATGGGCCTATGGGGCATTCAGAAACCTTGGAGGCTGGGACCGGTGCACTTTATTCCTAGTCAGCTCAGTGGTTAGGTACTACACGTGGAACGCACGGTGTTTAGTGTCGACGCAGTGTAAAATCCTCCCTGTGGATGTGGTGGTTAGGAACATTGTCGGTGACCTGGTGAAGGTGCGTTCTCTGGAGTACGAGAGGCTGGGTGCTGGCAGGGCCTCTCGTCTATGGAGGGGCTCTGCCTTTAAAGTGCCTTAGCCTGTTGTCCCCCCCTGGTGGTGGGCTGATGCTGGCACATTAGTCTTTTTGTTTTGAGCAGTTGGTTTATGGTAATATAGGGCTTGCAGGCACTGAACTTGAGCTTTAGGGGTTTGTTGTTTGGCTTATAGTGTTATATGTATTTGTTATTGTATTTATTGTTGTAGTCTATTTGTATACTTATGTATTGTATATATTGTTAGTCTGTGTATATTTTATGTAATGTATATATTGTATATATTGTGTGATGCCACCTGGGGTTTGGGTTTAGTTTAGGTTGGGTGGTGGGTTAAAAAGGGGGGAGGGGGTTTGTGTGGGACTTTTATATATACAGAAAATCCTGGACTGGTTCATGGACGTCTGGTAACATGTACTGGGGGCATGGGATGCGGGACCAGCTCAGGGCCAAAAAAAAAAAAAAAAAAAAAAAAAAAAAAAAAAAGTGGTGTTATTTTGTTTGTGTTGGGTTTTATTATTTTGTATATATTATTATTATTGTTGTTGTTGTTATTCTTTTTGGTATATTACTGGTATTGGGTTTTTGGTTTTGCAACTGGGCCAGGAATTCACATTTAGTATTAGTGTATATTAGTGTATATAGTTTATTAGTATAGTATGGGTATTATGGGTATTATAGGAATATGTCTTTTGTAAATATTGTATATATTTGTTTGTGTGCAGGAATGAGTGTGGGGTGGACCGGTGTTGTATTTTATGCTATTGTGTTGGTTTTATGATCATTATATTGAAATGTTCTGTCGGATATGATATGTTTATGTTTTGTAATTTTTTTATTGTTATGTTTGAAATTTTAATAAAAGATCTACAGGATGTAAATGGTGATCAGTACAGGATAAGAAATGTAATGTATGTACACAGTGGGGGGAGATTTATTAAAACCTGTGTAGAGGAAAAGTTGCCCAGTTGCCCATAGCAACCAATCAGATCACGTCTTTCATATTTAACAAGGCCTCTGCAAATTGAAAGAAGCAATCGGATTGGTTGCTATGGGCAACTTTTCCTTTGCACAAGTTTTGATAAATCTCCCCCAGTGACTCCACATTTCCCCCATAAAATAAAATGCCCCTCACATTGCCCCCATAGTATATTATACCCATCACATTGCCGTCTTTGCATGTTATGCCCTACATATTGCTCTCATAGAATATTGTTCCCCTCATTGTATATTATGTCCCTCATATTGCCCCATTGTACATTACCTTATATTGCCCTCATTGTATATTATTCCTCTAATATTGTCCTCATTGTATATTATGCCCCTCATAATGTCCCCATTTGTATATTATGCCCCTCATATTGCCCCCATTGTATATTATGTCCCTCATATTGCCCCATTGTACATTACCTCATATTGCCCTCATTGTATATTATTCCTCTAATATTGTCCTCATTGTATATTATGCCCCTCATAATGTCCCCATTTGTATATTATGCCCCTCATATTGCCCCCATTGTATATTATGTCCCTCATATTGCCCCATTGTACATTACCTTATATTGCCCTCATTGTATATTATTCCTCTAATATTGTCCCCAATTGTATATTTTGTCCCTCAAAATGTCCCCAATTGTATATTATGCCCCTCATATTGCCCCCATTGTATATTATGCCCCTCCTATTGCCCTCATTGTATATTACCTCATATTTCCCTCATTGTATATTATTCCTCTAATATTGTCCTCATTGTATATTATGCCCCTCATAATGTCCCCATTTGTATATTATGCCCCTCATATTGCCCCCATTGTATATTATGTCCCTCATATTGCCCCATTGTACATTACCTCATATTGCCCTCATTGTATATTATTCCTCTAATATTGTCCCCAATTGTATATTTTGCCCCTCAAAATGTCCCCAATTGTATATTATGCCCCTCATATTGCCCCCATTGTATATTATGCCCCTCATATTGCCCTCATTGTATATTACCTCATATTTCCCTCATTGTATATTATTCCTCTAATATTGTCCTCATTGTATATTATGCCCCTCATAATGTCCCCAATTGTATATTATGCCCCTCATATTGCCCCATTGTATATTGCCTCATATTGCCCCATTGTATATTATGCCCCTCATATAGCCCTCATTGTATATTATTCCTCTAATATTGTCCTCATTGTATATTTTGCCCCTCAAAATGTCCCCAATTGTGCATTATGCCCCTCATATTGCCCCCATTGTATATTAAGCCCCTTTTATTGCCCCCATTGTATATGATGCCCCTCACAACATGAAAAAAAAAACACTCACCTCTCTTTCGTTCCCCTGCAGCTAATGACGCTTCTCTTCTCTATCAGCTTCCTGCGAGGACAGCATAATGCAGAGTCGATGCTGCACAGGAAGCCCAAGCTGGAGTGACGCCACTGGCTCCTTCCTGTCACATCAGCCACTGCACATTCAACACGGTGTACGCGTCTTAAACGCATTTTGGGACAGGTGTCCTGGATCTGCTGGTATAACTGTGGGCCCAGTCGCTGAGGGTGCAATGGGGCCCTCAGGTGAAGGGTCCAGTTAAGCCACTGCAGGGATTGTGCTGGTACCAGTCTCAGCATTGTAATTGCTAGCGAGTGGCAGCCCAAGGGTCTGGCTGTACACCCTTCATGTCGGCCCTGATTGGGGGGATATTTTTAAATGCTTTTAAATGTGGATCTGTCTGATTAGATGTGTTTTGTAATTTATAAAGATCGTTATTCTTTGTGAGATATTGGGTGTGCGCTACATGGATTACTTCTTTTTTCTTGTTGTCGGGAGATCAAGTCAAAGATGTCCTTTGGAGGTTGTGGACGGACTTGTATGTCATGGTGAACAGTTTAAACTGAATGTATTTAGCAAATGGTAGCCAGTGCAGGGATTGGTACAGGGGAGAGGCAGAGGAGAAGCGAAGGGAGAGGTGGATTGTTTGGAAAGCAGAGTTGAGGATGGAGGTAGTGGAGGCATAGGTGTGTTGCACATGAGCCGTATAGTGGAGCAGCAGTCCTTTTATTGCAGCAGTAGAATTTGTTGGGTTATTGAGTTACAGATAAAGAGGTGCCTGACTTAAGAACAAGAACTTGTCTGATTAACATCTATGATTTCCAATCAAAAGTGTCTCTTTATGAGGATCAAGCTCTATGGGGGACATTTATCAGTGTTTGCTTTGGTAAGCGGGTTCTGTAAGTTTTTTTTTGCTTTGGGTTTGCTTATGTGTGACAACAGGCCCAGAGCGTCAAAATTGGCGCTCCTGGGCAGGGCCGGGCTGGGAACAAAAATAGGCCCGGGCATTTCAGACTAAGCAGCCCATTTTTTTTTTTTTTATAAACCAAATTTCAAATAATGAAATATAATATGCGTATTTTGCGTTTTCTGTTATATTTAGCATGTCAGTCATTAGCATTATGTAAAGTAATGATAAAAAAAATAAAAGCACAAAGCAATACATGAAGTGCAATATCTTTACTTAAAGATCCCCCCCAAAAAAATAACAATACAACATTTTACGTTTTTTTGCATATACTTTTTGAATTCAAAAGCAAAAAAATAAATAAAAACTATGGATTCAGCAATTTTCGTAAAGGATCACTGGTTTCTGCAACTCTGTCAATGATGTCATCAGGATCAAGATTCATTAGTTTATCTTTTTCTGTTGCCATCAGCATGAAAGAGCTCCTGAGATATAGAGATATAGAACTTCTTATACGGTTCTTAATAAACTTCAACGTGGAGAAACTTCTTTCACAGGCGACTTGAGTAAAAGACAGTGTAAGAAGAAATTTATAGGCTAAACTAATGACATTGTTGGCATCAATTAACAAATGATAGCGCTGTAGAATCTTGTAACAGCAAATAGCACAGTTTTTACATGCCATGCAAGACTTGTTCACCAGTTCTGTTTCTGTGCTTTCCTGGTGTTCAATATTTATATCTTCTGAAATCCTATATTCTTCCAGGGGTGATATTTTCAGTCTGTTCCACTGCAATGCAAAACTTGCCAGTTGGGAACGCAAATTTTCGGAAGTTGCTTCCTCATCAAATGTAACCAATCATTGGCTGAGTTCTTCCATTACTGGTGCTTTAAAGGGGTGCTCCGGTGAAAACCTTTTTTCTTTTAAATCAACTGGCTCCGGAAAGTTAAACAGATTTGTAAATTACTTCTCTTAAAAAATCTTAATCCTTCCTGTACTTATTAGCTGCTGAATACTACAGAGAAAATTATTTTCTTTTTGGAATGCTCTCTGATGACATCATGAGCACAGTGCTCTCTGCTGATGTTATTATCATAATAATAACAAGTCTTTATTTATTGTTGTCCTCAGTGGGATTTGAACCAAAGGCCCCAGTGCTGCAAGGCAGCAGTGCTAACCACTGAGCCACCATGCTGCCCTTAGCATACATCTGCTATACACGGTTGCTAAAATGGACAGAGATGTCAGCAGAGAGCACTGTGCTCGTGATGTCATCAGTGTTCCAAAAAGAAAGGAATTTCCTCTGTAGCATTCAGCAGCTAATAAGTACTGGAAGGATTAAGATTTTTTAATAGTAGTAATTTACAAATATGTTTAACTTTCTGGCACCAGTTGATTTAAAAGAAAAAAGGTTTTCACTGGAGTACCCCTTTAAGTCCCGATTTTTTAATGTCAGAAAAGCTGCTGGGCTCCAAGCAAGCTAAGTCAACATAGAGGAGATTCATGCTTTCTGTTACTGTATCTAGGATGACATTGTGTAGTCTGTTGGATGATACAGCATCACAAACTGATTCATCTTCAGCAGACTCATCTGCCATTCCTTTTCTTTTCCTTATCCTTTTTGAAGGTAAAGTGGTCTGTTTCAAGCTTTCATATGATCTGTACTGAAACAAAATCTCTGGCAACGTTTTTAAGTTTTTCGTATGTTCCCTGTACAATCTGAAAAGCTTTTGAGATGTCCATTTGACTTGTCAGCAGATACTTGGACAATGGTGTTGTTATTTCAAATATCCACATAAAAATGTGGGCAGTAAGAATGGTTTCATATTTGACCAGGGCTTGTGGATATGACTTTGCTTTAACAGGCACCTCGGGTTTTGAGGACACGTTCTCTTCAACGCTGCTTAAAGTTTGAATTAAACTGGGGAACAGAGAAGATTCTAGATTTGAAAATGCCCTAAACACTTTTCTTAGAGCTGCATCTTTTGACCACCAATGAGTTTCACCAATGACTGAAATTCTTCAATGGTGGGGTCTTTACTTACTTGCTCCCAGATATTCATACGCTGGTAAGAATCTCTAATAAATACCGCAAAATCATCCAACAAACTGAATAGTGTTGCACCTGCAACCACTACTTTTGTTGTTTCAGCAAGGACCAAATTCCGGATATGTGCATAGCACCAAATATGGATTTGCCCTGGTGACAGCCAGGAAGAAAATCCATTATATTGGCCCTGCATATTTGCTGCTCCATTAGTTGGGCTGCCAATGCATTTTGTTATGTCAACTTTGCATAATTTTAGGGCTTCCTTTACCTGTTTAAAAAGATTTTGTCCCGCTGAAGACTCACATTAAGGCTAAGTTTCCACTTGTTTTTTTTTTTTTTTCTGGCAGTTTTTGGAAAACTGCCACTGCAGTTTTTGGAAAACTGCCACTGCAGTTTTTGAGCCAAAGCCAGAAATGTATTCAAAAGGAATAGGACATATAATGGAAGGACTTACACTTCTCCTCCCTTATGGATCCAATTCTGACTTTGTCTCAAAAACTGCAGTGGCAGAAATCTAAAAACTGCCAGAAAAAAAACCAAGTGGAAACTTAGCCTCAATGACTGCGATCAGCTTCTCATTGATACAATCCATTACATAACAAACAATGACAGAGCATTGATCTTTGGAGGTGAGATCTTGAGTTGTATCAACTTGAATTGAAAACATTCCAGCTTCCATTACTTTGTTTGAAATATAAGATGCCGAATGATTTCTAATACTTTATTACCAGTAGTTTTTGAGAGCAGTGTTATTAAAGGAGTAGTCCAGTGGTGACCCAGTGGTGAAGGATAGGGGATAAGTTTGAGATCGCGGGGGGTCCGACCGCCGGGGCCCCCTGCGATCTCCTGAACGGGGCCCCGGCAGCCTGCGGGAAGGGGGTGTGTCGACCTCCGCACGAAGCGGTGGCCGACACGCCCCCTCAATACAACTCAATGGCAGAGCCGAAGCGCTGCCTTCGGCAATCTCCGGCTCTGCCATAGAGATGTATTGAGGGGGCATGTCGGCCGCCGCTTCGTGCGGAGGTCGACACCCGCTATCTGGCCGGAGAGCCTGGCCCCCCGTACAGAGAGATCGCAGGGGGCCCCAGCGGTCGGACCCCCCGCAATCTCAAACGTATCCCCTATCCATAGGATAGGGGATAAGTTTTTACCACTGGACTAGCCCTTTAATGATCCTCTTCCTTTCCCTCCAGAGGACTGCAATTTCTTACTGTTTTCAATACAGTTGTTAACGTGATCTTTCAGACAGATGTCATATTTGCGAAGTAGAAGGATGAGTTCTAAAAAATTGCCATGGTCTATCGTTATGTCCTCTAAATTGTATGCAGCCTCATCTTTACCTCCTCTGTAACTTAACCCTTATGAATGTTACACCTACTACCCACTGCAGTACCTGCCGCCTGTTTCTTACTTGTTCTCGCCTTATTTATTTATTCAAAAGTAGATCAACACCAGCACTGCTGGATTTAAGGAAAAAGGCTTCAGCACATGTATTGTGCAATATACTTTTCTCATTTTCTTCAGCTCTTTGATGAACATGACGCTTATCTGTCATTCCTTCAATAAAAGAATTTGTTTCATGAGACTTTGCAAAGGCCAGACAAACAGAGCAAAACATAGCTTTACTCTCATTACAGCAGGTGAGCCATTTACGACATGTCCCATCTTTGCGCTTTACAGCTTTTTTTAATACTGGATCGGGAATATCCTGTCGTGGATGATATTTAAAAAAACAGCGAGTTGATTTGTATTTGGACGAGCAAAATAATTAAATGATGGATATCTGTCCTCTGTTTGATATTCTGGCATATCTACAATCACTGGCAATTCTTTGTGCCCCAGTTCTGTATGTTCTTTAGTGGACATTAATTCTGCTGTCTCATGAACACATTCCACTAAAGCATCTTCTATAGGCATTTGTTCTGTGTCTGCTGCCTCTCTACTAATCACTGGAACTCTATGCATGAACATATCTGGAATTTTCACACATTTCTGCGCATCAAGTTCCAAAAACTCTTTATATTTCTCCCTGACTTTTTTCTGCACCTCCATTCTGTTTTTTTTTTGTTTTTTTTTTTTTAGTTTTTTCCCCCCCTTTATAATCTATGTAAAATAGAAGAGCAAACTAACAAAAAAAAACTAAAAAAATCAATATGGACCTGCCTGCTGGGATCTCCCATATGTACCTCAGGTTAGGTGGCTCTTCAGTTGTTGCAAAGCTGCATACAGTGCTCCCTCAAGTTACAATATTAATTGGTTCTGGGACGACCATTGTATTTTGAAACCATTGTATGTTGAGACCAGAACTCTATGGAAACCTGGTAATTGGTTCTGAAGCCACCAAAATTTCCTCCAAAAATAGGAAAAAAAAAAGTGAGAATTAAAGAAAAATAAGTAGATAACTAAAATAGATAAAGCAAATCCTTACATGTAAAAGTAATAAAGATCTGCTGGGAGCTGTAATCACTGTCTATGTCAGTGTTTCCCAAGGAGGGAGCTTCCAGCTGTTGCAAAACTACAACTCCCAGCATGCCCGGACAGCCAAAGGCTGTCCGGGCATGCTGGGAGTTGTAGTTTTGCAACAGCTGGGGGCACCCTGCTTGGGAAACACTGGTCTATGTAGAGGACAGGAGCTTCTTCAGGGTCCTGTACAGTACATGCAATGTCCTAAAAAAGTAACTTGGAGTCGCCCGTACCTGGTGTCCAAAGGAGCAGGTATCCCTGGGACAGGTAAAGAGTAGTACAGAACATGTAATACCTCCCTGTACTGTAGGGGGCGCTACTAGACATCAGTCAGTGCATACGCTTCAGTAATACAGGGGTTTTACCAGTAAATTGCCCATTCTGATTGGTCAGTTCTTCCGGCCATTGACACTTTTCACAGATCTGGACAGTCTGTAGCATTGTATGTTGAGTCTGGTTTCAACTTACAATGGTCCAGGAAAGACGATTATATGTTGAAACTATTGTATGTTGAGGCCATTGTAGGTTGAGGGATCACTGTATCTGGAAAGCCTTCTGCATTACAGGAGTTGTAGCTGTGCAATGGCTATGGGAAAATGCTATACACAATACATCACACTGTACTCTAAGTTCCCCCCCCCCCCCCCCCCCCCCTCTAGAATTATTTTACTTGCTGGCACCAGAAGGCTAAGACCATGTTCACATCTCCGGAATTTCTATGTGGAAGTTACCTTCTATGTGGAAGATCAATGCTCTGTTGTTGGACAATATGCATTTGTTCATTGTAAATTTTCAACAGGACAAATATGCAGGGCGAATATAATGGATTTTTTTTCCTGGCTGTCAACTGAATCACCCGGGCAAATTTATATTTGGTGCTATGCACATATCCTGAATTTAGTCCGAGCTGAAACAACAAAAGTAGTGGTTGCAAGTGCAACACTATTCAGTTTATTGAATGATATTGCGGTATTTCTGATTCTTACCAGTGTATGAATATCTGGGAGCAAGTAAGTAAAGACCCCACCATTGAAGAATTTTGGTAATTGGTTAAACTCGATGGTGGTCAAAAGATGCAGCTCTAAAAAAAGCGTTTGTGGAATTTTTAAATCCAGAATCTCCTCTGTTCCACAGCTTGATTTACACTTTGAGCAGCATTGAAGAGAACGTGTCCTCAAAACCCGAGGTGCGTGTTGTAGCAAAAACGTATGTAGAAGCCCTGATCAAATTCCTGCTCAAATATGAAATCATTTTTACTGCCCACATTTTTAAAGGAGTACTCCAGAATAGGAAAATTGTACTCCATACTGCCAGCAGTACAAAAATAAAGAGGTACATACCTTCCTTCACTCCCCGGTGCCTCCGGTAACCCGCTCCGGTCTCCACCGGCAACAAGGAAGAGGAACGCGGCGGAGACCGGAGCGGGTTACCGGACGCACCGGGGGAGCGAAGGAAGGTATGTACCTCTTTATGGCAGTATGGAGTACAATTTTCCTATTCTGGAGTACTCCTTTAACCCCTTAAGGACTCAGGGTTTTTCAGTTTTTGCACTTTTGTTTTTTCCTCCTGACCTTTTAAAAATCATAACCCTTTCAATTTTCCACCTAAAAATCCATATTATGGCTTTTTTTTTGCGTCAACGCCAATTCTACTTTGCAGTGACATTAGTCATTTTACCCAAAAATGCACGGCAAAACGGGAAAAAATATCATTGTGTGACAAAATCGACGAAAAAACGCCATTTTGTAACTTTTGGGGGCTTCCGTTTCTACGCAGTGCATATTTCGGTAATAATTACACTTTATCATTATTCTGTCAGTCCATACGGTTAAAATGATACCCTACTTATATAGGTTTGATTTTGTCGCACTTCTGGAAAAAATCATAACTACATGCAGGAAAATTTATACGTTTAAAAATGTCATCTTCTGACCGCTATAACTTTTTTATTTTTTCACGTACAGGGCAGTATGAGGGCTCATTTTTTGCGCCGTGATCTGAAGTTTTTATCGGTATGATTTTTGTTTTGATCGGACTTTGTGATCACTTTTTATAAATTTTTTAATGGTATAAAAAGAGACCAAAATGCGCTTTTTTTGACTTTGGAATTTTTTTGCGCGTACGCCATTGACTGTGCGGTTTAATTAATGATATATTTTTATATTTCGGACATTTACGCACGTGGCGATACCACATATGTTTATTTATTTATTTTTTTTACACTGTTTTATTTTTTTGATGGGAAAAGGGGGGTGATTCAAACTTTTATTAGGGAAGGGGTTAAATGACCTTTATTAACACTTTTTTTTAACTTTTTTTTTGCAGTGTTATAGGTCCCATAGGGACCTATAACACTGCACACACTGATCTTTTGCATAGATCACAGGCGTGTATTAACACGCCTGTGATCAGTGTTATCGGCGCTTGACTGCTCCTGCCTGGATCTCAGGCACGGAGCAGTCATTCGCCGATCGGACACCGAGGAGGCAGGTAAGGGCCCTCCCGGTGTCCTGTAAGCTGTTCGGGACGCCGAGATTTCACCGCGGCTATCCCGAACAGCCCGACTGAGCAGCCGGGTCACTTTCACTTTAGAAGCGTCGGTCAGCTTTGACCGCCGCTTCTAAAGGGTTAATACCAACGGCCGGGCCCCACGGCTAATACCACACATCGCCAATCACGGCGATGTGTGGTATTAGCCGTGGGGCCCGGCCGTTGATGAGCGCTGGGACCGACGCGATATGATGCGGGATCGCGGCGCTATCCTGCTTTATATCGCGGGAGCTGGCACAAGACGTAAATATACGTCCTGCGTCGTTAAGGGGTTAAACAGATATTTGAACTAACAACACCATTGCCCAAATATCTGCAGACAAGTCAAATACAGGATAAGTAATGTAATGTATGTGCACAGTGACCTCACCAGCAGAATAGTGCGTTTATGTCAGAACTACTGTAACCAGCAGCCACCCCTGTGCAAATCACCAGTTTAGGTCTCAAATGTACATAGTGCTCTCTCACTCCTGAGCCCTGTTGTGCGTCCGCAGAGCATTTTACATCCACATAATGGAGTTTTGCAACAGCTGGAGGCACCCTGTTTGGGGAAAACTTAAGTACAGTATTTTTGGTGGCAGAGGCAAGTGTAACACTTGCCTCTGGGTCCACCCCTATGAAAATCCCTAATTTAGGCCTCAAATGCGCATGGTGCTCTTTCACTCCTGAGCCCTGTCGTATTTCAAGGAAACAGTTTAGGGCCACATATGGGGTTTTTCCGTGCTTGGGAGAAAGTGTGCTACAAATTTTGGGGGTCTTTTTTTCCATTTACCTCTTATGAAAATGAAAAGTATGGGGGAACACCAGCATGTTGGTGTAAAAAATAAAAAAAAAATTACACTAACATGCTGGTGTAGACCCCAACTTTACATTTTCATAAGGGGTAAAAGAAGGAAAAGCCACCAAAAATTTGTAGCGCAATTTCTCCTGAGTACGGAAATACCCCATATCTGGCCCTAAACTGTTGCATTTGAGGCCTAAATTAGGGATTTTCATAGGGGTGGACCCGGATGCAAGCGTTACACTTGCCTCCACCACCAAAATTACTGTACTTCAGTTTTCCCCAAACAGGGCGCCTCCAGCTGTTGCAAAACTCCCAACTTTCCTGTTCAGTCAATGGCTGTCCGGCAATACTGGGAGTTATTTTGCAACAGCTGGAGGCTCCATTTTGGAAAAACTGACGTACAAGACGTTTTTTATTTTTATTGGGGGGTGGGGGGCACAGTGTAAGGGTGTAGTGTATATTTAGTGTTTTACTCTTTATTTAATGTTAGTGTAGTGTAATGTAGTGTTTTAAAGGTACATTCACACGGGCCAGTGTTTACAGTGTTCCCCGCTGTAGCGGAAAATTTGTTGCATCTCAAACTTGAAGCGGGAAACTTGCTGTAAACCCCCGCCCATGTGAATGTACCCTGTGCATTCACTTGGGGGGGGACAAAACTACAACTCCCAGCATGCACTGACAGACCGTGCATGCTGGGAGTTGTAGTTATGCAACAGCTGGAGGCACACTTGTTGGAATTGGGAAACACTGAGTTAGGTAACAGACTACCGCAGTGTTTCCGCATCACTGTCTGTTTCCTAACTTAGTGTTTCCCAACCTGCATGTCTCCAGCTGTTGCAAGACTACAACTCCCAGCATGCGTGGTCTGTCAGTGCATGCTGGGAGTTATAGTTTTGCAACAGCAGGAGGCACACAGGTTGGGAAACACTGAGTTAGGAAAAATACAACGTTTCCCAACCAGTGTGCCTCCAGTTGTTGCAATACTACAACTCCCAGCATGCCCAGACAGCTGAAGGACATGTTGGGAGTTGTAGTTATGCAACAACTGGAGGAGAACAGTTTGGAGACCACTGTGTAGTGGTCTCAAAACTGTAGCCCTCCAGATATTGCAAAACTTCAACTCCAAGCATGCCCAGACAGCCCAGGCATACTGGGAGCTGTAGTTCGGCAACATCTGAAGGACAGATGTTGCTGATCTACAACTCCCAGCATGCTTGGACAGTCTCGACATGCTTTGAATTGACATCTGGAGCGCTACAGTTTTGAGACCACCGTATAGTGGTCTCCAAACTGTGTCCTTCCAGATGTTGCAAAACTACAACTCCCAGCATGCTGAGACTGTCCAGGCATGCTGGGAGTTGTAGTTCTGCAACATCTGAAGGGCCAGATGTTACAGAACTACAACTCCCAGCATGCCTGGACTGTCTGGGCATGCTGAGAGTTGTAGTTTTGCAACATCTGGAAGGACACAGTTTGGAGACCACTGCACAGTGGCATGCTGGGAGTTGTAGTTTTGAAACTCCTAGAAGCTGCAGTGAAGATCACTTTACGGCAATCTTCACTGCAGCATCTGACACCTCTGCCGCACCACTTGCCTGCTGCCTGTCCTTGTCCCCGCATGACTGCAGCCGGTCCCCAGGTAACGTCCGCCAGTCCCCGCCACATCCACGGCCCCGGGACTTTGCCACCATCTTCCCCTGCTCTGCCCCGACATCCAGGGGAGGTGGCGGGGACCAAAATTCCCACGGACATACAGGTACACCCTTGGTCCTTAAGTAACAGGGAGAAAGGACGCACCTGTACGCCCTTCATCCCCAACAGGTTATGGGGTTAAGAAAGAAACATCTTGAACATCTTGTCTCAATTGGAGGTAGCCATGTGGATATCCCTAGAGTGAAATCCTCATTGAAGAAGTGCCAGTGTGACAGACATGCATCTTTGTTTTCAGAAAGGAATTACAGGAGAACTGCAAGATGACATTGAAAAGAAAACAGGTCTCAGGACTAATTGAAAACATGATCCCTGGAGGCGTGGTTGGCACGCGGAACGGAATGGGCGCACATTGAGTCAGCTCCCGCTCTGCTGGCCAGACATCAGCTACTTAAGCCACCCTAGTGACCCTGCTTTTCCATGGGAGGGAGCTCCCGCAAGTCCAGGAATCCTTCAATCCCCGCCCGGCTGCCTTCCCCTGCTCCGGGAGGCATACGGAGGTATCTGCAGGAACCCCCGGCCTCCGCACCCTCCTCCCTGACCATTTCAGGACCCGCACTGGGTCTGCGCTCCCGCTCAGACACCTGCCCTTCCCTGCGGGTTGCCGACCCTGTTTCCTACTCCCCGCTACACTCCGTGCCTGTGGAGAGACTGCCGTCCCCTCTGCTGCCTACCTCCGTTACTGTGCCTGCGCTGGACATCCAGCTCCCTCCATCTTCCTGCCACACTGGTGTGTGCGCTCAGACGCCGGGGGCCTGCAGCTGCTGCTTCCGAGGACGTCTGTGGTGAGTCTCCTGCTCAGCTCACTGCCCGGGACTGCCTCCCCTACAGACAGTGTCCCCAGCATCTGGGGCGGCTGCTATACTCCCTGGGGCCCCCTTGTGAGGGACTGGGCTGCATCTCCACACTGTCTGCAGCATCTAGCTGCTGCTCACAGCTCAGGCTCCCCCTTCCCTGTACCTCCAGATAAAGGTGCTGGACTCTCCCCTCTGGACTGCCCTCCCATAGAAGACCTGCTCCCCAGGAGTGCTTGAATCTCTCCCCTGCTTCCTTGGACCCTCTGGCTGCCTGCTATATACCATCTTCTCAGCCCTTGCCGCAAAGACACAGACCGAGAGCTATGCAATCGCCTGGGGCTTCCAACATGTCTCCATTGGGTGCTCCTTGCTCTCCCTCTGTGGTAGGGAAGCCCGCTGCATCGCTCCCGGTGTCTAATTCTTGGGTTGCCCTCTCAGACATGGAGGTACCCTGCTCAGGCTTGCCTCTGCCCTCCTCGGTGTTTCCTGACCTGAGCTAGCTTATTTCCCAAATTCCAGCTAAGGAAGACTTCCACTCACTGATCGCTGAAGTAAAGGAGGCCTATCGGGCTGAGATAGCTGATATGTGTAAGGATCTCCAACATGTCTCAGATCGTGTGGGTGATCTGGAGGATGCACACGATGCTCCCAGGGGATATATTGCCCAGCTCCACTCCACAATTGCCTCTCAAAGGGACTTCCTCTGTGATCTTAATGCCCATGTTGAGGACTTGGACAATCGTGGGAGGCGAAATAACATCAGGGTCCGGGGGGCTGCTGGAGGCAACCCATAATAAAGACTTATCTGTTACCTTAGAAGCCATCTTCAATCTAATACTCGGAGAACCTTCCTCCCATAAAATCCAATTGGACAGGGCCCATAGGGCTCTTCGTCCTAAGTCTGCTTCAGGAGCGCCGCGGGATGCATTTTGTTGTGTACATGATTTCTGGATTAAAGAAGCTATTATGATGGGCAAGGCCCGTTCTCTGAGGAATTTCGATGGGGCTCCTATCCAGCTTTATCAGGACTTGTCTTGGTTGACTCTCCAGAAGTGGTGCTTGCTTCAACCTCTACTGGCTGTTCTTTGCTCCCATCAAGTGCCTTACAGATGGACTTTTCCGTTTGGGTTGCATGCACATAGGGACGGACGCTCTGCTGTCTTACGCACCTTCTCAGACCTTCCTGATTTCTGCTCCAGGTTGAATCTGCCGACAACTCAGCTGATGGACTGGGACTTGATGTCACCTCCTCCTCCACTGCCTTCTGTCTGGCGGGCTGTCCAGCCCCCGCCGGGCTGGTTCTAAGAGGAAATCTTCATCCCCTCGAGCCCTGGGGGGTCCCTCCAGGGCTCCCTCCTGAGATGTTGGTCATGGTTTGAGTTCCTTTTTGTTTGAGAGGCCCCTCTCCCAGGACTGGCTCGGTCCCCGATACTTCCCTGATGGCTGGGGGTTTTGCCCCCTCCCCCCCTTGATGTTAGCATTATTAATAATATTAACAGTTGCTGTTCGATGCTTTGGTTACCTGTATTTTTGGATATTTTGTTCACTAGTGGTAATTATGCTTTTGTAATTATGTGTCTATGTAGGCTGTATTTCCCTCCTATATGTCCACCATGGTTAAGTGTGTCTCATTGAATGTCAAGGGGCTTAATTCCCCCACTAAAAGGCGTTCGTTACAGAGGGAGCTCATTGGGCTTCAGGCAGACATAGTTTTCCTTCAGGAGACACACTTCGACTGTTCTGGATCCTTTCAATTCCTTCAGCATCTCTATCCGCAAGTCTATTCAGCTGTTTCAGGTAGGAAGGTGGCAGGGGTTGCTATATTGATCTCTAGGTACTGCCCCCTTCAGGTCACCTCCTCTTATCTAGAAGACCCCCTGGGGCGTTTTGTGGTTGTGGAGGGGGTTCTGGGAGGTATTTCCCTATTGCTTTGTAATGTTTATGCCCCTAATACCACTCAGATCCCCTTTCTATGTAGAGTTGTTGCTAAATTACATAAATACCCTTCGTCTGCCTGGCTGTTCTGGGGGGACTTTAATCTCATCTTTTCCCCTTCTCTAGACCGACACTCTTTGTCTGCTACCCCTCCCCCCTTGCGATTAGCTTTGCTTTTTCGCCGGTTTATCAGGGCTTCCTCGCTGTATGACCTGTGGCGAATAAATCACCCAACGGAGCGCTCTTTTAGCTTTTATTCACATCCCCATAAACTGCACACGCGCATAGATTACTTTTTTGGCAATCTGCCTATGGTGTGCATGCTCTTTGATGCCTCCCTTGAGCTTATCTCCTGTCTGATCACTGTCCTATCCTCCTCTCTTTCCTTCCCTCACCTTCCTCTTGCCACTGGCGGCTGAATGATTCACTCCTCAAAGCGTTGTCTTCCCGGGAGTCGATTCAGAAATGTATCACGGATTATTTCGCTACTAATGAGGGCTCCGTCTCTTCTCAGGCAGTTCTCTGGGAGGCGCATAAATCTGTTATTAGAGGTCACTGTATCGCCCTAGGCGCTAAACTCAAACGTGATGCATTGGTTCGCTCCAGGGAACTCCACGCGGAGATTGCCCGCTTGGAAGCTGTCTACTCCTTCTTTGTCAACCCTACGAGGCTTGGTAGCTGCGCGGGCCCAGCTGGGTGACCTGGCTCTCCATAAAGTTGAGCGTCAGTTGCTCTTTGCTAAGTAACGGTTTTATGAGAAGGGCAACAAAGCCCATACTATGTTGGCCAGGCGCCTGCGTGACCGTGCGGTTACTCAATCCCCCTCTGCCTTGAAGGATTCCTCTGGAACTCTTCATTACCACCCGGCTGACATTTCTCACCTCTTTGTAGACTACTACAGTGGTCCCTCAACATACAATGGTAATCCGTTCCAAACGAACCATCGTTTGTTGAAACCATCGTATGTTGAGGGATCAGTGCAATGTAAAGTATAGGACGTAATACTCACCTGTCCCCGCCGCTCCGGACCCGTCACCGCTGCCCTGGATGTCGCCCTCCATCGCTGTCGCTGCGTCCCCGGGGTGTCCCCGCCGCTCGTCTCTGCTTCCCGTGGATCCTCGCTCTCCGTCGCCGCCATGATGACGACGAAGGAGAGCGCCGGCGATGTAGGGGATCCCGAAGAGGACGGTCCGGAGCCCTGAGGACAGGTAGGAGACCATCACCGGAGCACACGGGGCACTGTAAACGGCTATCCAGATAGCCGATTATGCGATGGCCCCGACATACAAAAGCATCGCATGTTGAAATTATCGTATGTCTGGGCCATCGTAGGTCTGGGGGTCACTGTATACTAAACTATACTCCCTTCCCTCCCAATTGCCGTCTGACCCGGTGGAGCGGGCTGCTATCCTCGATTCTTATCTCTCCCGCTGTGGCCTGCCTGTCTTGACGGAGGCTGATCGAGGAGTTTTGAATGCGCCTATAACAGAGGAGGAACTTCAGGAGGTCCTCAGGTCCCTGCCTGCGTGGACGGACGGCTTCACATATCTCTACTACAAGACTTTCTCTTCCGCACTTATGCCTAAGCTTGTCCCTCTGTTTAAAGGGGTTGTGCGCTGCCCTGCCTTTCAGAGCTCTGCTCGCAGCGTCCGGAAGTTCATTACTCCGAACGCTCTGTGCAGGCTTCCGTGTTCGCGGCCGCTCCCTTCCCATAGACTTTTGTTGAGGGGGCGGGCGTGACTTCACGAGGGGCCGGGCGTGACGTCACGAGGGGGCGGCCGCGAACACGGAAGCCCGCACCCAGCGTTCGGAGTAATGAACTTCCGGACGCTGCGAGCGGAGCTCCGAAAGGCAGGGCAGCGCACAACCCCTTTAACTCTTTTATGGGAGGCGAGCCAATCCTGCAGTCTTTCCTACATTCCTCATCACTCTGATACCCAAGCCTGGTAAAGACCCTCATGATTGTTCTAGTTATCGTCCTATTGCCCTTCTTAATTCTGATTTGAAATTGTTTGTAAAGGTGTTGGCTAGCAGACTATGTTCATTTCTCCCCTCCCTTATCCATAAGGACCAGGTTGGGTTTATCCCAACACCAGGAGGGTAATAGATCTCATTAACTTGGTCAATCGAAGGTTCGAACAAGCGTTGATTCTTAGTTTCGATGCCGAGAAGGCGTTTGTTAGACTTGGGTGGCCATTTCTTTTTGCTATCCTTCAGAAATTTGGGATCACGGGTAATTTTTAACTGCACTGCAGGGCCTCTACTCCTCTCCCACTGCCTCTCTCAAGCTTCCTCATGCTCCTTCCCTTGTCTAATGGTACTCGTCAGGGATGCCTGCTGTCCCCATTGGTTTTTGCTCTATGTAGTGAACCCCTGGATGCTATGATTAGGGGGGACCCGGACTTTACTGGTGTTTCCTTGCATGATAGGGACTCTAAGATCTGCCTGTTTGCGGACAATGTACTTCTTACTCTCACCCGTCCCTTAATTTCTCTTCCTAAACTGTACAAAACCTTTCAGGCCTACAGTGAGGTCTCGGGCTATAAGGTTAATCTCTCTAAATCATAAGCACTCCCGCTGAATTTACCCCTGACTCTCTACTCAGCTCCGTTCTAACTTCTCCTTTAGGTGGTCTCCATCTGCTGTTAAGTACCTGGGAGTTCACCTTACCTCTCAATACTCCTCCCTTTACTCTACTAACTATCTCCCACTGTTTAGGGGCCTTCGGCCCTGTTAGATAAATGGTGCTCGCAGTATATTTCCTTTTTTGGTCATATGGAGGTGGTGAAAATGACTACCTTCCGAAATTACTATTTTTTTTTGCGAAACGTTGCCGGTGTGTGTGCCGCTATCTGCCCTGCGCGCTTTTCAGTCGGCCATTTTTCGCTTCATATGGAATAGGAAGAGGCATCGGCTTCCCATGTCGGTTATGATGGCTAGTCGGGAGCTGGTTGGTTTGGGGGTCCCGGACATAGTCAAATATTATTGGGCTTCTCACCTGCACCACCTTGCAGCCTGGTCATCCTATCACGCATATAGCCACTGGATGCAAATTGAAAGGCTTTGGCTTGCACCCTATCACCCTAATACGCTTTTGTGGTCTCCTCTGGCCTCCATTACTACTCTATCTCCTTTGCTGGGGTTATTGCTCTATGAAATTCCATCTGTCCTCTTTTCCCTCTCCTCTTAGGTCTTTTCTCTACCACCCTGACTTTCCCTCTGGTCTGTCATCAGTGATGGTGCGGGTGTGGGGGTCCCGGGACTTTTTTGTTGGGCTGATGTTGTTGATCCTCTTACATGCTCTCTTTTGTCCGTTGAACAGTTGCAGTTCCGTTGGGATCTCCCGTTGTCTAAACACTTCCATTATCTACAACGGAGGCACTTTATGTCGACTATAGTGGGCTCTATGACAGTCCTCTTGCCGACAGGGCTTGAACGGCTTTGCCGTGGAGGGCCTCAGACAAGGGGCCTTCTTTCTGATATCTACTCTCTTCTCCTCCAACCTCTTGCGTGTGTTCCGGTGTCACATGGCTACATGGGGCGCTGGGAGACTGCTCTTAATGCTTCTATTTCTCTTCCTCAGTGGAAAATCATTTGGGAGAGGGCGTCTAAGGCCTCTATTTATACTGCTTACAAGGAAACCCAATATAAGCTAATTATGGGTTGGTATCACACTCCGGAGTTATTGAACAGACTGAACCCTGACATTCCCCCTCAGTGCTGGCGCTGTGGAGTGGGATTGGGCACGGTGTTGCATATATTTTGGTCGTGCCTTCTTATAGGGGCATACTGGATTGTGGTTCAGTGATTGGTGCATGAGGCTTTGGGTGTACAGGTTCCTCTAGATCCACTTGTCTATCTTCTTCACCTCTCATACCCCACTCTGGCTAAGAAACCTTTTAAGCTGTTTATGCATATAGTTTTGGCTGCTAAAACCCTTATCGCAAGATGCTGGAGGAAAACTCTTCCACCCTCTGAGTCTGATCTGCTCATTTGGATACGTGAGATTAGGTCATTGGAGTTTCTTACGGCTTCTTTGAATAACACTATCCTCTTGTTTCTAACGGTTTGGGAACCCTGGGATCGCTTTTCTGATAGACAACCACCTTGATTATTCACTTTCTTCGCTTTCTCTTTCCCTCCTTTCTCCTCCTCTTCCCCTTTTCCTTAATTTCTTCCCTACTTCATTTCTGTGGTTTGTTCGTCTCTGTCTGGTATGTCATTTGTTTCTCCTACCTTACCCATCCCTTATCTGTGGCTTAATATGCTCTTTTAGCTATGTCAACTGGCAGTCGGATATTTGCATACTCTATCTCCTCCCTGGCTATCGTTTGGGGAGGGGGCTTTCGTGCCTTATGGTTCATTTTGACTTCTTGTCTGCCTGTTATTGCTTTATATTTCTGTGACCTATTTCTGGGCTTATGCCCTTATGTCACTTTTTCTATTACTTTTTCTATGTTACTTCCCATGTTTGGACTGTATCTATGAAAAATCTAAATAAATATTACAGTTTAAAAATAAAAAATTAAAAAAATAAAACAGGATCCTTGAAAGGTTTATTAAAGGTGTACTCCGGTGGAAAACTTTTTTTAAATCAACTGGTGCCAGAAAGTTAAACAGATTTGTAAATTACTTCAATTAAAAAAATCTTAATCCTTCCAGTACTTATTAGCTGCTGAATACTACAGAGGAAATTATTTTTGGAACACAGAGCTCTCTGCTGACATCTCTGTCCATTTTAGGAAATGTCCAGAGCAGTATATGTTTTCTATGGGGATTTTCTCCTACTCTGGACAGTTCTTAAAATGGACAGAGATGTCAGCAGAGAGCTCCGTGTTCCAAAAAGAAAAGAATTTCCTCTGTAGTATTCAGTAGCTAATAAGTACTGGAAGGATTAAGATTTTTTAATAGAAGTAATTTACAAATCTGTTTAACTTTCTGGCACCAGTTGATAAAAAAAAAAAAAAAAGTTTTCCACCAGAGTACCCCTTTAACTGAAACTGTCCCTCAACCAAGAGAGAACTACACTCATTTTGTCAGAGATGATACAGGTAGAGGAGGTCAGGCTGGCGATTGAATGCCTCTTGCTTGAGAATAGTTGAATGGGCCACTCATTTGAAGTTGGGTCTGGCATTCATATGGGTTTGCAATTGATCCATTTTTTTAGGAGGATTGATCCTGGACCAATGAAATTGGCTGAGATGGACCAGGCGGTGCTGTATGCCGCTCTGGGAGCTGTAGAAAATGTCAAAAATATCAAAAAAATTTGTCTCCTTACAAGAGAAGGGGCAATAGATGGTGTCAAAGGTGGATCCCTACTTGGAAGCTAAGGATGCAAGATCAAGCAAGATAATATAAAAGTTTCTGTCTGGTAGGGGTCCTGATTTTGATCTCCTGGACACCCATCCAGAATCCACAAAATTACTTGGTTTCAAATTTGAGGGGGAATGATTATCCAAACAAAACTGGGACAGCAGTGCAGTGAGTGCTGTAGTCCCTGTATGATCTGCAGCAAGTGCTGTAGTCCCTGTATGTTCTGCAGCGAGTGCTGTAGTCCCTGTATGATTTGCAGCGAGTGCTGTAGTCCCTGTATGATCTGCAGCGAGTGCTGTAGTCCCTGTGCTGTAGTCCCCGTATGATCTGCAGCGAGTGCTGTATTCCCTGTATGATCTGCAGCGAGTGCTGTAGTCCCTGTATGATCTGCAGCGAGTGCTGTAGTCCCTGTATGATCTGCAGTGAGTGCTGTAGTCCCCGTATGATTTGCAGTGAGTGCTGTAGTCCCCGTATGATCTGCAGTGAGTGCTGTAGTCCTTGTATGATTTGCAGCGAGTGCTGTAGTCCCTGTATGATTTGCAGCGAGTGCTGTAGTCCCTGTATGATTTGCAGCGAGTGCTGTAGTCCCTGTATGATTTGCAGCGAGTGCTGTAGTCCCTGTATGATTTGCAGCGAGTGCTGTAGTCCCCGTATGATTTGCAGCGAGTGCTGTAGTCCCCGTATGATCTGCAGCGAGTGCTGCAGTCCCCGTATGATCTGCAGCGAGTGCTGCAGTCCCCGTATGATCTGCAGCGAGTGCTGTAGTCCCCGTATGATCTGCAGCGAGTGCTGTAGTCCCCGTATGATTTGCAGCGAGTGCTGTAGTCCCTGTATGATCTGCAGCGAGTGCTGTAGTCCCTGTATGATCTGCAGCGATTGCTGTAGTCCCTGTATGATCTGCAGCGAGTGCTGTAGTCCCTGTATGATCTGCAGCGATTGCTGTAGTCCCTGTATGATCTGCAGCGAGTGCTGTAGTTCCTGTATGATCTGCAGCGAGTGCTGTAGTCCCTGTATGATCTGCAGCGAGTGCTGTAGTCCCTGTATGATCTGCAGCGAGTGCTGTAGTCCCTGTATGATCTGCAGCGAGTGCTGTAGTCCCTGTATGATCTGCAGCGAGTGCTGTAGTCCCCGTATGATCTGCAGCGAGTGCTGTAGTCCCCGTATGATTTGCAGCGAGTGCTGTAGTCCCTGTATGATCTGCAGCGAGTGCTGTAGTCCCTGTATGATCTGCAGCGAGTGCTGTAGTCCCTGTATGATCTGCAGCGAGTGCTGTAGTCCCTGTATGATCTGCAGCGAGTGCTGTAGTCCCTGTATGATCTGCAGCGATTGCTGTAGTCCCTGTATGATCTGCAGTGAGTGCTGTAGTTCCTGTATGATCTGCAGCGAGTGCTGTAGTTCCTGTATGATCTGCAGCGAGTGCTGTAGTCCCTGTATGATCTGCAGCGAGTGCTGTAGTCCCTGTATGATCTGCAGCGAGTGCTGTAGTCCCTGTATGATCTGCAGCGAGTGCTGTAGTCCCTGTATGATCTGCAGCGAGTGCTGTAGTCCCCGTATGATCTGCAGCGAGTGCTGTAGTCCCCGTATGATCTGCAGCGAGTGCTGTAGTCCCTGTATGATCTGCAGCGAGTGCTGTAGTCCCTGTATGATCTGCAGCGAGTGCTGTAGTCCCTGTATGATCTGCAGCGAGTGCTGTAGTCCCCGTATGATCTGCAGCGAGTGCTGTAGTCCCCGTATGATCTGCAGCGAGTGCTGTAGTCCCCGTATGATCTGCAGCGAGTGCTGTAGTCCCCGTATGATCTGCAGTGAGTGCTGTAGTCCCTGTATGATCTGCAGCGAGTGCTGTAGTCCCTGTATGATCTGCAGCGAGTGCTGTAGTCCCCGTATGATCTGCAGCGAGTGCTGTAGTCCCCGTATGATCTGCAGCGAGTGCTGTAGTCCCCGTATGATCTGCAGCGAGTGCTGTAGTCCCCGTATGATCTGCAGCGAGTGCTGTAGTCCCTGTATGATCTGCAGCGAGTGCTGTAGTCCCTGTATGATCTGCAGTGAGTGCTGTAGTTCCTGTATGATCTGCAGCGAGTGCTGTAGTCCCTGTATGATCTGCAGCGAGTGCTGTAGTCCCTGTATGATCTGCAGTGAGTGCTGTAGTTCCTGTATGATCTGCAGTGAGTGCTGTAGTCCCTGTATGATTTGCAGCGAGTGCTGTAGTCCCTGTATGATCTGCAGCGAGTGCTGTAGTCCCTGTATGATCTGCAGCGAGTGCTGTAGTCCCTGTATGATCTGCAGCGAGTGCTGTAGTCCCTGTATGATCTGCAGCGAGTGCTGTAGTCCCTGTATGATCTGCAGCGAGTGCTGTAGTCCCTGTATGATCTGCAGCGAGTGCTGTAGTCCCTGTATGATCTGCAGTGAGTGCTGTAGTCCCTGTATGATCTGCAGCGAGTGCTGTAGTCCCTGTATGATCTGCAGCGAGTGCTGTAGTCCCTGTATGATCTGCAGCGAGTGCTGTAGTCCCTGTATGATCTGCAGCGAGTGCTGTAGTCCCTGTATGATCTGCAGCGAGTGCTGTAGTCCCTGTATGATCTGCAGCGAGTGCTGTAGTCCCTGTATGATCTGCAGTGTGCTGTAGTCCCCGTATGATCTGCAGCGAGTGCTGTAGTCCCCGTATGATCTGCAGCGAGTGCTGTAGTCCCTGTATGATCTGCAGCGAGTGCTGTAGTCCCTGTATGATCTGCAGCGAGTGCTGTAGTCCCTGTATGATCTGCAGCGAGTGCTGTAGTCCCTGTATGATCTGCAGTGTGCTGTAGTCCCCGTATGATCTGCAGCGAGTGCTGTAGTCCCCGTATGATTTGCAGCGAGTGCTGTAGTCCCCGTATGATCTGCAGTGAGTGCTGTAGTCCCTGTATGATTTGCAGCGAGTGCTGTAGTCCCTGTATGATCTGCAGTGAGTGCTGTAGTCCCTGTATGATCTGCAGCGAGTGCTGTAGTCCCTGTATGATCTGCAGCGAGTGCTGTAGTCCCTGTATGATCTGCAGCGAGTGCTGTAGTCCCTGTATGATCTGCAGCGAGTGCTGTAGTCCCTGTATGATCTGCAGCGAGTGCTGTAGTCCCTGTATGATCTGCAGCGAGTGCTGTAGTCCCTGTATGATCTGCAGTGTGCTGTAGTCCCCGTATGATCTGCAGCGAGTGCTGTAGTCCCCGTATGATCTGCAGCGAGTGCTGTAGTCCCTGTATGATCTGCAGCGAGTGCTGTAGTCCCTGTATGATCTGCAGCGAGTGCTGTAGTCCCTGTATGATTTGCAGCGAGTGCTGTAGTCCCCGTATGATCTGCAGCGAGTGCTGTAGTCCCTGTATGATCTGCAGTACTGCCCTAGACCACCAGAAGATTTGGGCAGTAACCCCTTCAGTGCCCTAGACCACTAAAGATTCGGACATTAACCCCTTCAGTGACCTAGACCACTGGAGATTCAGATAATAATTCCTTCAGCGCCCAAGACCACTGAAGATTTGGACATTAACCCCTTTAGTGCCTTAGACCACTGGAAATTCTGATATTAACCCCTCCAGTGGCCAAGACCCCTGAAGATTTGGCCAGTAACCCATTCAGTGCCCTAGACCACCAGAGATTCAAGCAACAATTCCTTCAGTGCCCTAGACTCGAGATTAAGACATTTACCACCCCAGTGCCCTAGACCAGTGTTTCCCAACCAGTGTGCCTTCAGCTGTTGCAAAACTACAACTCCCAGCATGCCCAGACAGCCAAAGGCTGTCTGGGCATGCTGGGAGTTGTAGTTTTGCAACAGCTGGAGGCACACTGGTTGGGAAACACTGCCCTAGACCTCTAGAAATTCTGTCATTAACCACTTCAACGCCTTGACCAACAGAGATTCTGACATTAACCCCTTCAGTGCCATAGACGACCGGAGATTCAGACAATAGTTCCTTCAGTGACCTAGACCAGGGATCCATTCACCTCCTTGCTATCTAGACTAAAAATTAAAGAAGGCCCCACTAGATTTTTCTCTCCGCGGTCCCAGCCCAGGCCCTGCAGATCCTACACTGTGTGCCACATAGCTTTTCATGGGGACATGCATTTTCCATTCAAAGTTGTAGGCAAGTTGGGTGTCGAGACGCGGGAGCTGACCGTGATGATTTGTCTTTGGCTGTGCTATGACGGGCGGGCAGGAGATGCTGGGACATGTAGTTCACCCCATATAATCATACACGTCCCAACAGAGGGAGGAGACTCTCCGGCCGCACCACTGACAGGTCTACGCCTTTCCGGTCATGTGATGTCACTCTAATGCGCAGTCTCCAGTGTGGTGACGTCATGAGTCGAGTGTACGGAAGTATGTCCGGGATGTGTTGCCGGTAACGGGACCGGTAACTTCAACGAGTATATGAGCATGTCCGTGAGGACGGAGCCGGGAAGACACGGTAACTACCCCGAACAGACCCAGGGAGCAGGAGTGTAAAATAGGGTGACATATGGCTACAAGGGGGAACTTCATGTCACCCCCCCCCCTATATACATTACACGTCACCCCCACCCCAATATACATTACACGTCACCCCCACCCCTATATACATTACACGTCACCCCCACCCCTATATACATTACACGTCACCCCCACCCCTATATACATTACACGTCACCCCCACCCCAATATACATTACACGTCACCCCCACCCCTATATACATTACACGTCACCCCCACCCCTATATACATTACACGTCACCCCCACCCCTATATACATTACACGTCACCCCCACCCCTATATACATTACACGTCACCCCCACCCCTATATACATTACACGTCACCCCCACCCCTATATACATTACACGTCACCCCCACCCCAATATACATTACACGTCACCCCCACCCCTATATACATTACACGTCACCCCCAGCCCTATATACATTACACGTCACCCCCACCCCCTATATACACTACACGTCACCCCCACCCCAATATACATTACACGTCACCCCCCCCCTATATACATTACACGTCACCCCCACCCCAATATACATTACATTACACGTCACCCCCACCCCTATATACATTACACGTCACCCCCCACCCCTATATACATTACACGTCACCCCCACCCCTATATACATTACATTACACGTCACCCCCACCCCTATATACATTACACGTCACCTCCACCCCTATATACATTACATTACACGTCACCCCCACCCCTATATACATTAGACGTCACCCCCACCCCCTGTATACATTAGACGTCACCCCCACCCCCTGTATACATTAGACGTCACCCCCCACCCCCTGTATACATTAGACGTCACCCCCACCCCCTGTATACATTAGACGTCACCCCCACCCCCTGTATACATTACACGTCACCCCCCACCCCCTGTATACATTAGACGTCACCCCCACCCCCTGTATACATTACACGTCACCCCCACCCCCTGTATACATTACACGTCACCCCCACCCCCTGTATACATTACACGTCACCCTACATTACATGTCACCCCCACCCAATATGTTACATTATACATCACTGTATACATGTTACTATCTTTCTATCTGTCTATCTCCACCAAATACATTTCATCCCCCCCCCCCCCCCCCCCCAATCCCTCCATAATTACACTCTTCCCTTCTTGCAGTCGGAGGACTTTTAGTTTGCAGGGTGAGGCTCACATGGTTGCTATACTGGGTACAGGCCGGTTTCCCGCTAACTGGATAAAGATGGCAGTGTGGAGAGTCCTGGTGGTTGCACGTGTCGCTCATACGTGTCTCTTTCTGTTTAGGCAGTGAATTTCGCAGGCGCAGGAAGCTGTGTGACATCCAAAAAGCTCTGAATAAGGATCCCCCGGATGTAGCCACACTCAGGCGGATGGCGATCAGTGAAGGTGGACTACTTACTGATGAGATTCGATGCCAAGTGTGGCCTAGACTTCTGAATGTCAGTACCGAGGAGCTACCCCCACCCCCAGGTATGGCAGAAGCACTGTGTACAGTGTCTGGGAGGATCTAGATATAGGGGTCACCTCTGACTGTCTGCTCTCTACAGGTCCTGAGCTGCGGGTGAACAACAAAGACTATGAGCAGGTTCTGCTGGACGTTCGGCGCTCGCTTAGGCGCTTCCCTCCCGGTGAGATGTTAGTAGGGTTGTTGGTTGGTGTCTTTCTTAATCTGAACAACAACTCCTAATATCCTCTACCACAATTTCTGGAGAATTCCAGTCTTTTTATAGTCTTATCCAGATTGTTTGGTTTACAACTTGGGGCTCGCCAGCTGCTGGAAAACTATAACTCCCAGCATGCCTTGACAGCTGTAGGCTCTCTAGCTGTTACAAAACTACAACTCCTAGCATGCCTTACAACTGCAGTCTCCTTGCTGTTACAAAACTACAATTGCAAGCATGCCCTGAAAGCTGAAGGCTCTCTAATTGTTACAAAACAAAAACTTCCTACAGCCCCTGGCAGCTGCGTGTTCTCCAGCTTTTCCAAAATCACAATTCATGCCCACACTGCTGTAGGATCTACATTTTATACAAAAATACAACTCCCAGCATGATCTGAGAGCCACAGGGTTCCCTGCTGCTGAAAACCTACTCCCAGCAACGTGCTGAAAGTACTTTAGCTGCAGCTAAAGAGCCAAAAGTTGGAAACCTTATCCCTACATAACCCTATAAGGGTCCATATAACAAGGGGGTGGGTGTCCCCACCATCCTGTCGGTTGTGATACAGGACTGGCATTCTCCACTCTGCATGTTAAGGATGGGTGTGGTGAGGGAAAGGAATGACTTTGCTTTTGGGCGTTGGGTGGAGGCCTGTTTCTTTGTCTTTTCTCAAACATGGGGGTGCTCCGTCTGGTTTTACCCCACAGGTATGCCCTTAAAGGAGCGGGAAGACTTGCAGGAGCAGCTGATTGACATCATCCTGCAGGTGTTGGGACGAAACCATCAATTGCACTATTACCAGGGATATCATGATATTGTAGTCACCTTCCTGCTGGTGGTGGGAGGGCCACTAGCCACTCTCCTGGTGGATAAGTTGTCCACACATCACCTAAGGTGGGTCTGTGTGAGCCTCTAGCACCATGGCGACCTTTACATGCACCACGCCAAGGATCCCATTATACACCAATCCTATAAGGCTCACCCTGGTAATCTTCCTCATCTTATATACTTGAATTTCCAATTCCCTGCCACTGCTCTTTAGGATGAGACATTTATATTGATATAACATGACCACTGCAGTCACGTGGCATCATCACACAGCTAATAAATGAGCTTATCATCACATGACTACAGGGCTGCAAAGTATTTATACCCTTTTATATCCTGATACTGTAGCAATACCTATAGGGAGGTAGGTGAACTCCATAATTAATTCCTTATCTATACCTATTAACTCTCTGTGGTCACCACATGCCCCTTTCCCTACCGTTTGTGGTGTCCCAGACTCTTTCTGTTTGTGGTGCCCTTTCCACTATTTGTGATGCCCCAGACTCTTCCTTGTTGTGGTATCTTTCTTTTTTTTAATTGTGGTGCTACTCTTTTTCTTTTCTGCCTTTTTCCCTCCAGAGACTTCATGGACCCCAGCATGGATAACACTAAACACATCCTTAACTACCTGATGCCCATTATAGAGCTGGTAAACCCAGCATTGTACGACTTTATGGTTCGGTGGGTATATCCTGCACTGTGTGTTACTGCTGGGCAATGACCTAGAGGAGCAGCTGACCTTGTGTGTTCTCCACAGGGCGGAGGTTGGCACCATATTTGCCCTGAGTTGGCTGATCACATGGTTTGGGCACGTATTGTCAGACTTCAGGCATGTAGTGAGGTTGTACGATTTCTTTCTGGCATGTCACCCACTGATGCCCATCTACTTTGCTGCTGTGGTAAGAGCATGTGCTGTACCATGTAAAGAGCTACTGTAGACAGTGGATTCTAATATAATCATTTTCTCTTTCTTCCTCCTATAGATTGTGTTGCACAGAGAGGCAGAGGTGATGGAGTGTGAGTGTGACATGGCGTCTGTGCACCACCTGCTGTCTCAGATCCCTCAAGATTTGCCCTACGAGACGCTCATCAGCAAAGCCGGTGACCTTTTTGTCCAGTTCCCCCCATCTGAACTTTCCAGAGAAGCCTCACAGCAGCACCAGGCAGAGAGGTGAGCAGCAGTGGCTGGAAACTGCAGCATTGCCTTTTATAGCTGAGATGGGACATCTAAGCTCCCAAATAAGTATCTTTGAAGAAGATTGGGTAGGGAATTCTGTGAAGGGCAGGTCCATTTACTGCACACAAAACTTAGAGGATCTCTGGTACTTAACTTCTTATCCCCTATCCACAGGATAGAGGAGAAGTGTTTGATCGCATGGGGTTTGACAGCTGGAACCCCCTACTATCTCCTGCCTGGCGCCCTGGCTCTCTTCATGCAAGGAGTGACCACCGCACAAAGTGTTGATTGACACGCCCTTTCCATGCATCTCTATGGGAGAGCCGGAGATACACGAGTACAGGGGTCCTGAATCTCTGGCTTTTGCATAGACAGTGCATGGAGGGGGTGTGTTGACAACCACCGCTTTGTGCACTAGGAGAGACGGTGTTCTGAAGATTTTTGTTCAGAACAACAGGGCGCCAGGAAGAAGATCGCTTGTGGTCCCAGCAGTTTGGACACTTATCCCCTACCCTTTTTGGGCCTTAAATGGGCACTGTCAGATATAAAAACTTTTTATATGTTGTACATCTTGACAAAACAATAGTTTTTCTAATATACTTCTTTCAAATATTTTCACATTTTATTAAAGAAAACTACCTTTGAAAATCCCACCTCTAGGGGTATCCATACCTTCTGGGACACTGAGTCCCACAGCAGTATAAGCGTGTCCAAGGGTCATGGACACAAGATGGCTGATTGACAAGGCTGTAGGAGGAACACAGCCTGCAGAAACACTGCTGTAACAGGGAGAGTTTTACCAAACATGTGCCTCCAGCTGTTGCAAAACTACAACTCCAAGCATTGCTGGACAGTCAAAGAATGTCTGGGCATGCTTGAAGTTGTAGTTTTGCAAAAGCTGTAGGCACACAGCAAAACCGCTGCAAAAAAGTTATCCTAACACTGTACCTTCTATTATTCCAAAACTACAAGTCCCAGCATAACAGAACTGGCAAAGGATGATACACATGAATGACATAGGAACAGAAAATGTATGCATAAAAACACTGTACTTTTAGCACTAAACCTTTGCATTAATTTAGGAAGTTGTAAGTTATACCCTCACCATAATTTCTTTGGTGCTAGAGTACGGGGGGGGGGGGGGGGGGGAGAGTAATCACGGTGCAGGCAAGAGAGAGACACACCCCCTCCCTCTGGAAAGATGAGAAAGACATTGAGCGGCTGCAATATGCTATTTTTTTTAGTGAAATATGGCTGATAGAAACTTAAAATTTACATGATCAGGATGAGGTACTGAGTAAAATATAACAGTTTTTTTATTTTTTTTGTGGGATCTTTTTCTTTATTTTTTACTAGCTGAGTACCCGGCGTTGCCCGGTTTTTCCTTCCTAATCCTTGTTGGGGAGGAAATAAACAAAGGAGGAAGCTTTTGACTTCATATCCCGACCTCCTATTCCGGACCTCCTTTTCCGGACCTCCTATTCCGGTCCTCCTATGTCGACCTCCTATCCCGGCCCGTAATATGTGTACCAGTTATTGAAATATCTCCAGCCGTACGGAAGTTATGTGGGAACATACATTTCCCATTGATTTGCATGGGACTTTAAACAAAAACCCCGACCCTCACCAATGGGGGTAGTTAAGGGTTAAAGTAACTATCCTATATTTTAAGTGGACATATAAGTAATATGTGACCAAGTATTATCAAAATATCTCCAGCCGTTTGGAAGTTATGCAGTAATATATATTTCCCATTGACTTGTATGGGACTTTAAACATAAACTCCGCCCCTGGCAAATGGGGGTGAGTAAGGGTTAAATCACCTATCCTATGTTTGTTGTTGACATATAAATAACATGTGTGCCAAGTTTCAGGTTAATATCTTTAGCCGTTTGGACGTGATGCTGGAACATACACACATACATACATACATACATATATACATACACACACACACATTGAGTTTTATAGATAGATAGATAGATAGATTTTACACTTTTTAAGTCCCCATAGGGGACAGGATCACCACTGCCCGGCATAAGCAGCGAGTGTCTGGCTACTAAAGGTACCCCTGGTGCCCTGTGTCCTGAAAGTGTACCTGTCAGATCCCACTAAAAAATAAAATAAATATGTTATTCAGTAGCTAATCCTGACCGCATGCATGTAATTTTTATTCCTCTATCTCCTCTATTTTTCTTATAAAAAATACCTTTTTCCATTAGCTCACAGTGTTAGAAACCCTCTCAGGGGAAGGGGGCGTGTCACTCCTTTGTGGTGGTGGGAGGTGATTGGTGTGTGGTGGGAGGGGGCGTGTCCTTCACTTGTGGTGGTGGGAGGTGATTGTCCATGAGTCATCTCTTGTCCATCACTCATGGACAAGCCTGCTGCAGGATTGGTTAGTATCCCAGTAGGTATGGGGGACCCCTATTGGTGGGGTTTTCAGGAGCTGTTTTCTTTATTAAATATTTACAAAATTTTTAACAACCATATTACAAAAGGTCTTTTATTTTCATTAGTGACAACATATAAAAGGTTTTTGGCTCTGACAGTGCCCATTTAAATGGTTAAAGAGGTTGTCCAACCAACAACACTTATACCCTATCCATAGGATAAGGGATGTGTATGATCGCTGGAACAGCTCACAAGCTTGACCTGTCCTACCTGTTCTAATTTAAGGTAGCAGTGTGTTTAGGAGGTCAGGTGTAAATTGCTCAGTTATAGAGCTTAGCTTAGTTTTTAAGTAAGTTGTACATTTACAACCTCCATCTTCCCTGAACACTACAGGCATTATGGGCTTTAGTTTTGCAGAAGCAGCTTGCGGAACACTGGCTTATCTATAAGGTCATGTGACCGCGGGGTGAAGATAAATAATTTGCAAGCATATTTTGAAAGCTGTTCTGAATGTGAGTTTGAGGAAGAAGACTTGGACTTACAGTGCAGTCAAGTTTCATTCTCACTCATACTGTTCAGCCATACCAAAAAGTTTTTGTGTGTCTATTTTTGTTTAATTCAGGACCGCAGTGTCGACTTTTAAGGACTTTGAATTGGCGTCCACCCAGCAGCGGCCAGATATGGTCCTCCGCCGCCGCTTCAGAGATTCTGTCCGTCCAGAGCATGGGAACAAGGCCGTCCTCACCAAACCCCGACATAATAGACTGGTGAAGCTGGCTGTCATGGGGCTGACAGTGGCCCTTGGTGCAGCGGCACTTGCTGTAGTGAAGAGTGCCTTGGAATGGGCTCCCAAATTTGAACTGCAGATTTTTCCATAGTCTGATGTTGTTGACTGTGGACATGGGATCCATTGCTCATCTCATAGGGTGGAGATCACACACCCACACCGGTGCCTTTGTCCTGTCCCGTACACTATTGCCCTCACCCCTTCCCAACACCTGACTTTATTTCACCACTTTACACTTGGACCTGGGCACACTCCATTAACCATTCACATGTGGAGATGCCGCTGTGTATGCCACACCCCCAAATGATGCGAACTCGGCGTGGGATCCAGCTAAATAACCTGTGTATATCTGTACATAATGATGATAAATATTTAACACCACTCTATCATCATTGCAATTGCAGCCTGTTCTATTTCTAGGAAAACCGTGTGAAAACCAATATGACGTCTCATACTGGAAATCCATCTTGCTGTGCCTTAGGGCCGGGCTGGGACCAAAACTAGGCCCAGGCATTTTAGGTTAAGCAGCCCATTTCGACCCACTTCAATCATGGGTGTGGCTATGTATAGGTGGAGCCACAAAGGGGAGGGGGTAAATGTCAATTAGAGTTGAGTATAAGAAGTTACATAATGGAAAAATAAATATGTATGTATATGTAAACATTAGCATAGACAATTTCCCATGATAGACACATGTACCTCTAATGAAATTATATAGTTACCAAACCACACTGGTATGTAAGGAGAAAATATTACCATTATACTGTTACCAAATCCTGTATACTGAGACCAATATTACTAACATACAAGGAGAAATATTATAGCCATACATATTACCATTATACTATTACTTACTAAATCCTCTATAATGGGACCTATATTACCAATAATACCAATATACAAGGAGAAATATCACCATACATATTATCATCATACTGTTACTGACCAAATCCAGAGTACTGGGACCAATAATACCACGATACAAGGAGTAAATATCCCCCCCCCCATACAGTGACCATATAGTGGTAGATATCGGCTGTACGGAGGCTCTGCAGACCATATAAGTGATTACATAGTTACATCACGTGTTTTCTTCTCTTATCAAAGTCATTCACTTTTCTTCTCCATCCGGCGCAGACTGTCATGATACTTTCTTCCAGCCACAACTCGTCTCCACAGAACTTTGCAAGACAAAGATTTTAGGTTCTGTGCCTTTTCCCGCACCTTTAGTGCTCCAAACAGTAATAATAACCCCCTTGGTGTCCCAAATAGTAGAGTGTGTAGATAAATGGGTTGGGGAGGAGAGTTAGGTCACTCCAGTAAGTAGACAAGTCCCTTTACCTAGTTTTCCCCATTACACAGGTGCCCTAAATAGATAGGCTTCCTCTGTAAATAGCCGCCTCCCTGTAGGCAGTTAACAGCCCCCTATAAGTAGGGGTTACTCCTTGTAGGTGTAGCCCCATGTGCAGCAGCCCTCTTTATGCAGTTTTAGTGCAGCTGCCCCCTTTAGGTAGGTGTAGTGCAGCTGCCCCCTTTAGGTAGGTGTAGTGCAGCAGACCCCTTTTAGGTAGTTGTAGTGCAGCAGACCCCTTTAAGGTAGTTGTAGTGCAGAAGCCCCCTTTAGGTAGTTGTAGTGCAGCAACCTCCTTTAGGTAGTTGTAGAGCAGCAGCCCTCTTTTAGGTAGTTGTAGTGCAGCAGCCCTCTTTTAGGTAGTTGTAGTGCAGCAGCCTCCTTTAGGTAGTTGTAGAGCAGCTGCCCCCTTTAGGTAGTTGTAGAGCAGCTGCCCCCTTTAGGTAGTTGTAGTGCAGCAGCCCCCTTTAGGTAGGTGTAGTGCAGCAGCCCCCTTTAGGTAGGTGTAGTGTAGCAGACCCCTTTAGGTAGTTGTAGTGCAGCAGCCCCCTTTAGGTAGTTGTAGTGCAGCAGCCCCCTTTAGGTAGTTGTAGTGTAGCAGACCCCTTTAAGGTAGTTGTAGTGCAGCAGACCCCTTTAGGTAGTTGTAGTGCAGCAGCCTCCTTTAGGTAGTTGTAGAGCAGCAGCTCCCTTTTAGGTAGTTGTAGTGCAGCAGCCCCCTTTTAGGTAGTTGTAGTGCAGAAGCCCCTTTAGGTAGTTGTAATGGCAGCCCTCATTGTAAAAAAAACAAAACATACTCACCTGGCTTGCATAGTCCAAAGCACAGCCTCTCTTCTATCCACTGGTCTGGCTCATGATAATAACATCACTCACGTGCCTGAGCGCAAAAGAAAGACGCTCTGCCTCTTGTCCTTGCCTGCAAATTGCGGGCGGCCATGAGTGAGTGACAGTGCGAGGAGCCAATGGCTCTTCGCTCTGTCAAACAGCAGAGCACTGCATCTAACTATAGGCGCATCTGTAAGACGCAATTATACTTAACTGTGTGCAGCACTGGCCAGCCCTCTGGATTGCCCGGCCTACCAGGCAAATGCCCGATGGCCAGTCCGGCCCTAATATGCATTGATACATCAATGGTTTCTATTCTACTGCATAACTAAAAACTTATAAAACGCAGGAGTCAGGAAAAGCTAGGTAAACCCCCCTGTAAAAGCTGCTGCAAAGCTAAACAACTACATTTAGTTTAAAGGGGTTATCCAATAGAACTGCCACTATCGCTCCTACGGTGATTTGGGAAAGCTGAGTGTATTTTAATGGCTTATGTTTCAAGTTGTGCAGGCCCCGGGAGGTATAAAGGTGAGATTTGTAAGCTAAACATAGCAGCGCAAAACTGTATCTTTTTACAGTGTCAATACAACTGCAACAAATCTCATGCTGGGAAAACTGTTAAAAGCCTTGTCCGGGCAGCATGTATTTTATATATGTACTCAGGGAGGGAGTAAATACAAAAAGCAAACACTTGTCAACCTATGTTTTGTGCTGCCGCTAGTATTACGGAGCTCTGGCCCCTGCCGTGCTGCGCTTCTGGGTTCAAGATGCATACACCTGCTCGAGACAGAACAACGTTGCAGCTGCTGCTGATTGGATGATTGGGCGTGTGTTGTGAGGTCCCCAAACTGCTACACAGCAGGGACCAGAGCTCCATAATACTAGCGTCGGCGTGAGAATGAGGAAGGTAAGTGGTGGTTCTTAATTTTATTTTCTCTCCTAAGCGCATATACAAAATACATGCTACCTGGACACCCCCTTTTAAGTCTGTACAGATTTTCAAGCTCTGTATGCAAGCAAAAACAATCCCATTCACCAAAAGCAAGCAGAGATCCTAAATGATTGTGGGAAATTGAAACTCAAATGGGGAGATTTATCAAAATCTGTGCAGAGTAAAAGGTGACCAGTTGCAGTGATTTTACCAAAATTACTTCTATTTAAAATCTTAACCCTTTCAGTACTCATAAGCTGCTGTATGCTTCACAGGAAGTTCTTTTCTTTTTTGAATTTCTTTTCTGTCTTACCTGGGTGCTCTCTACTGACACCTCTGGACAGTTCCTGACATGGACAGAGGTGTCAGCAGAGAGCAGTGTGGTCAGACAGAAAGGAAATTCAAAAAGAAAAGAACTTCCTCTGGAACATACAGCAGCTGATAAGTACTGGAAGAATTTGGATTTTTAAATAGAAGTTATTTACAAATCTGTTTAATTTTCTGGCACCAGTTGATAAAAAAAAAAAAAAAAAGTTTTCCACGGGAGTACCCCTTTAAGGTAAGGGATAAAGGGTGTTTGCACTTGGCTCTCACATATCATATTGACTAGTGTAAGCAGATTAAGTAATTGCAATGAGAGCGATTTCCTAACACTAGTAATGAGGTGGCAGCGGTGGGTTGCATTGTGCACCTTCCTGTGCCCTGGATATCAGAAGTCACGTCCACCACAGGCAACTTCCTGTCATCACTAGGACAAACAAAACTGACCTACAGGAAGGACTGTGTGTACCCTCATCACTGTCAATAAGTTTGTTTCAGACTGGCATAATGCTCACATTTTCGGGTCTGTAGTGCCGCCAAACGTCATGTCCTGAGCTAAAACCATAATACATCTTTCTTGTGGTTTTAGTGTCATAAGAATGTGGCCATATTGTGCTCGGGCTTAGGCGGGGTTTCTACTAGTGTAATACGGATGCATTTCTTAAAGGGGTACTTCCATGGAAAAAAATAAATCAACTGGTGCCAGAAAGTTAAACAGATTTGTAAATGACTTTTATTTAAAAATCTTAACCCTTCTAGTACTTATCTGCTACTGTATGCGCCACAGGAAGTTCTTTTCTTTTTGAATTTCCTTTCCGTATGACCATAGTGTTCTCTGCTGACACCTCTGTCCATTTTAGGAACTGTCCAGAGCAGGAGAGGTTTGCTATGGGGCTTTTCTCCTATTTTGGACCATTCCTGACATGGACAGAGGTGTCAGCAGAGAGCACCGTGGTCAGACAGAAAATAAATTAAAAAAGAAAAGAACTTCCTGTGAATCCTACAGCAGCTGATAAGTACTGGAAGGATTAAGATTTTCAAATAGAAGTAATTTACAAATCTGTTTAACTTTCTAGCACCAGTTGATTTAAAAAAATGTTTTCCAGTGGAGTGCCCCTTTAAGTCTCACCCTGGCTGTTTGATCACTTGCACAGTTGTAAATTCAGGTCCTCAGTCCCATGGTTGGGATGGGACTTATGACTGTAATACAGATGCAAAAATGCATCTTTATTACAGTGCATAGTTAATAAGGCTGAAAAAAAGATCAGAGTCCACCAAGTTCAACCTATAAACCTAATGAGTCCCTACTGAGTTGATCCAGAGGAAGGCAAAAAACCCTCATACTAGAGGTAAAAATTCCTTCCCGACTCCAAATGTGGCATCAGAATAAATCCCTGGATCAACATTCTGTCCCTATAAATCTAATATACATAACCAGCAATGTTATTATTCTCCAAAAATGGATCTAGACCCCTTTTAAATTCTTTTACAGAGTTCCCCATGACCACCACCTCAGGCAGAGAATTCCACAGTCTCACTGCTCTTACAGTAAAGAACCCCATCTGTGCTGGTGTAGAAACCTTCTTTCCTCTAGACTTAGAGGATGCCCCTTGTTATAGATACAGTCCTGGGTATCAATAGATCATGGGAGAGATCTCTGTACGGCCCCCTGATATATTTATACATAGTTATTAGGTCGCCCCTAAACCTTCTTTTTTCTAAACTAAATAACCCTAATTCTGATAATCTTTCTAGGTACTGTAGTCCTCCCATTCCCCGTATTACCCTGGTTGCCCGTCTTTAAACCCTCTCCAGATCCACTATATCTTTCTTGTACACTGGTGCCCAGTACTGTTCACAGTATTCTATGTGTGGTCTGACTAGTGATTTATACAGCGGTAGAATACACTACGTCATGCCTAGTCTTGGGTGTGAGGATGAGTAGAGATTCAAGGAAATCAAAATGAGAATCCCTGTCATGTTGCCTTTTGCATGAGGCAGAACACGGTGTATTAGATCACATACAGTGCTCTCTAACATATAACTTAGACTGATTATTAATAGGGGCAGGGCTCAATATACACTAACTAGCCACATTATAAGGTACACCTGTTCAATTGCTTCAAATAGCTGATCAGCCAATCACATGGCAGCAAATCAATGCATTTAGGCATGTGGACGTGGTCAAGACTGTTTACTGAAGCTGAAACAGAGCATCAGAATGGGGAAGAAAGGGGATTTGACTTTGGTCATGGTTTGGTTGTTGGTGCCAGATGGGCTGGTCTGTGTATTTGATATATTCTGCAGGTCTACTAGGATTTTCATTCACACCACCTCTAGGGTTTACAGCAGTGTTTCCCAATCCGCGTGCCTCCAGCTGTTGCAAGACTACAACTCCCAGCATGCCCGGAGTTGTAGTTTTACAACAGCTGGAGGCACACTGTTTGGGAAACTGTGGTTTACAGAGAATAAAAAAAAGAAAATATCCAGTGAGTGACAGTTGTGTGAACAAAAATGCCTTGTTGATGTTAGAGGAGAATGGGCAGACTGGTTACAGATGACAGAAAGGCAACAGTAAGTCAAATAAACACAGCCAATGTATGCAGAATACCATCTCTAAAAGCACAACAAGCTAAACCTTGAAGTAGCAGATGAAGATCCCACAGAGCCACTTCTGTCAGCTAAGAACAGGAAACCAAGCTGGAGGTGGTATAATGGTGTGGGGGACATTTTCTTGGCACACTTTGGGCCCCTTAGTACCAATTGAGCATTGTGTAAATGTGACATCCTACCTAAGTATTGTTAATAACCATGCTTATCCCTTTATGACCACGGTGTACCCATCTTCTGATGATACTTCCAGCAGCATAATGCACCACAAAGCTCATATCATCTCATACAGGACAATAAGGTCACTGGACTCCAATGGCCTCCACAGTCATCAGATCTCAATCCAATATAGCACCTATGGGATGTGGTGGAATGGAATATTGCAAATCTGCAGCTACTGTGTGATGTCATCATGTCCATATGGAGGAACTGTGTGATGTCATCATGTCCATATGGAGGAACTGTGTGATATCATCGTGTCCATATGGAGGAACTGTGTGATGTCATCATGTCCATATGGAGGAGCTGTGTGATGTCATCATGTCCATATGGAGGAACTGTGTGATGTCATCATGTCCATATGGAGGAGCTGTGTGATATCATCAGGTCCATATGGAGGAGCTGTGTGATGTCATCATGTCCATATGGAGGAGCTGTGTGATATCATCAGGTCCATATGGAGGAGCTGTGTGATGTTATCATGTCCATATGGAGGAGCTGTGTGATGTCATCATGTCCATATGGAGGAACTGTGTGATGTCATCATGTCCATATGGAGGAACTGTGTGATGTCATCATGTCCATATGGAGGAACTGTGTGATGTCATCATGTCCATATGGAGGAGCTGTGTGATGTAATCATGTCCATATGGAGGAGCTGTGTGATGTCATCATGTCCATATGGAGGAACTGTGTGATGTCATCATGTCCATATGGAGGAGCTGTGTGATATCATCAGGTCCATATGGAGGAGCTGTGTGATGTCATCATGTCCATATGGAGGAGCTGTGTGATATCATCAGGTCCATATGGAGGAGCTGTGTGATGTTATCATGTCCATATGGAGGAGCTGTGTGATGTCATCATGTCCATATGGAGGAACTGTGTGATGTCATCATGTCCATATGGAGGAACTGTGTGATGTCATCATGTCCATATGGAGGAGCTGTGTGATGTCATCATGTCCATATGGAGGAGCTGTGTGATGTCATCATGTCCATATGGAGGAACTGTGTGATGTCATCATGTCCATATGGAGGAACTGTGTGATGTCATCATGTCCATATGGAGGAGCTGTGTGATGTCATCATGTCCATATGGAGGAACTGTGTGATGTCATCATGTCCATATGGAGGAACTGTGTGATGTCATCATGTCCATATGGAGGAACTGTGTGATGTCATTGTGTCCATATGGAGGAGCTGTGTGATGTCATCATGTCTATATGGAGGAGCTGTGTGATATCATCAGGTCCATATGGAGGAGCTGTGTGATATCATCAGGTCCATATGGAGGAACTGTGTGATGTCATCGTGTCCATATGGAGGAGCTGTGTGATATAATTGTGTCCATATGGAGGAACTGTGTGATGTCATCATGTCCATATGGAGGAACTGTGTGATGTCATCATGTCCATATGGAGGAGCTGTGTGATATCATCAGGTCCATATGGAGGAGCTGTGTGATGTCATCATGTCCATATGGAGGAGCTGTGTGATGTCATCATGTCCATATGGAGGAGCTGTGTGATGTCATCATGTCCATATGGAGGAACTGTGTGATATCATCATGTCCATATGGAGGAACTGTGTGATGTCATCATGTCCATATGGAGGAACTGTGTGATGTCATGTCCATATGGAGGAGCTGTGTGTTGTCATCATGTCCATATGGAGGAGCTGTGTGATGTCATTGTGTCCATATGGAGGAACTGTGTGATGTCATTGTGTCCATATGGAGGAACTGTGTGATGTCATCATGTCTATATGGAGGAGCTGTGTGATATCATCAGGTCCATATGGAGGAGCTGTGTGATGTAATTGTGTCCATATGGAGGAACTGTGTGATGTCATCATGTCCATATGGAGGAGCTGTGTGATGTCATCATGTCCATATGGAGGAGCTGTGTGATATAATTGTGTCCATATGGAGGAACTGTGTGATGTCATCATGTCCATATGGAGGAACTGTGTGATGTCATCATGTCCATATGGAGGAGCTGTGTGATGTCATCATGTCCATATGGAGGAACTGTGTGATGTCATCATGTCTATATGGAGGAACTGTGTGATGTCACCATGTCCATATGGAGAAACTGTGTGATGTCATCATGTCCATATGGAGGAACTGTGTGATGTCATCATGTCCATATGGAGGAACTGTGTGATGTCATCATGTCCATATGGAGAAACTGTGTGATGTCATCATGTCCATATGGAGAAACTGTGTGATGTCATCATGCCCATATGGAGAAACTGTGTGATGTCATCATGCCCATATGGAGAAACTGTGTGATGTCATCATGTCCATATGGAGAAACTGTGTGATGTCATCATGTCCATATGGAGGAACTGTGTGATGTCATCATGTCCATATGGAGAAACTGTGTGATGTCATCATGTCCATATGGAGGAACTGTGTGATGTCATCATGTCCATATGGAGGAACTGTGTGATGTCATCATGTCCATATGGAGGAACTGTGTGATGTCATCATGTCCATATGGAGAAACTGTGTGATGTCATCATGTCCATATGGAGGAACTGTGTGATGTCATCGTGTCCATATGGAGGAACTGTGTGATGTCATCCTGTCCATATGGACCAAATGTTTGAGGAATGTTTCCAGCACCTTTTTGAAAGGATGCCAAGAAAAATGAAGGCAGTTCTGGAGAGAAAGGGGGGTACAACCCAGTACAAACACAGTATACCTAATAAAATGGCCAGTGAATGTATATGTAAATTTAAAGTGTAAAATGATGTTCAGAGGTGGAGTTACACTTAATCATCATAAACCTTTGTTCCAGTTTTAAAGCTTTCACTGCCATCTAGAGGATGATTATAGTTACTGCAGGACTAATAAGAATAACAACATCTTTGAATCGGCTACCTACGGCCATTTCCTTGAAGTATTTTTCAAATGTGTTCTACATCAAATCACATGCCCCATTATTTTCAACTGAACTACAGTGTGCATTCTTCTTCTGCTGCATGTTTGGAATCGGCATGGATATATGACGTCTTTCATTGCGCATGTACTTTATACTGAATATGCATTGGTTGCCAAGATGTGGATTAGGACCACTGATTTCATGTCCTAAACCAGCGGTCTTGAAACTGTGGCCCTCCAGATGTTGCAAAACTACAACTCCTAGCATGTCCGGACAGCAAACGGCTGTCCGGGTATGCTAGGAATTGTAGTTTTGCAACATCTGGAGGGCCACAGTTTCAAGACCACTGCCCTAAACCGTGGCAAATGGAGTGAAATACATGGCAGGAATCCAAGGGTGTGCCTCAAATTTCTGGTACGCATATTTTGTTGCATATTTTCCTTAAAAAATAAAATATGGGAATGTGGCCTAAGGTTGGACACACGCAGTTTTTAAGACAAAGCAAGAAGTGGATCCAGCAGAAAGAGAATGTCATTCCTTCACATTACCATTAAAGGGGTACTCCAGTGCAAAACATCTTATCCCCTATCCAAAGGATAGGGGATAAGATGTTAGATCGCGGGGGTCCCGCCACTGGGCCGCGATCTCCGGGCCAGCATGGGAGCGTGGAGTTCCTGTGTTCGTGACGCCATGCCACGTCCATTCCTGACTCAGTTCAGTGGAATTCTGCTGCACTGTGCACATCCGCAGAAAGAATAGTCATGTCTTTTCTTTCTCTGAATTCCGCTCCAAAATGAATTAATGCGCATTTCCAAGCGAGTGAGTAAATGAAGAAAAGTAGTCCAGCAGTCCCTTCAAACGTAGATCCTTTATTTCACTTTTCTTTAAAAGTACAGAGCACACACCATCCACCTTAACCTGGTCAGCAAACAACTCCTATGGACGCGTTTCGAACGCATGCGCGTTCTTGATCACCACACCACCTGTGTGTTCCTCACCTCCTAAATACCAAGTTCAAGAGGGAGGAGCACCAGCTTCAAGAAGACTTGTATAAAACACCATTCGTGTACTTTAAAACTTCTTACAAAAACAGGTACCTATTAAAACTTACTATTGCATGAAAAAATGAATGAGACAGAGGAAAAACTGTGTTGTCAAATTCTGCTCGGTGTATTTTCTGAATCAACCAGTTAGGGTTATATGTGTTCTACACCGACAGCAGAATTGACAGCAATCGCACTGTGTGTACTGGTTCTGAAAAATCCCTGTTATTTCATTCACGAGAGTTCACTTGCTGAAATGTTTTTTAATAATGCAACATTAATTCCTTCCGTATATTCAGACCGTGCGGTATTCTGGTGCGCTGAGTGTACTGCCAGAAGGCCTCACGGTTGAACAATTTTCTTTGTATGTCACCACCTCTTATGGGTTTTTTCACCTTCTCAATGCCATATGCTATGAAATTATTTGTATTTCCATTATGTGTCTGTGCAAAATGTGTGGATGCACCCGATTTATTTCTATTACTTTCCATTTTAACCGCGTCGTATAGGTGCTCGCGGATCCTGATTTTTAAGGGACGTGAAGTGCATCCTACGTATTTTAAATTGCAGGCAGTGCATTCAATTGCATACACGACATTTGTCGTATTGCAATTTATGTACTGTTTAATATCATATCTGTGGTTATCTGTACTGTCAGCAAAATCTTTGCAAACCCTGGCAACATTGCATAGTTTGCACCGATTTGCTCCACATTTGAAGAAACCTTTGTTACTTAACCATGTGTTCACACACTGCGTTTCTGAGATGACTAGGCTCGGGGATAGACTATCCTTTAAATTGCTAGCTTTTTTTGGCACTACAGCCACTCCTTGTGCCAAAAGACCTGCCAAGATCTCATCTTCCTTTAAAAGGTGCAGGTTTTTGTAAATTAAACCACGAATGTTTTTGAAATATGAATTGTGTGTGATTGTAAGTACCGGTTTTTGTGTTGTATTATTGCACATTGTTTTCTTTTTATTTGTCACAAGATTTTCTCAATTTTTGTTTTGGACAATTTTCATGGCTCTATTAAATTGTGTGTGGCTGTAGCCTCTTTTCATGAGCCTGTCCTTTAATTGTTTTGCCTCTTCCTGGAATGTGGAATGTGAAGTGCAATTACGTTTCAACCTGGTAAGTTCTCCGACTGGAATGGCTCTTATGGTTTGTGTGGGATGGTTACTATTGGCCCGTAAAATGGTGTTTCCCGATGTAGGTTTGCGATATGTAGAGCTTTGTATTGTCTGTCCTGGTATGCCTGTGAGCTGTAAATCCAAAAAATTAACTGTGACTAAATCAACATGTTGTGTGAACCTCAAATTGAACTGGTTGTCATTTAAGTATTCCATGTACAGTGGTATGGAAGACATATCTCCTCTCCAAATAAGGAGAAGGTCATCTATGAATCTTCCATACCACTGTACATGGGTGGCAAAGGGATTATGGCTTGAGAAGATGGTGGTCTCCTCCCAATAAGACATGGTACAGTGGTATGGAAGATTCATAGATGACCTTCTCCTTATTTGGAGAGGAGATATGTCTTCCATACCACTGTACATGGAATACTTAAATGACAACCAGTTCAATTTGAGGTTCACACAACATGTTGATTTAGTCACAGTTAATTTTTTGGATTTACAGCTCACAGGCATACCAGGACAGACAATACAAAGCTCTACATATCGCAAACCTACATCGGGAAACACCATTTTACGGGCCAATAGTAACCATCCCACACAAACCATAAGAGCCATTCCAGTCGGAGAACTTACCAGGTTGAAACGTAATTGCACTTCACATTCCACATTCCAGGAAGAGGCAAAACAATTAAAGGACAGGCTCATGAAAAGAGGCTACAGCCACACACAATTTAATAGAGCCATGAAAATTGTCCAAAACAAAAATCGAGAAAATCTTGTGACAAATAAAAAGAAAACAATGTGCAATAATACAACACAAAAACCGGTACTTACAATCACACACAATCCATATTTCAAAAACATTCGTGGTTTAATTTACAAAAACCTGCACCTTTTAAAGGAAGATGAGATCTTGGCAGGTCTTTTGGCACAAGGAGTGGCTGTAGTGCCAAAAAAAGCTAGCAATTTAAAGGATAGTCTATCCCCGAGCCTAGTCATCTCAGAAACGCAGTGTGTGAACACATGGTTAAGTAACAAAGGTTTCTTCAAATGTGGAGCAAATCGGTGCAAACTATGCAATGTTGCCAGGGTTTGCAAAGATTTTGCTGACAGTACAGATAACCACAGATATGATATTAAACAGTACATAAATTGCAATACGACAAATGTCGTGTATGCAATTGAATGCACTGCCTGCAATTTAAAATACGTAGGATGCACTTCACGTCCCTTAAAAATCAGGATCCGCGAGCACCTATACGACGCGGTTAAAATGGAAAGTAATAGAAATAAATCGGGTGCATCCACACATTTTGCACAGACACATAATGGAAATACAAATAATTTCATAGCATATGGCATTGAGAAGGTGAAAAAACCCATAAGAGGTGGTGACATACAAAGAAAATTGTTCAACCGTGAGGCCTTCTGGCAGTACACTCTGCGCACCAGAATACCGCACGGTCTGAATATACGGAAGGAATTAATGTTGCATTATTAAAAAACATTTCAGCAAGTGAACTTTCGTGAATGAAATCACAGGGATTTTTCAGAACCAGTACACACAGTGCGATTGCTGTCAATTCTGCTGTCGGTGTAGAACACATATAACCCTAACTGGTTGATTCAGAAAATACACCGAGCAGAATTTGACAACACAGTTTTTCCTCTGTCTCATTCATTTTTTCATGCAATAGTAAGTTTTAATAGGTACCTGTTTTTGTAAGAAGTTTTAAAGTACACGAATGGTGTTTTATACAAGTCTTCTTGAAGCTGGTGCTCCTCCCTCTTGAACTTGGTATTTAGGAGGTGAGGAACACACAGGTGGTGTGGTGATCAAGAACGCGCATGCGTTCGAAACGCGTCCATAGGAGTTGTTTGCTGACCAGGTGAAGGTGGATGGTGTGTGCTCTGTACTTTTAAAGAAAAGTGAAATAAAGGATCTACGTTTTAAGGGACTGCTGGACTACTTTTCTTCATTTACTCACAAGTTTCAAGCCTGGCCGGGCTCGGGTCCTTGCAGACCGTGGAGGAGGTGAGCTGAGAGAACTTTATTTCTTATTCATTTGTTATGCATTTCCAAGCGACCCTAGTGCACGCCGGATCCTTCAAATGTGCATAATGTCACCAAGGAATTTCTTACTGAATTTTCTCAGTGGGTCCATGCTGCCCGGAATTTGTGCTTAATTCTCACGGAATTTGCTGGCAAAATAAGTGCCAAAATTCTAAGTTCCTTTGATTAATGGGCTATTCCGGGCAAATTCTGTAGAATGTTCTTATAGTGAACCCGGCATAACAGTGGTCAACAATCCAGTGTTTTGCTGATTAGTCTAAGGTCAGGTCAGTTCAAAGAGGACCCGTGGCCAACCACACAAATTAGGGTGCCCCAATAACACACCTTTTTTACATTTTCTTGATATGCCACCTGTTTCTGAGATATGAGGATTTATAATTTGTCTGACAATTCCGTGAATGAGTAAGATGGGAGTCAACTTAATGTTTTACATTTTGAAAATCAATTGTTGGCAGGATTATACAGTCAGAGGGTGTGGATGTTGTACATTGAGGGGTGGGCATGACTGTTTAATCTTACCCATCACCTGATATCCAATCCCATTATTAAAATTATGTTCACACCCATCTGACTGATTCTCTGAATTGTTCTGAATCTCAGGAACAGGGGGTGTATCAAGAATTTGTAAAAAGGTGTTTGATCCAAAGCTTTTTAACCCCTTAAGGACTCAGCCCATTTTGGCCTTAAGGACTCAGACAATTAAATTTTTACGTTTTCATTTTTTCCTCCTCGCCTTCTAAAAATCATAACTCTTTTATATTTTCATCCACAGACTAGTATGAGGCTTGTTTTTTGCGCGACCAGTTGTCCTTTGTAATGACATCACTCATTATATCATAAAATGTATGGCGCAACCAAAAAACAACTATTTTTGTGGGGAAATTAAAACGAAAAACGCAATTTTGTTAATTTTGGAAGGTTTCGTTTTCACGCCGTACAATTTATGGTATGATGACATGTGTTCTTTATTCTGAGGGTCAGTACGATTAAAATGATACCCATTATTATATACTTTTATATTATTGTTGCGCTTAAAAAAAATCACAAACTTTTTAACCAAATTAGTACGTTTATAATCCCTTTATTTTGATGACCTCTAACTTTTTTATTTTTCCGTATAAGTGGCGGTATGGGGGCGGTATCATTTTTTGCGCCATGATCTGTACTTTTTTTTGATACCACATTTGCATATAAAAAACTTTTAATACATTTTTTATAAAAATTTTTTAATAAAATGTATTAAAAAAGTAGGAATTTTGGACTTTTTTTATTTTTTTTCGTTCACGCCGTTCACCGTATGGGATCATTAACATTTTATTTTAATAGTTCAGACATTTACGCACGCGGCGATACCAAATATGTCTATAAAAAAGTTTTTTACGCTTTTTGGGGGTAAAATAGGAAAAAACGGACGTTTTACTTTTTTATTGGGGGAGGGGATTTTTCACTTTTTTTTTACTTTTACATTTTTTTACATTTTTTTTTACACTTGAATAGTCCCCATAGGGGACTATTCATAGCAATACCATGATTGCTAATACTGATCTGTTCTATGTATAGGACATAGAACAGATCAGTATTATCGGTCATCTTCTGCTCTGGTCTGCTCGATCACAGACCAGAGCAGGAGACGCCGGGAGCCGCACGGAGGAAGGAGAGGGGACCTCCGTGCGGCGTTATGAATGATCGGATCCCCGCAGCAGCACTGCGGGCGATCCGATCGTTCATTTAAATGGCGAACTGCCGCAGATGCCGGGATCTGTATTGATCCCGGCAGCTGAGGGGTTAATGGCGGACGCCCGCGAGATCGCGGGCGTCGGCCATTGCCGGCGGGTCCCTGGCTGCGATCAGCAGCCGGGATCAGCCGCGCATGACACAGGCATCGCTCCGATGCCCGCAGTTATGCTTAGGACGTAAATGTACGTCCTGGTGCGTTAAGTACCACCTCACCAGGACGTACATTTACGTCCTGCGTCCTTAAGGGGTTAAAGGGGTACTCTGCAGTATTTATTTTTATTTATTTTCATAAATCAACTGGTGCCAGAAATTTAAACAGTTTTGTAAATTACTTCTATTTAAAAATCTTAATCCTTCCAGTACTTATCAGCTGCTGTATACTACAGAGGATTTTTTTTTTCTTTTTGAATTTTCTTTTTGTCTGTTCACGGTGCTCTCTGCTGACACCTCTGTCCATGTCAGGAACTGTTCCTAACATGGACAGAGGTGTCAGCAGAGAGCACTGTGGTCAGACAGAAAATAAATTCAAAAAGATAAGAATTTCCTGTGGAGCATACAGCAACTGATAAGTAATGGAAGGATTAAGATTATAAATAGAAGTAATTTACAAATCTGTTTAACTTTCTGGCAATTCACCAATTGGGAATTATGGATCCTGTGCTATCTATATACTGGTGTCACCTGTCATTGTAACCTTGTTTTATGTCGATAAGGAGAAGACTGCTGAAAAGTGAAGTGGAAGTGAAAGTGATAATAAAGCAGGGGTCAAGCATGCATATTGCTGTATACTAATACCAGAAGCCAAAACAATAAAAATTAAGGAACTGGAACATTGGAAGAAGACTATGATATAGTGGGGATAAGTGAGACATGGCTGGATGTGAGCTATGATTGGACGGTTAATATACTTTGCTACAGTCGGTTCAGAAATGACTGTACAAGAAGGAAAGTGGGAGCAGTTTACTTATGTACAAAATCCTGTGTTAGGCCCATTCTGCATGAAGACGTGTGAGGAAAATGACCATGTGGAGTCTCTGTGGGTGGAAATAAGGGGAGGGGGTAAGAATAGTAAATTACTGATAGGGGTCTGTTATAAGTTGCCAAGTATAATAGAAGCAGCAGATCACCTACTAATAAAACAAACAGATGGGGCAGCAAAGAAGGGTGACATCATTATAATGGGGAGTTTTAATTACCTTGGAAGCTGAAACCTGCCGGCCCAGCAAGGGAAACTGTTTTTTGCCAATAATAAAGGAAAATTACCTTTCCCAACTACTGCAGGACCCAACAAGAGGGGACACCTTATATTAACCAATAGGTCAGACATAGTATCCGTAGTAGAGGTAGGGGGATCATCTTGGTATTAGTGACCACAACATAATAAGTTTTTATTTATCCTATAAGGAGAAGTCTACTAGTGGGTCAACAGAAAACATTTTATCTTCAAGAAGGTCAATTTTCACCAACTAAGAGAGGACCTCAGTGACATAGATTGGGACAGTGCCCTCAGTAATAAAAGTACACAAGCAAAATGGGACATTTATAAGAGCATCCTGAATAGATCTTATGAACGACATATACCCTACGTGAATAAACAGGTTAGAAATAGGTGAAAACCAATTTGGCTAACCAAAACAGTTACGGATGTGATAAATGATAAAAAGCAAAGCGTTTAAACTACTAAGACAAGAAGGTAGTGGGGAAACGTTAAAAAATTGTAAGGAGAGGAAAAAATTCTGTAAAAAAATAAATTAAACTAGCAAAAATTTGAACGGAGAGAATGATTACCATAGAAAGTATAAAGAACCCAAAAACATTCTTCACCTACATAAATAATAAGAAACTTAAAACTGAAAATGTTGGCCCTTTGAGAAATAATCTGGGTGTAATAGTGGAGGAGGATGAGAAAAAGGGCAATCTACTAAATTCCATCTTCTCTATTGTATTTACACAGGAAAATCCAATGTCAGATAACAGGGGAAGGAATAATGTAAATTCTCCAGCAAATCTCACCTGTGTAACCCAACAAGGAGTGCGGCGCCGCCTTAGTAAAATTAAAACACACAAATCACGGGGCCCAGATGGCATCCCAGGGTTTTGCAGGAATTAAGTACCGTACTGGACAGACCGTTATTCCTTACATTCAAAGATTCTATAATGAAAGGGATTGTTCCACAGGACTGCCATTTAGCAAATTTGGAACCATTATTTAAAAAGGGGTCAAAAAGGGATCCTGGGAACTATAGGCCTGTAAGTTTAACATCTGTTGCTGGTAAGATTTTTGAGGGGTTTCTGAAGGATGCTATTCTAGAACGCTAAAACGAAAACAACCTTCTGACACACCACCAACATGAGTTTATGTGGGATCAGTCCTGTCAGACTAATCTGATCAGCTTCTATGAGGAGGTCAGTTATAGATTGGACCAGGGAGAATCTGTGGGTGTTATATATCTGGACTTTTCTAGGATGTTTGATATTGTGCCACACAAAAGGTTAGTACATAAAATGAGGATGCTGCAACTAGGGGAGGCTGTATGTAAATGAATTAGCAACTGTCTCTGGCACTGACTCTGGTTGGGTGACAGTTACGAGTGGGGTACCATAGGGGTTACTACTGGGTCCACTTCTTTTCAATATCTTTATTAATGACCTTGTAGAGGGAATACAGAGTAAAATTTCTATATTTGCCGATGACACTAAACTGGGTAAGGTGATCACCACAGAGGAGGATAACATAATATTACAGAGGGATCTGGGAAAGCTAGAGGCTTAAGCACAGACATGGCAAAATACATTTAATGTGGATAAAGGTAAGGTTATTTACTTGGGCCCAAAAAAAAAAAAAAAATTTACAATTGTGTGCTAAATAATAAAACATTAGGTGGAACATCTACCAAAAAGGACTTGGGGGTACTGGTGGACAGTAAACTCAACTTAAGTGATCAGTGCCAGGCAGCTGACGCCAAGGCTAACAAAGTCATGTATCCAGAGATCATCATCACAGACGGGGATTCTTTACTGTAAGAGCAGTAAGACTATGGAACTCTCTGCCACATGATGTTGTGATGTCAGTTCAAGGGAGGTCTGGATGTTTTAATGGAAAAATACAATATTACAGGTTATGGATACTAGATTTATGGGGATAAAACATTGAGCCAGGGATTTATTCTGATCGCCATATTGGAGTCGGGAAGGAATTTTCCTTCTGTCATGGGGCAATTGACCTCAGCCTCACGTTTTTTTTTTTTGTCTTCCTCTGGATCAACACAGTAGGGTGTTAGGTTGACCTCGATGGACTCTTGCCTTTTTTTCACCCTTACAAATTGTTACTCTGTAATTCATTCTATAACCTGATGAAAACAAGTGAGCGCTGTCAGTGCCATAGCGAGCTTGGAACAGCGGCAAGCAGATTTACCTTTACTACATAGGGTAAAGTAGACCCCTGCCCATGTGATTGATGGGGTCCCGCAGTCAGACCCCTACCAGACACTTATCAGCCATTATGTATTTCAATCTTGTGATAGACAATGATCTATGCTGATGTATCCCCCAGTATCTGCTCGCACCTCTATATCAGCACGGGGCGGCTGTAATGAACATTGTGTCTGCTATTTCAGTGTTTCCCCTAGCTCAGCACTCCTGTGTAATAATTCCCTAAGAATCATTTTCTCTATTTTCTACAGAATTCACAGTGAATGTTGATTTTTTTCTTTACCAGCTGCCTGAAGTGCAGAGAGGTAGTGTTCACCATCATCCTCCATCATCATCATCCCCATCCCACCCGCAGGTCACCTGTCAGCTCACATCAACTTAAGAGGAATTCTACTGCCAACATTCGCTCGTCTATGCTGGAAATACAGTTTATGGCGAGGAAAGTCACAAAGCTTTAACTACTTTGTCTCAAACCATTAAAAATCCTATAATGCAACTATCTGATTCCAGGAAAGCTTGGTGACCGCTAGTATAGACATAAGGGTAGAGGTTCTGGCACCATAATAAGGGTTGTCACCCAGCTTTCCCTCAGATTTGTATAGTGATGCAGCCAACATTTCTATATTGCAAGGCACTAGTGCCAGAATTCTAGCTTTCCTACAGCCCTGAATGACAAAGCTGCTTCATTATGCAACAAAACTGAAGCAAACGATGTAGCTCTGTCATTCATTTCAGGAGCCTGCAAAAGCTGGGTGACAGTAATGGCAATTTGGTACCCAGCTTTCCCAACCAAGAAACAGCAAACCAGAAGCTTTAAGGACGATTTAAGGAATTTTATTTAAGGCAGTATGGCTCTTTAAGATCTTCAGCCCCTTGTGGTTTTAAGGTGAAATTGCTCTTTAAGGCCTTAAATTTGTGCAAAAGCAAATGATCAAAGACGCAGCGGGAAGCATTTCCACATTCCAAGCCGAATTAACCCGTGTCTGGTCACAGCGCTGCCTACTGCGAGGTAATCTCCAGCCCTACAGTATATACAGTGACCCCCAGACCTGCTATGGCCCCTATATACGATCATTTCAACATACAATGGCCTCTCAGAGGCCATCGAATGTTGAAGGCAGCATCAACATACAATGCTTTAGTATGTCGGGGCCATCGCATAAATGGCTATACGGCAGCGCAGACTGCTTCACCTGCCACCGGATAGTTGTTTACCGTGCCCCGTGTGGTCTGATGATGGTCACTTACCTGTCCTCGGGGCTCCGGCGCGTCCTCTTCGGGATCCCCTGCATCGTCGGTGCTCTCCATCGTTGTCATCACGTCGCTGAGCACGCTGTCCCGTCATCCAATAGGAGCGGCATGCGTAACGACGTGATGGCGGCGACGGAGAGTGAGGATGCCGGGGAAGCAGAGGCCTTGCCGTAGCGTCGGGGACACCCCGGGGACGCAGCGACAGCGATGGAGGGTGACATCCAGGGCAGCGGTGACGGTCCGGAGCGGCGGGGACACGTGAGTATAACCTCCAATACCAGTGGTCTTCAACCTGCGGACCTCCAGATGTTGCAAAATTACAACTCCCAGCATACCCGGACAGCCGTTGGCTGTCCGGGCATGCTGGGTGTTGTAGTTTTGCAACATCTGGAGGTCCGCAGGTTGTAGACCACTGTCCTATACTTTACATTGCATGGATCCCTCAACATACGATGGTTTCAACAAACTATGGTCCATTTGGAACGGATTATCATCGTATGTTGAGGGACCACTGTACAGTATGGTTGCAAGAACTAGATAGAGGGGCTAATTTTGGTTCCGGGGAAGACTCTTTATTTATTACACGTAAGGATATGGCCGCTGTCCCCCATCTCATTCTGATGGTCAGTAAGTACATATCGTTCTTTGTGGAAATGATCAAATATCAGCAAAATACACAGCATTGCACATGTATATCAGAGAGCGAAGCACCAGATACAGTAAGCATATGTTCACACAGGCAAATACTCCTATTCCCAGTGAGTACTGTTTAAAAAAAAAAAAAAAATGCTGTAAAAAAGACATTGAAAAGACAAGGGTTTGTACCATGTTAGCCAGTTGAAAAAAAGTTTATTGGTCTTAGGCTAAGTTTCCACTTGTTTTTTTTTTTCAGGCAGTTTTTGGAATACCACCACTGCAGTTTTTGAGCCAAAGCCAGAAGTGTATTCAAAAGGAATAGGAAGAACTGTGGTCTGGATTAAAGCAGAAAGCGTTGGTGTATTCGGGCGCTCTCCTCAGTGGATGCCGGACAGTCCAGGGTAGGACACAAATCAAGTCCAAATGAGGGGGTGATATAAACAGATGGATTATATTATACATAGAAAATAAAATAAAAAGGCCGTAGCACAGGGGGTGGGACAACGCATTTTGAGGGGCGCGATCCCCTCTTCATCAGGTCCAATGGTTGTACAAAGAAAAGATGGCATCATTTATACAGGCAAAAAGACTGCGAAAATTGCAAACAAATATTTTAAAAACAAATGACCTATTAAAATATCATGTCCACGGTTAAAAAAAAGTTGAAAATAAATATTAATAGATAAAAGTATACCAAAAATATTAAAAATAATTAAATAAATAAAATACCTATGTGCAATCTTGTCTGTCAGTTGTGCATGGGTTAATTAGTACTACAAGCACTAGTAACCCTTTCTGAGCAGTACTACAAGCACTAGTAACCCTTTCTGAGCAGGACTCCGTCCTGCTCAGAAAGGGTTACTAGTGCTTGTAGTACTAATTAACCCATGCACAACTGACAGACGAGATTGCACATAGGTATTTTATTTATTTAATTATTTTTAATATTTTTGGTATACTTTTATCTATTAATATTTATTTGCAACTTTTATAACCGAGGACATGATATTTTAATAGGTAATTTGTTTTTAAAATATTGGTTTGCAATTTTTGCGGTCTCTTTTGCCTGTATAAATGACGGCATCTTTTCTTTGTACAACCATTGGACCTGATGAAGAGGGGATCACGCCCCTCGAAACGCGTTGTCCCACCCCCTGTGCTACGGCCTTTTTATTATTTCTTCTATGTATAATAAAATCCATCTGTTTATATCACCCCTCATTTGGACTTGATTTGTGTCCTACCCTGGACTGTCCGGCATCCACTGAGGAGAGCGCCCGAATACACCAACGCTTTCTGCTGTAATGCAGACCACAGTTCTTCCCATTCCCAAGACCGCCTAGGATTTCTCCAAGACGGCGAAGGTGGCGTGGCAGCACTCCTGGATCATTTATTTATTACGCTATAGGGTGTTGTACCCGCAGTACAACACCAAAAGGTGAGCAGAATTGTCTCCCCTTGTATTTAATCTACAGTTGCTAGGAGTAACGGCACATTGTCACGCTCTTTTCTGTTTCTCCTTTTTTTTAATAGTTTTTATTCAAAAGGAATAGGACATATAAAGGAAGGACTTACACTTCTCCTCCCTTATGGATCCACTTCTGACTTTGGCTCAAAAACTGCAGTGGCAGAAATCTAAAAACTGCAAGAAAAAAAAAACAAGTGGAAACTTAGCCTTAGCGAGACAAAATGCCAGTCTTGTAGATATGATACCTTTTAATGTTTAACGAAAATAAAATAAAACAAATTAAGTTACATGGTGAGCTTTCCAACCCGCTTAGGGTTCTTCCTCTGACCATGTCATACCATGCCAAAAAATGGATCAAAAGTTCGCAATGTAACATCAATTGTTTTGTTTTACTTTGGTTACCCATTAAAAGGTATATCTGCAAAACTGCTATTTTGTCTCTGAGAGAAAAAAGAAGTGACGTCAGTTTTCAGAGCGGTTCCACTATGAAGGTCACACTGAAAATAGTACAGCCTTGTAAAATCAGAACCAAAAACCGCACAGCAAATTGCGCACTTATCTTGAGGTGTTTTTCCTTGCAATAGCGCTTTTATTGTTTTGGTCCATGTAAACATGCCCTTACAACCTGTGTAATGTGTTGTTCAGAAATACAACATCACTACAAACTGATGTTTACAATGACCCCAATAAAGAGATAATGCAGTGCAAAGTATTTGAGCAGAAGAGACAATGATCCACATGATATTAGTGAGGCCAGTACTGTCAGGTAAAATATTTGTCCTGTCCCCGAAGTGTAAGACTGTCATTATCATTGTCCCCCAAGTGTCAGTGTCATTATCATTGTCCCCCAAGTGTCAGTGTCATTATCATTGTCCCCCAAGTGTCAGTGTCATTATCATTGTCCCCCAAGTGTCAGTGTCATTATCATTGTCCCCCAAGTGTCAGTGTCATTATCATTGTCCCCCAAGTGTCAGTGTCATTATCCTTGTCCCCCAAGTGTCAGTGTCATTATCATTGTCCCCCAAGTGTCAGTGTCATTATCCTGTACCCAAAGTGTCAGTGTGTCATTATCCTGTACCCCAAGTGTCAGTGTCATTATCCTGTACCCCAAGTGTCAGTGTTATTATCCTGTACCCCAAGTGTCAGTGTCATTATCATTGTCCCCCAAGTGTCAGTGTCATTATCATTGTCCCCCAAGTGTCAGTGTCATTATCCTTGTCCCCCAAGTGTCAGTGTCATTATCATTGTCCCCCAAGTGTCAGTGTCATTATCATTGTCCCCCAAGTGTCAGTGTCATTATCATTGTCCCACAAGTGTCAGTGTCATTATCCTGTACCCCAAGTGTCAGTGTCATTATCATTGTCCCGCAAGTGTCAGTGTCATTATCATTGTCCTCCAAGTGTCAGTGTCATTATCATTGTCCCCCAAGTGTCACTGTCATTATCATTGTCCCCCAAGTGTCAGTGTCATTATCCTGTACCCCAAGTGTCAGTGTCATTATCATTGTCCCCCAAGTGTCAGTGTCAGTATCCTGTACCCCAAGTGTCAGTGTCATTATCATTGTCCCCCAAGTGTCACTGTCATTATCATTGTCCCCCAAGTGTCAGTGTCATTATCCTGTACCCCAAGTGTCAGTGTCATTATCCTGTACCCCAAGTGTCAGTGTCATTATCCTGTACCCCAAGTGTCAGTGTGTCATTATCATTGTCCCCCAAGTGTCAGTGTCATTATCCTGTACCCCAAGTGTCAGTGTTATTATCCTGTACCCCAAGTGTCAGTGTCATTATCCTGTACCCCAAGTGTCAGTGTGTCATTATCCTGTACCCAAAGTGTCAGTGTCATTATCCTGTACCCCAAGTGTCAGTGTGTCATTATCCTGTACCCAAAGTGTCAGTGTCATTATCCTGTACCCCCAAGTGTATATATCATTATCCTGTACCCCAAGTGTCAGCATGTCATTATCCTGTACCCCAAGTTTCAGTGTCATTATCCTGTACCCCAAGTGTCAGCGTGTCAATATCCTGTACCCCAAGTGTCAGTGTCATTATCCTGTACCCCAAGTGTCAGTGTCAATATCCTGTACCCCAAGTGTCAGTGTCATTATCCTGTACCTCAAGTGTCAGCGTGTCATTATCCTGTACCTCAAGTGTCAGTGTCATTATCCTGTACCCCAAGTGTCAGTGTATCTTAATCCTGTACCCCAAGTGTCAGTGTCATTATCCTGTACCCCAAGTGTCAGTGTGTCATTATCCTGTACCCCAAGTGTCAGTGTCATTATCCTGTACCCCAAGTGCCAGTGTGTCATTATCCTGTACCCCAAGTGTCAGTGTCATTATCCTGTACCCCCAAGTGTATATATCATTATCCTGTACCCCAAGTGTCAGCATGTCATTATCCTGTACCCCAAGTTTCAGTGTCATTATCCTGTACCCCAAGTGTCAGCGTGTCATTATCCTGTACCCCAAGTGTCAGTGTCATTATCCTGTACCCCAAGTGTCAGCGTGTCATTATCCTGTACCCCAAGTGTCAGTGTCATTATCCTGTACCCCAAGTGTCAGTGTCAGTATCCTGTACCCCAAGTGTCAGTGTCATTATCCTGTACCCCAAGTGTCAGTGTATCATAATCCTGTACCCCAAGTGTCAGTGTCATCATCTTGTACCCCAAGTGACTGTGGGTCATTATCCTGTACCCCAAGTGTCAGTGTGTCATTATCCTGTACCCCAAGTGTCAGTGTCATTATCCTGTACCCCAAGTGTCAGTGTGTCATTATCCTGTACCCAAAGTGTCAGTGTGTCATTATCCTGTACCCCAAGTGTCAGTGTCATTATCCTGTACCCCCAAGTGTCAGTGTATCATAATCCTGTACCCCAGGTGTCAGTGTTATCATCTTGTACCCCAAGTGACCGTGGGTCATTATCCTGTACCCCAAGTGTCAGTGTGTCATTATCCTGTACCCCAAGTATCAGTGTCATTATCCTGTACCCCAAGTGCCAGTGTCATTATCCTGTACCCCAAGTGTATATATAATTATCCTGTACCCCAAGTGTCAGCATGTCATTATTCTGTACCCCAAGTTTCAGTGTCATTATCCTGTACCCCAAGTGTCAGCGTGTCATTATCCTGTACCCCAAGTGTCAGCATGTCATTATCCTGTACCCCAAGTTTCAGTGTCATTATCCTGTACTCCAAGTGTCAGAGTGTCATTATCCTGTACCCCAAGTGTCAGCGTGTCATTATCCTGTACCCCAAGTGTCAGCGTGTCATTATCCTGTACCCCAAGTGTCAGTGTGTCATTATCCTGTACCCCAAGTTTCAGTGTCATTATCCTGTACCCCAAGTGTCAGTGTCATTATCCTGTACCTCAAGTGTCAGTGTTATTATCCTATACCCCAAGTGTCAGTGTCATTATCCTGTACCCCAAGTGTCAGTGTATCATAATCCTGTACCCCAGGTGTCAGTGTCATCATCTTGTACCCCAAGTGACCGTGGGTCATTATCCTGTACCCCAAGTGTCAGTGTGTCATTATCCTGTACCCCAAGTGTCAGTGTGTCATTATCCTGTACCCCAAGTGTCAGTGTGTCATTATCCTGTACCTCAAGTGTCAGTGTGTCATTATCCTGTACCCCAAGTGTCAGTGTCATTATCCTGTACCCCGAGTGTCAGTATTCTGTACCCCAAGTGTCAGTGTGTCACTATCCTGTACCCCAAGTGTCAGTATCATTATCCTGTACCCCAAGTGTCAGTGTCATTATCCTGTACCCAAAGTGTCAGTGTCATTATCCTGTATCCCAAGTGTCAGTGTGTCATTATCCTGTACCCCAAGTGTCAGTGTGTCACTATCCTGTACCCCAAGTGTCAGTGTATCATAATCCTGTACCCCAAGTGTCAGTGTCATTATCCTGTACCCCAAGTGTCAGTGTCATTATCCTGTACCCCAAGTGTCAGTGTCATTATCCTGTACCCCAAGTGTCAGTGTGTCATTATCCTGTACCCCGAGTGTCAGTATTCTGTACCCCAAGTGTCAGTGTGTCATTATCCTGTACCCCAAGTGTCATTGTCATTATCCAGTACCCCAAGTGTCAGTGTCATTATCCTGTACCCCAAGTGTCAGTGTGTCATTATCCTGTACCCCAAGTGTCAGTGTCATTATACTGTACCCCAAGTGTCAGTGTGTCATTTTCCTGTACCCTAAGTGTCAGTGTGTCATTATCCTGTACCCCAAGTGTCAGTGTGTCATCCTGTACCCCAAGGGTCAGTGTCATTATCCTGTACCCCAAGTGTCAGTGTCATTATCCTGTGCCAAAAGTGTCAGTGTCATTATCCTGTACCCCAAGTGTCAGTGTGTCATTATCCTGTACCCCAAGTGTCAGTGTCATTATCCTGTACCCCAAGTGTCAGTGTCATTATAATGTACCCCAAGTGTCAGTGTGTCATTTTCCTGTACCCCAAGTGTCAGTGTGTCATTATCCTGTACCCCAAGTGTCAGTGTGTCATTATCCTGTACCCCAAGTGTCAGTGTGTCATTATCCTGTACCCCAAGTGTCAGTGTCATTATCCTGTACCCCAAGTGTCAGTGTCATTATCCTGTGCCAAAAGTGTCAGTGTGTCATTGTCCTGTACCCCAAATGCAGGCTTGTCACTGTCCTGTACCCCAAGTTTCAGCATGTTACTGTCCTGTACCACAAATATCAGTGTTTCTGTGTCCTTAACCCTATGTGTCAGTGTGTCATTTCTTTTGCGTCTTCACCTATCAGGCATTACCAGTACATCTTATTGCATCTGCTCTACAGTCAGATCTATTCCCGCAGCTCGAGTTGTACACTTCTGATCTATAACACGCTGCTGCCTGCAAACTCTTTAGTAGAAGACTTGATCAGAAGCTGTTACCGGAGGGGACATCTTTCCAACAGATCATCTAGGGATTTTCAGCAAGCGCAGTAATTGCCTTTAATACGTCTTGTAGCAGGATGAATTCATCCACATTAAGATGTTCTATATGGAGCTCTAGACGCTGGCTCAGCCCAGAAGCTTTCAATACAGCTGATATGACAGGCTGCAGCCAGCTTCTCTAATGCAAGATCTTATCCGTCCTCCCATGATGTTATGTACAAAAGAGGCAGCAGCCATTTTTGGACTGTTCATAAGTCATGATGCAAACATGGTAGAACTAACAATCTGGTGTTACTATACATACACAGATCAGCTATAACAAAACCCCTGACAAGAGAAGTCAATAACATGGATTATCTGGATAAAATGAAGCCTGTCAGTGTTCAGTGTCCTTTAACCTTGGTGTGACATAAAAGGCAGCAAGTGATCTGCCAGTTCTAGAAGTTGATGTTGGAAGCAGAAACAATTGTACATACAAAGTCCCCCCCTTCAAGGCAGCGGAATCCCCTGGTGGCAGTGGTGTATTTCAGCTGGATAATGCCGAAGGAACACTACAAACATTGTTCAGGAATGAGAAACATGACAGAGATCCAGGTGGAGGCTTGGTCTTCAAATTCTACAGACCTCAGTCAGATCGATCATCTATGGGATGTGCAGGACAGGGCTCAAGTCCTGCAGGAACTCATGGGAACGGAGTTCCTGCATTTTTTCCAAAGCAGGAATGCAGTTCCTGATAGTAGGAGTCCTTCAGGACCAGCCCTTAAAGGGTACTCTGCCCCTAGACATCTTATCCCCTATCCAAAGGAAGGGGGGGCAGAGGCTCCTGACATCTCTGCCATGCCCCCTCAATGCAAGTCTATGGGAGGGCGGCGTGACGGCCATCACTCCCCATCCCATAGACTTGCATTGGGGGGGTCGTGGCCGTGATGTTACGAGCCTTTGGCGCGTCACCCAACACTCTAAACGAACGCCAGATGCAGCAGGGAGAATGCGGGGGTCCCCAGCGGCGGGACCTTCACGATCAGACATCTTATCCCCTATCTTTTGGATAAGGGATAACATATCTAGGGGCGGAGTACCCCTTTAAGTGAAAATCTTGGGTAAATTCCCCCACTTTTTTTTTTCCCAGGACTTGACCCCTGGTGCAGGAGAAACATGTCCAAGGCATGAAGACCGCACGTCACTACTTACAGGATCTGCTCCTGACATCCTGGTGCAGATACAACAGGACTCATTACAGGTCTATGGAGTCCAAGCCTTGATGAGTCAGGCTGGGTTCACATCGTGTTTTCAGCCATACAGGACCGCATATGGCTGGGGGGAGCTAAAACCTTGCACTCCCGTATCCCTGACATATGTAATTCATTTCAATGAGCTGACCGGAGTGAAACGCGACAGCGTTTCACTCTGGTCGGCTCATTGAAATGAATTACATACGGGCGGGATACGGGAGCGGAAGGTTTTAGCTCCCCCCAGCCGTATGCGGTCCCGTATGGCTGAAAAGGTGATGTGAACCCAGCCTTACAGCACATGAGGATCTACACAGTTTTAGGCTGGTGGGAACACTTAAAGGAGTACTCCGGTGCACACTTTTTTCATGTTATCCCGTCCGGGCTGCAAAATAAAAGAAAACGCACTTTATCTTACCTGCCAGCGAGCCCCCGGAGCTCCGGTACAGGTGTTCGGTCCCCGGGCTGTATTCTTCTTACTTCCTATTAGCCTGGCACGTCACACGGAGCTTCAGCCTATCACTGGCCGAGGCGGGACATCGCTGCGGCCGGTGATAGGCTGAAGCTCCGTGTGACGTTCCGGGCTAATAGGAAGTAAGAAGAATACAGCCCGGGGACCGAACACCTGTACCGGAGCTCCGGGGGCTCGCTGGCAGGTAAGATAAAGTGCGTTTTCTTTTATTTTGCAGCCCGGACGGGATAACATGGAAAAAGTGTGCACCGGAGTACTCCTTTAAAAGGGGTACTCCAGTGGAAAACATGCAAAAAATCCTGTAAACTGATAGAGGATGAGGAAAATATTATCTTCTTTATACCTTTTATCAAACATTTCTATGTTAAAGGGGTACTCCGGTAGAAAACCATTTTTTTTAAATCAACTGGTGCCAGAAAATTAAACAGATTAGTAAATTACTAAATTACAAAATCTTAATCCTTCCAGTTCTCATCAGCTGCTGTATGCTCCACAGGACGTTGTATTTCTTTCTGGAATTCTTTTCAGTCTGACCACAGTGCTCTCTGCTGACACCTCTGTCCATGTCAGGAACTGTCCAGAGTACAAGAAACCCCCCATAGCAAACCTCTTCTGCTCTGGACATTTCCTGATACGGACAGAAGTGTTCGCGGAGAGCACTGTGATCAGAATGATAAGAACTCCAGAAAGAAATACAACTTCGTGTGGAGCATACAGCAGCTGATAAGTACTGGAAGGATTAAGATTTTTAAATAGAAGTAATTTACAAATCTGTTTAACTTTGTGGCACCAGTTGATTTAAAAAAAATTGTTTTTCTCCAGAGTACCCCTTTAAGATAGAAATGTTTGATAAAAGGTATAAAGACTATAATAGTTTCCTCGTGCTCAGTTTGCAGGATTTTTTGCATTTTTCTAAAATAAAGAAAAATTTAATTCTGTAGTGAATATATAGGGTTAATCTTCAGCTGATCTCTCCTTTTCAGCTAGGAAATGGCTAAGGAGAGGAACTTAGCTAAGTGGTCTACATTATATTTCTTTCCTTCTGCAGGCAGGATAGAGGTGGGAGGCTCCTGATGAAGCCAGTCATCTCATGGCCAGACACAGTACAGTGATAAGGAGTGGAAAGGTCCTTTGAAGAGACCCTGTAGCCCTATGGACAAAGGTGCTAATGGCACTAGCTACAATTTTATATTGTGTATTATAGATTAATCCAATCCTGAACTCTCAGTCTAGGATTCCACTGAGGTTTTTGCCCCCCAGCAAAAATGCCAGGAAAAACTGCCAGGAAAACTGCCACCGATTTTTCATGCGTTTTTGCATTTTTTTTTGGCGTTTTTACCTTTGAGTGGAATTTGCCTTTTTTGGCCCCTTTGGTGTTTTTTTTTTACAAAACAGTTGGGTACCAAAAAAAAAAAAAAGAAAAAAGCATGCAGTAGGGATGTAAAAATTTATTTAACTAAATGTTTATTTTTTTATCACAAAATTTTAATTTTAATTTTTTTTATAAAGTGTGCGTGTGTGTTTAACTATTTTTTCTCTTTTTTTTGTTTACATTTTATGTAGTACTACTACTCCCAGCATGGAACACACTGTTCCATGATGGGAGTAGTAGTACCTGTACTTTAGACATATCGCCCCCGGCTGCCATAATATAGCAGAGATGCGGCTCTATACAGCACTCACATCTCTGCTCTGTACTCTGAGTGATGTTCTATTCACATCACTGGCCGTTTATATTTTCTGCCCAGAGCTGTGATTGGCCGGATGGTTGCAGCCAATCACAGCTCTGAGGAAAATATAAATGAATGAGTGGCCGGCAGGGATGCGAGCGCTGTATAGAGCCGCTCCATCTCTGCTATAGACAGGACGATCGCAGCGGGTGTCAGTAGTGACACCCGCTGTGATGTGTCCTTAACTGCAGGTACTACTACTCCCAACATGGGTCACACTCTGCTCCATGCTGGGAGCTGTAGTACCTGCATTAATAGACAGATCGCCGCGAGTGTAATTTCTGACACCCACTGCGATCTGTCTATTAATGCAGGTACTACAGCTCCCAGCATGGAGTAGAGTGTACTCCATGTTGGGAGTAGTAGTACTTGTAGTTAAGGAAAGATCACAGCGGGTATCACTACCGACATCCGCTGTGATCCTCCTGTATAATGTATAGATGTGGTCGCTCTTCTATGGTCCCCTGCACTGCCGTATATATACATATTCCTATTTCCCACAGAGAGCTGTGATTGGCTGGAACCATCTGACCAATCACAGCTCTCTGCAGGAAATATGAATATGTGTATATATAAGTCAGTGCAGGGGACCATAGAAGAGCGGCCGCCGCATCTATACATTATACAGGAGGATCACAATGGGCAATATGTCTATTAGTACAGGTACTACTACTCCCATCATGGAACAGTGTGTTCCATGCTGGGAGTAGTAGTACTACCTAAAAAATGTTAAAAAAAAAAACTGTGAAAAACACCCACCACTACATTTTATATTGTTGTCGGCTACATTTTTAGTGCTTAATCAGCCCACATAAATTGATCCCTGTTTAAAAATGAATAAACATTTCGTAATAAAAAAAAGATACATTTCGTTAGATACAATTTTCCATCACTACTGTATCTTTTTTATTATTTATTTTTTATGGTACCCTACAAAATTTTAATAAAAAAGGTATCTCCTTCACTTTTTTGGATCACTAAAGTCCAAAAAAGAATAAAAACCGCCTGCAAAAACGACAAATTTAAAACCAACATGGCGTTATTCTTGGCGTTTTTGCTCTCCCATAGACTTCTATGGGAGGAAAACGCTACGATTTCAGGGCAAAAAACGCCAAACTAGGTTTTGTCGGGGGTTTTGAAAATCCAGCCTCTGAGCCCAAATTGCTGAAAAACGCCAAAAGGATTAAAAAAACACCAAACTGAAAAACGCCAGGTGAATCTGGCATTTTGCAGTTTACTATTGACTTGCAGCTAACATCTGGACGTGGCGTTTTTTCACTGAAAAAACGCTGTGCGGGAAAATTGGCGTTTTTTTACAGAGTTTTTGCAAACCTCAGTGGAATTCCAGTCTTGGGGTACGTTCACACGAGCTGATTTTTTTACGGGTTTTCCGCTGTGTATTTGAAAGTGGGCGGGCTCTTCTCAGCCGTCCACAGCAGATTTTCTGCAGCGTAAATTCCACTGAGGAAAATCTGCGGCGGACAGCCGAGAAGAGCCCTCCCCCCTTTCAAATACGCAGCTGAAAACCCGCAAAAAAATCCGCTCGTGTTAACGTACCCTTAGGCTAAGTTTCTTTTCTGGCAGTTTTTGGAAAACCACCACAAAAGGTTTTGAGCCAAAGCCAGAAGTGTATTCTAAAGGAATAGGACATATAAAGGAAGGACTTACACTTCTCCTCCCTTATGGATCCACTTCTGACTTTGGCTCAAAAACTACAGTAACAGTTTTCCCAAAAAAAATAATTAAAAAAAATTGTGGAAACTTAGCCTTATGCTGCTCATACATTTACCATACCAATAAACTTCTGCATTGAGTTTACTAATGCAATTACAGCAAACAGTTGAAAGCTGGCGTCTGTACCTGGCACCATTCTTACCAATATACTGCATTGGGGCAGTGTGAATGGTGATTAATTGCACCAGTTAGAACTGATGGTAAATAGTACTTATTTGGGGAGATGGCACTGGTTCTATTGTTTACCATGTTGGGTCATTAACATCATGGATACTAAAACTTGCAGTTGACTTGAAGGGATTATGCAGAATCAGAAAAACAGCTGATTTCTTCCAAGAAAAAGCACCACACCTGTTTTTAGGTTGTGTGTGGTATTGCAGCTCAGTTACATTAAAGTGAATGGAGCCAACTTGTAATACCACACAGAACCTGAGGACAAGAGTGGTGCTGTTAATGGAAAAAAAAGGCTCTGTTTTCCTATTCCTGGATACCCCTTTAACTGCACAGTACACAAAGTAATGGAAGCAGTGCACCACCATTGCAGGTCACGTGACATTTACATTGGCTTCAAATAGGAGGAACAGCATCCAATAGCAATTGAATCAGCTGACCCCAATGATACCTTCATAAGTTGGGTTTATTTATTAGTTAACACCATCCAGAAAAGACATTTTTCATTCTGTTTTATTGGTTTTCAAATATGATGGATTCTCAAACTCCATACAGTACCCCCACCCCTTATCCATCCCTCCCTCCCAACACCCCTTCTCAATAACTCATAACCACCCACCCTCTATTTTATCCCATTCCATGTGGCTAGAACCCACGGTCAAGGATCTGGAAGGAGTAAAATTATTTTTTCTTTTTAAACGTTTGCTAATAAAAAGTCACAAATTGGCTCCGTTCCATGAAAAATTCCCAAATGTGCAAATAGCATGATCCCATGGGACATGATGACACTGCTTTGTTGGTAACCCCAATCCCTCAGTGCCCCAGCTCTGACGGTTTTCCAACTGCTCAGTGTCTCCGCCCTGCTGGCATCTCTGGAACACAAGACTTCTTTTGTGAATCAGGTCAGTCCCATCAGATGTCTCGGCTCCGAGTCCTTACAATCAAATATGAATTCCCTGCATTAAATCTTGAGTTCCTGAGCAAATCGAATCTGAGAAATTCACAAGATGGGGGGAAGGTCTAGGAAATAAGAAAAAGATAACCCTATTCCTCCCATGTCCCTTATCCCTAAAGAATAAGCCCACCACATTGTCCTGCCCCACCCAAGGCTCCTAAGTCATCTGTATCCCCTAAAAAATAAAGAAATATGCCACCCACCTAACAAGATATACCCCACCATAAGGAATGCATTTTGGCCCCTTGGGTACTGGAACTCTTTCCTGTGCTGCCCCTGCCAATATGGGCACATGCACCTTGGTATATAAATATGCTGTGTATAGAGCGAGGGAGTGTGAACGTGACTGGCACGGTTATTGCACAGACTGTCAGTGGAGACTAGATGACTGCCGCATGTTGGAGGCGCAGCTCAGACATACATTATATATACATGCAGTGAAGCAGACAGGCAGATTAATGCACAGATGTACAGACACGTGAGAGGCTCGGCAGCCAGACATATATATATATATAGACAGTGCTGAGGAGCTGTATAGTGGCTGGTCACCCCCCCTCCTTGCTATATGAGGGGATCTGAGGTCAGTAACGTTTCCTGAGAGCTTCTGAGGATAAAAGTGAGACAAAAGGGAGGGGTATGTGTGCTGAGAGGGGGTCCTGAGGTCTGTAGAGGGTTTCTGAGCCCCTGATATACAGGGAAATTAGTCCTGAGGTCTTGTCCTGAGGTTTAACATTGTACAGAGAGAAAGAGGGGGTGAGAAATTGTCCTGAGGAGATTTCGGGGGGTTGGGGGGGTAGGTTAATAGATAGACAGACACAGGATAGATAGATAGATAGATAGATAGATAGATAGATAGATAGAAATGATAAATATGGGATAAGATAGATATGGAATTGATAGATAGATAGATAAATAGATAGAGATAAATAGATAGAAAAGATAAATATGGGATAAGATAGATATGGAATTGATAGATAGATAGATAGATAGATAAGAAGGCTTGTATGCACACCTTACCTGCCTCTGGCTTTGAGTTTTTGCACCTGTCTTGAGGTCAGGGCAAGGTCGGCAGATGGTGGCACACGTGTTGTGTAATGTCTCTATGTAGACATGTAAGTGCACATGTGTGTGTCTGTACTAAAGGCCTGGAGATGATGGCAGCACAGGAGAGAGAACTCAGTTTGGAGTCAAAGATGACTTTTTGAAGGGACAGCTAGAGAAGAGTGCAGGATGAGAGCGCTTAGAGGGACAGCCAAAAATTCAGACAGCAACATTAGCGAAAGCAGGGAAGCCTGTCTGTGAGCCAGAAGCTGAAAGAGACAGCAGAGAGCATCCTGAGAAACTGAAGAGTAAAAGTCTGGTGAGACAGGACGGAAAGTGCTCAGAGACTGCAGAGAGAGAGAGTGTTCCATGCGTTCACCTTTACTCGAATGGCGAAGAAATCCGTGGTAGACAGTTCCACAAGGTGTTACCTGCTGCCGACGCTTCTCTGTGGGATGTGGGTTCTGGCCTCAGAAGGAGAACACTAGATCGGACACACTTCCAAGGAAGCCACTCCCAGATATCATCTCAACCACCTCGGGGGTGCAGTGATCGGGAAACTCGAAATGGGACCCACTGCTTGGAAGAAGCTCTCTCTCTGGTGGGACACAAGGGGACCCTGAACAGAGTCCGGGTAGACTTTCCTCTGGGCCCTCATCATCTTCAACTGGCTCTGGGGAGGAGGGCAAGGAGCGAGCTTGGGAGTAGGGGGGCACCTCTGGACTGCGTGGTGATGACTCCCGATTTTGCGTCTCTTCTGATTGGGCGGCTTTGTGCCCCCCCCACCCAGTGTTTTCCTCACCCCAGTGCATGCTGGAACCCAGATTTACTTCCGACTGGCATGGCGAGGGAGCAGGTTGGCACCTAGATGTGGTACGGGGCAGTCTGGTGCGTGTTCTGTTTGCCGGATCTCGGGCACGTCGACGCGGCCGGTATTTGTAGTTGGGATAGTCAGCCATGTGTTTGAGCCGCAGGCGTTCAGCCTCTCTGACATACGGGATTTTATCTGTGTCCTCCAGTAACTTCCAGCGTTGGCCGAGGCTGCGAGAGATGTCAGCATTGTGCATATTGGGGCATAGAGACATTAGCTTCCTCCTCTCTATCTGAGACCATACCATGAAGGCATTCATTGGACGTTTGATGTGCCCACTAGGGGTCTTACACCAGCTGGGCCCCCCATGAACAGCATCAGGTGTCTTTGCATTCCCCCCAACAGTCTTGTGTTGCACCATCCTGAGATTTCAAGTTTTAAGTTGCTACAGAAATGCCATGCTGCTTCTAGCAGACAGTCCAGAAAGTATTGGATGAGCAAAAGACACGGGCACAGAGGACAGGATGCTGGGCACTGAAAGGGTTAGCAGGACCAGGAAGGATACAGGACAGGTGGCCTGCAATGGCTCAGGGTGCAGTGGGATGATGCTAGCACTGCAGAAGAAGGTCACAGTGCCAATGAATGCCCAGGAGTTTCCTTCTCTATCACCCCAGTTCTTCTCTCTTCTCTTCCTTCCTTTGTCTCTGCTCTCTTTCTCTCTCTGTGTCCCAGACGCTGCCTCACTGCCTGTCTCCCCACTTCAGTCTGGGGGGGCTGGTGTAAACACAAGTCTGCCTGCAGTCCCCCCCTCCCCAACTCTTCTCCTGAGCAGCCATTGGTTGCTGGGCGGGTCTGAGTCTGCACCAGCTCATTAATGGGCAGAGAAACTGAGATCATCTCAGAAAAAGCTGTTCAATCCTACCGACTGTGAGTGACGGAGCAGACAGCCATGTGTGACGGGAAAGGGAGGGGGGGTAGTCAGCACGTGTCACCCTGTGTGTGTGGGAGAGATGGGCAACTGCACCCTGGCACAGCTCTATAGCAATCTGCATTCACCCAGGCATCCTTATACAGGAATGCTGAAGAAATTGCAAATGCATCTTGCAGATACAAGTAGGAGAATGAAGTCTTCTCACCTCCTGCTGGGTCATGTTGATGTTATCCAGGTACACTCGGTTGGCGTCAGATGCCAGGACTTCCAAGGACGTCTTCTGGGTCATGTTCATCCCGGGAGAGCTGCAGTAGGTAGATGTGTTCAGTCTCTGGCTGCCAGCAGTGGCGCGCTCCTTATTTAACCTCAAAGATCCCAGCAGCTGAATACAACCTGCATGGAAAACCAGAAAAATGAACAATGATCTCAATCCTGCCATCCTGATACACAGACTACTATATACAGTATTTGCAGAATTATAAAGGAACCTTTCTTATAACATATTTATACACTATACTGTGCTTCCAATCTACTCTAAACGATGCAAGCCAGGAGACCCCTATTTGCTCTTCATATCTGCCCCTCCTGTTGTGCAATATAGTGTTATATGTACTGCTATCTGACTACCACATTCCGACTGATAGGAAACTGGGACAGGCATCTTTAACCCCTTAAATGGTCACTCTCATCAAAACTAATTTTTGCTATTGCACTCCTTATGGTAAATAAAAAAGATTTCTAATATACTTTGTTTAAAAAATGAAGTTTTCTCTGTTTTATTTGTGCTTAAAAAATCTCAAGAGCACATTTCCCTCCATCTCATACACAGACTTTGGACCGAAGTCCAAACACAGGAAGTGCAGCCTGGAGTGCTGAGGGGTGTGTGTCCAACCAATAGCATATGGCAGTTAAGTGTGAGAGGAGCTATGATTGGATGAGGCTGGACCCCCCCCCCCCTCAGCACTCCAGGCTGCACTTCCTGTGTTTGGACCTTGGTCCTAAGTCTGTGTATGAGATGGGGGAAATGTGCTCTTGAGCTTTTTTAAGCGCAAATAAAACATAGAAAACTTAATTTTTTTTAAACAAAGTATATTAGAAATGTTATTTACCATAAGGAGTGCAATAGCAAAAATTTATTTTAATGAGAGTTACCCTTTAAGGACTCAGACCATTTTCACCTTAACCCCTTAAGGACCGACCCATTTTTTACCTCTATGACCAGGCTCTTTTTTTTTTTTATTTGACATGTATCTCTTTAAACGGTAATAACTTTAGAACGCTTTTTCTGAGCAGAGCAATTCTGAGATTGTTTTTTCGTGACATATTGTACTTTATATAACTGGTGCATTTTTGTTGACACATGAAGCATTTTTTGTGAAAAACTTCAAAATATTGTGAAAAACTGGAAAATTAGTACGATTATGGCGATACCCATTTTATATAGCTTTCTATGTTCTTTTTCCTTTTCTGAGCAAAATTCTTTTTCTGCCATTCATTTTCCAACAGCCGTAACTTTTTTATTTTTCCTCCGACGCCATTGAGTAAGGGCTTATTTTTTGCGGGATGAGCTTCACTTTTTATTGGTATCATTTTTGTGCTACGTGCTACCTTTTTGATCTTTTTTATTCTGCTATTTGTAACAAAATTGGTGAATTTTGCGCTTTTTTGATTTTTTTTTTTACGGCGTTCACCATGCGGGATAATTTACATTATAGTTTTATAGTAAACATCATTATGGATGTGGCAATACCTATTATGTATATGATTTGTGTTTTTGGTGATAACACAGGGCTTTTATTGGGAAAGGGGCTTTTTTTTATTTATTTTTTCTTTTTACACGTCACTTTTATTGAAGAACTTTTTATTGAATTTTTTACACTTTTTACAGGTTGTACTATGCTGCAATACATTTGTACTGCAGCACAGTATGACCTGATGAGCTGCACACACTACAGGCTGTGCGATCCAGCCTCAGGATTGATCACGGCATCTATGGGGTTAATGCTGCCGAGACCGCAACGATCGCAGCTCTGGCAGCTGCGGCGGGACTCCGACTGTGATTGACAGCCGGGTCCCGTCGCCAATCTCCAGCGCTGCCCGCGGCAGTGCTGGAGATCGCTATGACGTATGCATATATCCAATTGCACGAACGTGTTGGATGATTGGACGTATGCATACGTCCTATAGCGGGAAGGGGTTAAGGACCCGGCCATTTTTGCACATCTGACAACTGTCACTTTAAGCATTAATAACTCTGGGATGCTTTTACCGATTATTCTGATTCCGAGAATGTTTTTTCGTGGCATATTCTACTTTATGTTAGTGGTAAATGTTTGTTGATACTTGCATAATTTCTTGGTGAAAAATTCCAAAATGTGATGAAAAATTTGAAAATTTTGCATTTTATTTACTTTGAAACTCTCTGCTTATAAGGAAAATGGATATCCCAAATAAATTATATATTGATTCACATATACAATATGTCTACTTTATGTTTGCATCATAAAGTTGACATGTTTTTACTTTTGGAAGACATCAGAGGGCTTCAAAGTTCAGCAGCAATTTCCCAATTTTCCACATCATTTTCAAAATCTGAATTTTTCAGGGACCAGTTCAGTTTTGAAGTGGATTTGAAGGGCCTTCATATTAGAAATACCCCACAAATGACCCTGTTATAAAAACTGCACCCCTTAAAGTATTCAAAATTACATTCAGTAAGTGTATTAACCCTTTAGGTATTTCACAGGAAAAGCAGCAAAGTGAAGGAGAAAATTCAAAATCTTCATTTTTTTACACTTGCATGTTCTTTTAGACCCAGTTTTTGAATTTAACAGGAGAAAAAGCCCCCCAAAATTTGTAACCCAATTTCTCTGGAGTAAGGAAATACCTCATATGTGTATGTCAAGTGTTCGGTGGGCGCAGTCAAGGGCTGAGAAGGGAAGGAGCAACAATGGGATTTTGGAGAGTGAATTTTGCTGAAATGGTTTTTGGGGGGCATGTCGCATTTAGAAAGCCCCTATGGTGCCAGAACAACAGAAAATCCCCACAAAATGGCATACCATTTTGGAAACTACACCCCTCAAGGCACGTAACAAGGGGTCCAGTGAGCCTTAACACCCCACAGGTGTTTGACGACTTTTCGTTAAAGTCGGATGTGTAAATGAAAAAAAAATTTTTTCACTAAAGTGAAGTTTTTTCCCCAAATTTACCATTTTTACAAAGGGTAATGGGAGAAAATGCCCCCCAAAATTTGTAACCCCATCTGGAAATACCCGATGTTAGGACATAAAATTCTCTGCAGGCGAACTACAATGCTCAGAAGAGAAGGAGTCACATTTGGCTTTTGGAAAGCAAATTTTGCTGAAATGGTTTTTGGGGGGCATGTCGCATTTAGGAAGCCCCTATGGTGCCAGAACAGCAAAAAAACAAAAACATGGCATACTATTTTGGAAACTACACCCCTCAAGGAATGTAACAAGGGGTACAGTGAGCCTTAAAGGGGTATTCCAGGCCAAAACTTTTTTTTATATCTCAACTGGCTCCGGAAAGTTAAACAGATTTGTAAATTACTTCTATTAAAAAATCTTAATCCTTCCAATAGTTATTAGCTTCTGAAGTTGAGTTGTTGTTTTCTGTCTAACTGCTCTCTGATGACTCACGTCCCGGGAGCTGTGCAGTTCCTATGGGGATATTCTCCCATCATGCACAGCTCCCGGGAGGTGACATCATCATTGAGCAGTTAGACAGAAAACTTCAGAAGCTAATAACAATTGGAAGGATTAAGATTTTTTAATAGAAGTAATTTACAATTCTGTTTAACTTTCCGGAGCCAGTTGATATATATAAAAAAAGTTTTTGCCTGGAATACCCCTTTAACACCTCACAGTTGTTTGACGACTTTTTGTTAAAGTTGGATGTGTAAATGAAAAAAAAATTTTTTTTTAACTAAAATGCTGTTTTCCCCCCCAAATTTAACATTTTTACAAAGGGTAATAAGAGAAAATGACACCCAAAATTTGTAACCCCATTTCTTCCAAGTATGGAAATACCCCATGTGTGGACATCAAGTGCTCTACTGGTGCACTACAATGCTCAGAAGAGGAGGAGCGCCATTGAGTTTTTGGAGAGAGAATTTGTTTGGAATGGAAGTCAGGGGCCATGTGTGTTTACAAAGCCCCCTGTGGTGCCAGAACAATGGATCCCCCACATGTGACCCCATTTTGGAAACTACACCCCTCACAGAATTTAATAAGGAGTGCAGTGAGTATTTACACCCCACTGGCGTTTGACAGATCTTTGGAACATTGGGCTGTGCAAATGAAAAATTACATTCCACTGTTCCAAAAATCTGTCAGACACCTGTGGGGCATAAATGCTCACTGTACCCCTTATTACATTACATAAGGGGTGTAGTTTCCAAAATGGGGTCACATGTGGGGGGGTCCATTGTTCTGGCACTATGGGGGCTTTGTAAACACACATGACCTTCAATTCCTGACAAATTTTCTCTTCAAAAGCCCAATTGCGCTCCTTCTCTTCTAAGCACTGCAGTGCGCCCGCAGATCACTTTACATCCACATATGGGGTATGTTCTTACTCTTAAATGGGGTTACAAATTTTGGGGGGCTTTCTTCTTATTTTCCCTTGTGAAAATGAAAAATTTGGGGTAAAACCAGCATTTTAGTGGAAATTTTTTTTTTCATTTTACCATCCAACTTTAATGAAAATTCTTCAAACACCTGTGGGGTATTAAGGCTTACTATACCCCTTGTTACATTCCGTGAGGGGTGTAGTTTCCAAAATGGGGTCACATGTGGGTATTTATTTTGCGTTTATGTCAGAACCGCTGTAAAATCAGCAACCCCTGTGAAAATCACCAATTTAGGCCTCAAATGTAAATAGTGCACTCTCAATCCTGAGCCTTGTTGAGCGTCCGCAGAGCATTTTACATCCACATATGGGGTATTTCCGTACTCAGGAGAAATTGCATTACAAATTTTGGGGGTCTTTTTTTTCCTTTTATCGCTTGTGAAAATAAAAAGTATGGGGCAACACCAGCCAGTTAGTGTAATTTTTTTTTTTTTTTTTTACACTAACAGGCTGGTGTTGCCCCCAACTTTTCCTTTTCATAAGGGGTAAAAGGAGAAAAAGACCCCCAAAATTTGTAGTGCAATTTCTCCCGCTGTTGCAAAACTACAACTCCCAGCATGCACTGACAGACCGTGCATGCTGGGAGTTGTACTTTTGCAACAGCTGGAGGAACACTGGTTGGAAAACCTTCAGTTAGGTTCTGTTACCTAACTCAGTATTTTACAACCAGTGTGCCTCCAGCTGTTGCAAAACTACAACTCCCAGCATGTACTGATCACCGAACGGCATATTGGGAGATGTAGTTATGCAACAGCTGGAGGTACGCAACTACAACTCTCAGCATGCCGAGACAGCTGTTTGGGCATGCTGGGATTTGCAGTTTTGCAACACCTGGAGGGCTACAGTTTAGAGACCACTGCACAGTGATCTCCAAACTGTGGTTTTCCAGATGTGGCAAAACTACAAATCCCAGCATGACCAGACAGCAAACTGCTGTGTGGGCATGCTAGGAGTTGTAGTTTTGCAACATCTGGAGGGCTACAGTTTAGAGACCACTGTATAATGGTCTCAAAACTGTAGCCCTCCAGATGTTGCTAGGGGAACCGAACGTTAACCCCCCCCCCGATCTGCTATTGGTCGTCGCTTCTGAACGACCAATAGCAGGGGTAGGAGGGGTGGCACCCCTGCCACCTCACTCCTATCCCTTCAGGGGGATCGTGGGTGTCTTGGACAACCCCTTTCCCCCTTATTTTCTGGGTCACCGTGGACCCGTATGACCCAGAATCGCCGGTGATTTGCGGCGATCGCCGACATGGGGGGGTCTCAGGACTCCCCTGGGCATTTGCACGGGGTGCCTGCTGATAGATATCAGCAGTCACTCCAGTTCCCCCCCAGCGGCGACCGAAATTCCCATGGACGTACAGGTACGCCCTGGGTCCTTAAGTACTAGGGAGCGAAGGTGTACTTGTACGCCCTGGGTCCCTAAGTGGTTAAATCAGGGCATCTGTTCAGGCAGCATAGTAAAAGGGCACCAACATGTCTAATCTGTACAGTGGGGCAAAAACGTATTTAGTCAGCCACCAATTGTGCAAGTTCTCCCATTTAAAAAGATGGGAGAGGCTTGTCATTTTCATCATAGGTATACCTCAACTATGAGAGACATAATGAGAAAAAAAAAAATCCATAAAATCACATTGTCAGATTTTTTAAGTATTTGGTCCTCTACAAACAATAAGATTTCTGGCTCTCACAGACCTGTAACTTCTTCTTTATGAGTCTCCTCTGCCCTCCACTCATTACCTGTATTAATGGCATCTGTTTGAGGTTGTGGGCAGGTGTCTTTTATACTGATAAGTTCAAACAGTCACACTCCAAACTCCACTACTGCCAAGACCAAAGAGCTGTCGAAGGACACCAGAAACAAAATTGTAGACTTGCACCAGGCTGGGAAGACTGAATCTGCAATAGGCAAGCAGCTTGGTGTGAAGAAATCAACTGTGGGAGCAATTATTAGAAAATGGAAAACATACAAGACCACTGATACTCTCCCTTGATCTGGGGCTCCACGCAAGATCTCACCCTGTGGTGTCAAAATGATCACAAGAATGGTGAGAAAAAATCCCACATGCTTTGGGGTTTTTCTGCTAAGGGACCAGAATGAATGATCCGTGTAAAGGAAAGAATGAATGGGGCCCTGTATTGTGAGATTTTAAGTGAAAACCTCCTTCCATGAGCAAGGGCAAGATGAAAAGATGAAACGTGGCTGGGTCTTTGAGCATGACAATGATCCCAAACAGACCGCCTGGGCAATGATGGAGTGGCTCCGTCAGAAGCATTTCAAGGTCCTGGAGTGGCCTAGCCAGTCTCCAGATCTCAACCCCATAGAAAACCTTTGGAGGTAGTTGAAAGTCCTTGTTGCCCAGCGACAGCCCCAAAACATCACTGCTCTAGAGGAGATCTGCATGGAGGAATGGGCCAAAATACCAGCAACAGTGTGTGAAAACCTTGTGAAGACTTACAAAAAACTTTGACCTCTGTCATTGCCAACAAAGGGTATATAACAAAGTATTGAGATGAACTTTTGTTATTGACCAAATACTTATTTTCCACCATAATTTGCAAATAAATTATTTAAAAATTCGAAAATGTGATTTTATGGATTTTTTTCTTATTATGTCTCTCATAGTTGAGGTATACCTATGATGAAAATGACAGGCTTCTCTCATCTTTTTAAGTGGGAGTGGGAGAACTTGCACAATTGGTGGCTGACTAAATACTTTTTTGCCCCACTGTAGCTCCCATTGTCGAACAGAGTTAAAGCAGGAAAGCTCACATAGTGGCCCAGATAAAGATGCCCACACACATCAGAAAGTAGTCAGAAAAATGTGTACATGGGTCCACTCACTCACCTATTGGCATAAACCCATGTTTATAGCTAAAGTGTACCTGAGGTGTACGACAACCTAGCATTAAAAACACTGAGGTCTCAGGGGCTAGGGTAATTTCTTATTACCCCTGTTTGGCATTTCATTTCCGGAGGCATAACTTCTAATCTAATGCTGTGTTGCAGCTGGAGAGCCACAGGCTGGGGAACACTGCTTTAGAACATGAAGCCCAGTCTGTGCTGAAGTTCCCAGATTACCTAGCAAGCAGACCTAGAAAAATATCTGATTTCCCAAAAAGGTTTTAAAGTTGTCCTTTTCCACAGTATTTTTTTTTATTTTTTTTTTAAAGTTTTTTTCTTCAAATCATAAAATCTTTATACATTTTTTAGAAGTGAAAACAACATCACAGTATACCAGGCCTTTCCAAACTGGGTGCCACAACACATTGGTGTGTTGACGGCAATCCCCAAGTGTGTCTCAGGACCATCCAGTGCCAAAACAGAAGCCATCCCTACTCGCTGATTTAAGTGAGCAGCGGTGGCTGCCGCGACTGACAAGTGACTCCCCTGACGTTGCACCGGTTCGTTTATTTCTTTTTTTATTTTAATTACTGGGGCCAGACCAGCCCTGCCTGTGTGTGAGCTGGCCATTGGGCGCTGGAACACACTGACCAGAGGGGGTGCACGTCAGTTACCAGCAGCCACTACTAGAACACACCAGCCAGTGATGTCGGCCGACGTGTTTCTCCCTTTCCCTGTTCGGCACCCACAATAGAGGAGCACAGCAGCTCCTGGTATTTTGTGTGTATATGGGGGCTGTATGTGTATATGGGGGCAGTGTTTGTGGGTATGGGGGCAGTGTATGTGCGTATGGGGGGCTGTGTATGTGAAACACCATAAGGATGCAGGACGTAAATGTAAGCCCTGAGCCCGCTCCTGGTCTATGAATTGTGCTCAGGAGCAGCAGAGCTGGTACCCGTGGCTATTGCCGGACTTCACCAATCATGACGATGTCTGGCATTAACCCTTTAGATGCCGCAATCAAAGTTGATCGCATTGTTTAAAAGTGTAAAAATTGGTTGATGGTTAGCTCAGGGTAACTGATCGAGAAGACCCCAGCAAAATCGTGGTGTCCTGATCAGCTTAGAGGACAGGCGGAGAGTTATCAAAAAGTCCCATCAATACAGAAATGAAACAATAATAACTAAAGAACACAGTGGAAAAAATGAGCCCTCATACATCCCTGTATACAGAAAAAATAGAAGTGTTATAGGGGTCAGGCGAGGGCAATTTTAAGCACAATAAAGAGCATAAAGATAATAAGTCATTTTTATTGAAAAGCGCACTGCGTAGAAACAGAAAATCCTAAAGTTACAAAATGGTGTTTATCAATTTCGACCCACAATTTTTTTTTGTTTCACCATAGATTTTGTGGTTCAAAAGACAATTGGTGGCACAAAAACAAGCCCTCATTTGGGTCTGTAAGTGGAAAATTTTAAGTGTTATGGCTATTAGAAGGTGAGGAGGAAAAGACAAAAGTGCAAAGATTAAAAATAAAAAAATCTCTGCGTACTCAAGGGGGTATGGGGCTGTATGTGTATATGCGGGCTGTGTATGTGTGTGTGGGGGCTGTATCTGTGTATGGGGGCAAAAAGTGGTTGCTATTACTATGTGAGGCAACATTGATGGGGAGTTTATAAAATGTGTTTCCATCAGATTCTGCAGAGACAAGTCATAGCTGGGAGATGTCTGCCTGAAGGTTCAGAAAAGGAAAAATAAACAACTTTTATTTGAGAAGACATCATTCTGGGGTCTGTATCATGCAGTAGTTGTGATTCTGGGGTGGCTTTTATGCATGGGGGTAATACTGGGGTCTGTGTTATGCTGGGGGTAATACTAAGGATGGTGGGAGCTACCCTTTAAGTTATCAATAGCCTCTTTAACCTGTTAAGGACCAAGGGCATACTTGTACGTCCTGGGTCCTTTCCCTTTCTATAATATACTCTGCGTCATAGCGGGTCGTGCCCAGCCTCTATCAACGGCCGGGACCCGTGGCTAATAGCGTGCGGCACTGATCGCGGTGCCGCGGGCTATTAACCCTTTAGACGCGGCATTCAAAGTTGATCGCCGCGTCTAAAGTGAACGTAAACTACTTCCCGTTAGCTCAGGGGGCTATTCGGGACCGCTGCGGTGAAATCGCAGTGTCCCGAACAGCTGTAGGACACAAGGAGGGTCCCCTTACCTGCCTCCTGGTGTCCGATCGCCGAATGACTGCTCAGTGCCTGAGATCCAGGTATGAGCAGTCAAGCGGCAGAATCATCGATCAATGGTTTCCTATGAGAAACCATTGATCAATGTAAAAGATCAGTGTGTGCAGTGTTGTAGCCCCCTATGGGGGCTATAACACTGCAAAAAAAAAGTGGGAAAAAAAGATCATTTAACCCCTTCACTAATAAAAGTTTGAATCACCCCACTTTTCCCATTTAAAAAAAAAACTGTGTAAATAAAAATAAACATATGTGATATAAAATATATTAATTAAACCGCTCGGTAAATGTCGTACACACAAAAAAAATTCCAAAGTCCAAAATAGCGTATTTTTGGTCCCCTTTTTATACCATGAAAAAAATAATAAAAAGTGATCAAAAAGTCTGATCAATACAAAACCGAAAAATGTACTGCGTAGAAAGGAAGCCCCCAAAAGTTAGACATTTTTTTCTTCAATTTTGTGGCACAATGATTTTTTTTTTTCCGTTTCGCCGTAGATTTTTGGATAAAATGATTGACGTCATTACAAAGTAGAATTGGTGGTACAAAAAATAAGCCATCATATGAGTCTGTAGGTGCAAAATTGAAAGAGTTATGATTTTTTAAAGGTAAGGAGGAAAAAACGAAAGTGCAAAAACGGAAATACCTGAGTGCTTAAGGGGTTAAATAGAAAACCAAGCTTATGTGATCTGAGTAAAGGTTTTAGTTTCCTACCACATTGTGTGAAAACATCCCTAAAGCATCCACTGCTGTGGATCTGACACCTGATGTCATAGTGACATTAAAATCTCTGGTCATTATCACAGGAACAGAGGTAAAGAGATATTGCTTGACATCACTTTACAACTGGACCCTTTTGGTCACTGTCTGTGGGCCGTAAGTATTTATGAGCTGAAGTATTCTACATTGAATAGTGACCACCAGGACCAGACACTTTCCCATGATGACCTGTCAGGCTGTATATCACCATATCATTGGTGGTAAACAGTATGGGCACCCCCGCATGAGGCTCTCTTCTTCTATTCTCTCTCTGTCTCACATAAATACCCCAAAGTATTCAAATGTGTCTCCTTTTAGAAGATGACATCTGCGTCCAGATATCTGACATTGTCATAGACTATGTGCTGTGTCCTTGTCACCCAGACATAATAGGATAATACAAGAAGAGCAGAGACAGAAGTCACAATCTGAATCCCACTCTCTGCCACCTTTCTTCATGTCTGACTCTACCATAGCTACTACAACCTAGGGTTTCCTTTTGTTGGGGGATGATCCCTGTACATTCATCCTGTATTCTTTTTAACTTTTTTTTTAAGTCTCCATCTGACAGAACCTTATATCTGTTGGACACAACCATCACTCCTGATCCATTGTTTATCATTTTCTTTGCACTTTTGCAGCGTTATATAGTACTAAGGCCTACAAGAGGACATGTCTTTTTTTCTCTCCTTGTAATACGTTGGGTCTTATTCTTCTCAGAGATGGATATGGACATGGCTGCTCATACTGTGGGACAACCTCCATTTCCCCCTGTACACTCTGTGACTTTTGAGGTTCTTGTTCTTTGTTAAATGGGCGGTGTCATTAAAAATTTTTTTTCTATAGCACGCCTTATGGTAAATAAAAAATCTTTGTAATGTACTTTGTTTAAAAAATACCCAGGTTATACCAGCATGTAGAGATGAGCGAACTTACAGTAAATTCGATTTGTCACGAACTTCTCGGCTCGGCAGTTGATGACTTATCTTGCATAAAATAGTTCAGCTTTCAGGTGCTCTGGTGGGCTGGAAAAGGTGGATACAGTCCTAGGAAAGAGTCTCCTAGGACTGTATACACCTTTACCAGCTCACCGGAGCACCGGAAAGCTGAACTAATTTATGCAGGAAAAGTCATTAACTGCCGAGCCGAGAAGTTTGTGACGAATCGAATTTACTGTAAGTTCGCTCATCTCTAGTAGTTATAATTATGTACATGAGGTAGTACTGTATTCTAGTAGTTATATTCATGTACATATAAAGCAATATTATAGTAGTTCTATTCTTGTACATAGGAGGAAGTATTGTTGTTCTTGTAACAATTATTGGAAGAGCCAAGGAGAATATAATATATGTGCCCCATTTTGAAGCGTTACAATATTACACTTCAGCTTAGATATGATCATTGCAGCACTGATGTAAATATTATTAGTGACTAGAATAGCTTCATATGCATTATCAGACACTTTTGGGAGCACTGTTTACCTGCCTTCAGGCCCTTCTGTGCTAAACAGGATTATTACGCAATGCTGCGGCCATTCTCCGGTCACCATATCATCAGCTAAATTCTCTGATATATGTATTCAGCATTAGGTACTGTAATGTGGCTGCTGCAGACAGATAAGCAGAGCTTCATGGGAAGTGAACATCACAAGCTATTAACATCTGAAAAGAGAATAAGATATAAAAGAGATTGGAAGTACATGAAGTAAAAGGAATACATGGATACACATGAAAGAAGCCTCTTCCAGCAACTTAAAAGGACCCCAAAACCATTCCAAACTGAAAAAAAGAAAAACATTTCTAGGGTAGGGTACCATGTAGCATACGCAGTATTTTTCATGCTCAAAATCTGCTGGGCAACAGCAAATACGCTTTGTATTCTCCTATAAACAGACACACAGGGCTATCGACGGCAGCCCAGTGTGGGCAATGAGGCCGGCGCATCAGTCACTTCGGCGCACTGGCCCCCTACTCCAAATCTCACTACGCACATAGGGGGTAGCCCTGTGTCTGTTCATAAGAGAATATGCAGTGTATTTCCCACTGCACAGCAGATTTTGGGCAGCATGAAATACACTGGCCCTTATTTACTAAGAGTGGAGTGCAGGTTTCTTTGTGGGTTTTAATTCCCTACAATTTATTTTTCATGGTATTTACTAAGGTTTCCCTACATTTTGCTTTTTTTTAAATTTTTTTTTACACATGCTCTGATCTGTGGGGTTTTCCTCAGCTCAAATCCACCACATTTTATGTGGAAACCTTAGTAAATATGTATTTTTTTTGTGAAAATGTTAGGAACACGCCCCTTTCAGAGACCACGCCCTCTTGTCATGGTGGCCACACCCCTTCCCCGGTTTTCTTAGCAAAATGGAGAGTTAGTCTGGGTTTTTTCAATTCTGGCGCAAAATCTTGCGCAGACAGAATTTCTGGCGTAATGCGACAGAATCTGGCGCACAACCCGACAAAACATGTCGTCAAAACATGGGTCAGCTATAACATTTAAACAGTACAAGGAGCTTAATAAAATCTGTAAAAATGTAATGAAAACAGCAAAAATTCAAAATGAGAGACAGGTGGCCAAAGAAAGCAAAACTAATCCTAAATATTTTTTTAGATATATAAATGCAAAAAACCCAAGGACAGAGCATGTAGGACCCCTTAATAATGATAATGGGGAGGTTGTCACAGGCGATCAAGAGAAGGCGGAGCTACTGAATGGGTTCTTTAGTTCTGTATATACTATGGAAGAAGGAGCTGACATTGGCCAGGTCAGTGCTGGTAACACATCATGTAATGTACTGAACTGGCTTAATGTAGCGATTATACAAGGTAAGTTAAGTGATATAAATGTAAGCAAATCTCCAGGGCCAGATGGACTACACCCAAGAGCTCTTAGAGAGGTAAGTTCAGTAATATCTGTACCCCTGTTCATGATATTTAGAGATTCTCTGGTGTCTGGTATTGTGCCAAGGGACTGGCGCAAGGCGAATGTGGTGCCAATCTTCAAAAAGGGCTCTAGGTCTTCCCCAGGAAACTATAGACCGGTAAGTTTAACGTGCATTGTGGGTAAAATGTTTGAAGGACTTATAAGGGATTACATTCAGGAATACATAGGGGATAATTGTATTATAAGTGATAGCCAGCATGGGTTTACTAAGGATAGAAGTTGTCAAACCAATCTAATTTGCTTTTATGAAGAGGTGAGTAGAAGCCTTGACAGAGGAATGGCTGTGGATATAGTGTTTCTGGATTTTGCCAAAGCGTTTGATACTGTCCCTCATAGACGTCTGACAGGTAAGTTAAGGTCTTTGGGTTTGGAAATTTTAGTTTGTAACTGGATTGAACACTGGCTCATGGATCGTACCCAGAGAGTGGTGGTCAATGATTTGTACTCTGATTGGTCCCCGGTTATTAGTGGTGTACCCCAAGGTTCAGTACTGGGACCGCTGTTGTTTAATTTATTTATCAATGATATAGAGGATGGTATTAACAGCTCTGTTTCTATCTTTGCAGATGACACCAAGCTTTGTAGCACGGTACAGTCTATAGAGGATGTGCATAAGTTACAAGATGACTCTGATAGACTAAGTGTCTGGGCATCCACTTGGCAAATGAGGTTCAATGTGGATAAATGTAAAGTTATGCATCTGGGTACTAATAACCTGCATGCGTCGTATGTCTTAGGGGGGATTAAACTGGCAGAGTCACTGGTAGAGAAGGATCTGGGTGTACTTGTAGATCACAGACTACAGAATAGCATGCAATGTCAGGCTGCTGCTTCCAAAGCCGGCAGGATATTGTCATGTATCAAAAGAGGCATGGACTCAAGGGACAGGGACATAATACTCCCCCTTTATAAATCATTGGTACGGCCTTACCTGGAATATGCTGTTCAGTTTTGGGCACCTGTCCATAAAAGGGACACTGCGGAGTTGGAAAGGGTGCAGAGACGCGCGACTAAACTAATATGGGGCATGGAACCTCTTAGCTATGAGGAGCGATTAAAGGAGTTACAATTGTTTAGTCTTGAGAAGAGACGTTTAAGGGGGGATATGATAAATGTATATAAGTATATAAATGGCCCATACAAAAAATATGGAGAAAAACTGTTCCAGGTTAAACCCCCCCAAAGGACGAGGGGGCACTCCCTCCGTCTGGAGAAGAAAAAGTTTAGTCTCAAGGGGCGACACGCCTTCTTTACTGTGAGGACTGTGAATTTATGGAACGGTCTACCTCAGGAACTGGTCACAGCAGGAACAATTAACAGCTTTAAAACAGGATTAGATACATTCCTGGAACAAAATAAGATTAATGCTTATGAAGAAATATAAAATCTCATCCCTTCCCCAATATCGCGCCACACCCCTACCCCTTAATTCCCTGGTTGAACTTGATGGACATATGTCTTTTTTCGACCGTACTAACTATGTAACTATGTCAGGTTTGCAATAGTTAATGAGGGCCACTGTGTATACGTTTCGTGTGACCCCACCCTAACTGTAGATCCAATACCTTCCCTGTCATATCAGTTTGAGTGTAGCAGGGACCAGAAATATCTGGTGCCACCTAAGGCTAGATGCCACCTTCAGCTTGCTGAACAGAATTGCGGAATTTTGCCTGAATTTGTGCAGAATTTCTCAGAATTTATGCCCCATTTATTTCAAAGGGATTCCGTCAAATATAAGACTGGTCAGTGGAATACCATTAAAGTGAATGTTCAGTTTTTACAGGGCCTGAAGACAGAAGTAATTTACTAATCTGTATAATTTTCTGGCACCAGTTGATTTGAAAACTACACTGCTCAAAAAAATAAAGGGAACACTTAAACAACACAATTTAACTCCAAGTAAATCACACTGTCCACTCAGGAAGCAACACTGATAGACAATTTCACACGCTGTTGTGCAAATGGAACAGAAAAAAGGTGGACATTCTAGGCAATTAGCAAGACACCCCCCAATAAAGGAGTGGTTCTGAAGGTGGTGACCACAGTCCACTTCTCAGTTCCTATGCTTCCTGGCTGATGTTTTGGTCACTTTTGAATGCTGGCGGTGCTTTCACTCTAGTGGTAGCATGAGACTGAGTCTACAACCCACACAAGTGGCTCATGTAGTGCCGCTCATCCAGGATGGCACATCAATGCGAGATGTGGCAAGAAAGTTTGCTGTGTCTGTCAGCGTATTGTCCAGAGCATGGATGCGCTACCAGGAGAAAGGCCAGTACATCAGGAGACATGGAGGAGGCCATAGAAGGGCAACAACCCAGCAGCAGGATCGCTATCTCTGCCTTTGTGCAAGGGGGAGCAGGAGGAGCACTGCCAGAGCCCTGCAAAATGACCTCCAGCAGGCCACAAATGTGCATATGTCCACTCAAGTGATCAGAAACAGACTCCATTAGGGTGGTATGAGGGCCCGACATCCACAGGTGGGGGTTGTGCTTACAGCCCAACAGCGTGCAGGACGTTTGGCATTTGCGAGAGAACACCAAGATTGGCAAATTTGCCACTCTTCACAGATGAAAGCAGGTTCACACTGAGCATGTGACAGCCGTGACAGAGTCTGGAGATGCCGTGGAGAACGTTCTGCTGCCTGCAACATCCTCCAGCATGACAGGTTTGGCAGTGGGTCAGGAATGGTGTGGGGTGGCACAGCCCTCCATGTGCTTGCCAGAGGTAGCCTGACTGCCATTAGGTACCAAGATAAGATCCTCAGACCCCTTGTGAGACCATCCGCTGGTGCGTTTGGCCCTGGGTTCCTCCTAATGCAAGACAATGCTAGACCTCATGTGGCTGGAGTGTCAGCAGTTCCTGCAAGAGGAAGGCATTGATGCTATGGACTGGCCCGCCCTTTCCCCAGACCTGAATCCGATTGAGCACATCTGGGAAATCATGTCTTGCTCCATCCACCAATGCCACGTTGCACCACAGACTGTCCAGGAGCATGCCCAGCCGTTGTAGGGAGCTCATACGGGAACATGGGGGCCACACACACTATTGAGCCTCATTTTGACTTGTTTTAGGGACATTACATCAAAGTTTGATCAGCCTGTAGTGTGGTTTTCCAGTTTGATTTTGAGTGTGACTCCATATCCAGACCTCCATGGGTTCATAAATTTGATTTCCATTGATAATTTTTGTGTGATTTTGTTGTCAGCACATTAAACTATGTAAAGACAAAAGTATTTCATACAATTAGTTCATTCATTCAGATCTAGGATGTGTTATCTTAGTGTTCCCTTTATTTATTTTTTTGAGCAGTGTATGTTTTTCTACAGAGTACCTCTTTAATTTGGTACAAAAATGCCACAGAGGTGTATAGGCATTTCTGCCAGGTGTCGTCACCTAGTGTCAAAAGAGGGGGGGGGCAATGGCGGTGCTCGGAGGTAGGAGGGATGGTATTAGGGGGGCATTCCCAAGCCCCTGTTGACATCCAGCAGGAATTTTCACGGTAGTGCCTCTTTTCCTGTGGTGACCCGCCTATGTTGCAGAATAAAGCTTCACTCTGCAGAGGCTCTGCACAGGGGAGGAAGCAATTCTATGAAGATGCTGGCCAGATGTCAATGTGCACCAGGGGATTGAGAACACCACCCCAAACACCAGATTTGCATAAACCTGACCAGGGCTTACGAAAGACTGGAGGCATGGAGCAAAGAGCGATAAGTATGATTTTAATCAGTGTCACATGCACTACAAGCCTGCACCTACTGGTAACACTAATGACAGATTCCCTTTAGGGTAGAGAGGGGTACTAACTACCCACATAACTGTCTACCAAGTGAGGGGGAGATTTTTTTTAAAAGGGTACAAAATTAGGGGGTAGGGAGAACCCTACCGACCTAAGGCGGGGGAAAATAACAATCACTATTAAGGAGAAGCAAGGACCTACCTATTGGAGGGACTATTGGCGCAAAGGAGACAATAATGGGGGGACTTAAAGACTTGCCCTCTGGGAAACTCCAGGTTTGGATGGGCTGGTAGGTGACTGGTACAGGCTGAATGAGGAGAAATTGATTCCTATCTTGCTTAACCTTTATAAGGCAGCCTTGGATTCTAGGGTTTTGCCTGACGCCATGAGAGAAGCCCTAATTGTGGTACTTCTCAAGCCTGGGAAAGATCCAACCTCACCGGACTCTTATCGTCCTATTTCCCTGCTTACTGTTGATATAAAATGTTGCCTTAGGTACTGGCCAACAGGCGACATTTCCTCAGTAGTTCACCCTGACCAGACTGGGTTTATGCGGGGGAGGGCCATGGATATTAAAAGGTTACAGCTCAATATCTCCACAGCGGAGAACGATGCTTCCCCTGGTTATGTAATTAGCCTTGATGTGTATAAGGCTTTTGATTCTGTTGAATGGCACTATATTTGGTGCCTGATGCGTGTCCTCCGCTTTGGACCTATTTTTGGGGTGTAGGTTCGTTTGCTCTATGACACTCCTAGGGCCCGTAAACGTATCAACTTGGAGATCTCTGATTCTTTCCCGTCGGGCAGGGGCACGAGGCAGGGTTGCCAGTTGTCTCCTTTCCTGTTTGCGCTGGCTGTGGAGCCTTTTCAGGGGTGTGGAAATTTAATAAAAAACTACTTGTCCACGGGACTAACAGACCAAAATCTACTTGTCCCTCATGAGGATCCACTTGTCCGGACAAATTTTCGCTTTTACACTAATTTTCTCCTCCTCGCCCTATAATAGCCATAACTAACTACTATAATGATACCTTTTAATTTTTCAATAACATTCTCCGAACCAAAATTTTTTAAAATAAATTATATATTTCATAAATATAAATAATCGGTGAAGTAAAATTGAAATAGCAAAAGATAATTTAGCAAATTTGGTGGTTTTCTTTTCTACGCCATTTACCTTGTGGTTGAGCTAACATGTTAGTTTGATACTTTAGGCCGGCCTGATTACAGCAATACCAGATATGTATAGTTTTCGTCATGTTTTACAAATAAAAAAAAATTTACATTTTTTGACCCCTGTAGCTTTTTTTTTAACATACCAGGCGCCATAAATCAGTTTTTTGTATCGGTACCATTTTGGTATTGATCTGACTTTTTAAAATCGCTTTTTACATTTTTTTCTGGGATATTATAAAAATTGCAATTCTGTGGTTTGGTATTATTTTTTACATTTACGGCATTTACCGTATAGGATACATAAGGTTATATTTTAATAGTTTGTACAATTACGCACGCAGCGATACTAAATATGTTTTATTTTTATTATGTTTACACGTTGAACTTTTAACATGGAAGGGGTAAATGTTTGTCTTAAACTTTTATTAAAGCTTTTTTGTTTTACACTTTTGGACTTTTAGGAGGAATCATTAGATTCCTCATTCAGATCAATAGAGTTCTATTGAACTCCATTGATCTGTGTGCTCTGCGAACCATTGATAGAGCCTAGTTCAGCCAGGCTCTATCAATGACAGAGCCACAGATACCAGGGAACAGAGGTAAGCGCTCCGGCTACCTCTATAGTGGATCGCCCTCCCGTGATTGTGCTGCGGGGGGGGGGGGGGGCTTATTAGCGGCAGCCCTCTGCTACTGAAATCAGCCGGGGGCTGCAGAGTCTGGAGCCCGCTCCATACACCCCCGTGAGTGCCGCCATGCTTGTCCGGTCTGGCCCTGCTTGCCGGAAAAATTCACCTGCTCGGCACCCGGAACTGCATGTCCCGGGCGTCGGGCGATAAGAATTCCACATCCCTGCTCTTGCAGCGGCAGTCCGTGCCTCTGCATCCATTAGGGGAATACCTAGAGGGTCCTTGATTGAAAAGATATCCATGTATGCTGATGACACCCTGATATATCTAGAGGATGTGGAGGGCTCCCCGGTTGGGCTGTTTCACCTTCTGGATAGATTTGGGGAAATCTTGGGCCTTAGAGTTAATTGAACAAAATTGTCTTTTTCTTTTGTTTTAAGGTTATTGTTATGGCCTGGAAGAATGTCTCCCCCCCCCCCCCCTTTTTATCCCGGTGGGTTGCCTTAGTGAATAAATATGTTCCTCTTTATCATGCTCTATATGTGAGTTGTAAGTGCCCCAAGAAGTTTGGCTAGGTGTGGGTGCTATGGATGTTGTTGGATGCATCTACAGATCCCCCGACATGTGGGGTCTCCCAGCCCTAGTGAAGGTCTAGAGCTGAGCTCCTAGGATGTTTTCTGGTATATGTATATATATGTGTGTGTGTGTCCTTGCTATTTGTTATGTTTGATTGTTCCTCCCGGGGGTCAACCATGCCCTCATATTTCTGTTTTGATGTATTTATGTGATAGGTCTTTTCCTGTTGAATCTCTTAGCTCCCTGCTGTTGACCATCCTTATATGTTGGAGATGTGGGGGATATGGTGAATTCACCTGGGGGGAATGGTATCCATTCTCTTATTTAGTACATTGGGGATGCGACTGTCCAGCTTTAAAATCCAATAAACCTCACGGTCCAACAATTTAAGTTTGATGTTACCCCCTCTAACAGGAGATGTCACACCTTCAAGACCCTGCAATGGGAGAGATGATGTGTTGCCCGCATGTGCCTCAGCACAATGCTTAGATATCATGGATACATGCCTTGAATTAAAGATTCGTACGTCTGAAATGTGTTTGTGTATACAAACTTTAAGTGGGGTAGTGGTACGACCCACGTACTGTACCTTGCATTCTTGGCATGTAAATACATAAACATCATATGAAGTGTTGCAATTAATATATTGTCCTATCTTGAGTGTGTCACCCATGGAAGTGGACATAACTGTGTTGGAGTTAGACATGTAATTACAGCAAATGCATTTAGTGTGTCCACATTTAAAAGATCCACTACGGCCCAGCCAAGTAGGTTTAGATCAGTGGTTCTTAACCTTGTTGGAGGTACTGAACCCCACCAGTTTCATATGCGCATTCACTGAACCCCTCTTAATTGGAAAAATAAAATATGATTTTTTCAAATTCAAAACATAGGAGGTATATATTTAAGTATATTTATACATAGGTGCACAAAATGAACAAAACCATTAAGAACAAAACCATGAAAACATGATTTTCACACAAAAACATATTTACTGCAAATCAGTGTGACTTCTGCTGTTGACTTACCAGTTCAGAAATGCGCGGTTTTACCTTGGCAAGTGCCACTCTCATGTCATTTTCGCAACAATGGCAGTGTTCCCCCACATTATGTAGGCCAGTGGTCTTCAACCTGCGGACCTCCAGATGTTGCAAAACTACAACCCCCAACATGCCCGGACAGCCAACGGCTGTCCAGGCATGGTGAGATTTGTAGTTTTGCAACATCTGGAGGTCCACAGGTTGAATACCACTGATGTAGGCAGTGTTCCCCCCACAGACATACAGCCTCCAGCCATTTACAGTGTATGGCTGGAGGCTGTATGCCTGTGTACTGCCCACTTCAGTGCTCCGGCTCCAGCTATAGCAGGTCTCGGGACCTGTGGTCGGAGCACCGAAGATGACGTGCCGCTGGTCACTTACCAAGCTGGCCAGCGCGCGTCTTCCTCCTTCTCTATCCTCCGGTCCTCAGCGCCTTCATTTCCATGGGCGCACGCACGGGAGGTCAGTGACGTCCTGGCGTGCACTATGTCCCAGCGGCTTTAAACTTAACGCGGGGCCGCAGGGAGTTAATAGTGATGGGAGGAATTGCCAAGTCGCTACAGGACGGGCAAACACCGGCTCTGCTCGGGGCCCCAAGCAATTGCTTGGTTTGCCTGTCCTGTTGCAACTTCCCCCACCGAACCCCCAAGACTGACTCACCGAACCCCTGGGTTAACCCAGGTTAAGAACCACTGGTTTAGATTTTGTTGTTTGTTCAGAGAAAAGACTAGGTTAAAATTAATTGACCTATCGTAGGAGCTTGTTTGGATATGCATTTATAGCCCGCTGTGAATACTCCCTTAAAGGGGTTGTGCGCTGCCCTGCTTTTCGGAGCTCCACACGCAGCGTCCGGAACTTCATTACTCCGAACGCTGTGTGCGGGCTTCCGTGTTCGCGGTCGCCAGACGTGACGTCACGCCCGGCCCCCTCATGACGTCACGCCCGCCCCCTCAACGAAAGTCTATGGGAAGGGGGCACGACCTCTGTCACGCTCCTTCCCATAGACTTTGGTAGAGGGGTCGGGGGCGTGACGTCATAATAATAATGGGCATATATTTATGTATAATTCTGCAAATTTGTTGGAACTCATTACTGTATCTTGTGGAGAAAATGATTGGTGAATCAGCTGTATAGGGCTTCTGTTTGCCTGTTGATGTTGTTTTCGGTGAGATGAGGGTACTCCGTACTTTACTGGAGGCTATAATTTTGCCACTGGTGATGTCACGTTTGGAATAACCCCGAAACAAAAGCCGCTGTTCAATCTCAGTAGCTTCTCTTTAAAAGTCAGGGTCTGCCAAACAATTTCGGCGGGCCCTGATCATCTCACCTACAGGTACATTTCTGATCACATGCGGAGGGGTGACACGAAGATGCGTGTAAAATTGAATTCCTCACGTCACCCACCAATCACAGATCAACAAAATTGACACATTCTAATTTGTGTGAGACTGAGTTTCAGGTTGTGTACATTATTAAATAACTGTTAAAATCTGTTATGGTCGTCACTCCCGATCCCCAAACAAGCAGGAGGTCATCTATGTAGTGACCTTACCAGATAATAGATGACAGAAAGGGATTCGAGGGGGAGAAGACAATCCCCCTCTCTCGCCAACATATATATGGCCTCTGAAAAATTAAAGAAGCAATCTACAACTGCTCCACTTTCTCTCTTCACAGGATTTGATACATCTCCCCCCATTATCTATGAATTTCACGTGTGTTGTGGCCTCTGTCTTTACTTCTGTTTTGTCTTGATACCTCATATACAGGTTTTTAATTTTGTTGGTGTTAATAAAATTTACTTTTAGCGATATGTTGACTCTTTATTGTTTTGTGTAGTTTGTGTGTTTTGGAGTTTTACCCTTACAGTTACAGTCGCCGGCATATCAGCCAGGTATTGTGGCAGCAGTGGTGGCCGGTCACAGGAGGCTCTGTCATGATTGAGACTGCTGCGGCCATGATATTTATACCACTTGTGCGAACTATACCCCTTAAGGACATCAGCACTTTTGTTTTTTCCTCCTGACCTTCTTATAGTAATAATGCTTTTAATTTTTAACCTTCAGACTCATATGAGGGCTTGCTTTTTGTGCCACCAATTGTACTTCATAATGACATTACTCATGTTACCATGAAATATACGGTGAAACAAAAAAGCCTTATTTTGCAACTTTTGGGGGCTTCCATTTCTACCCAGTGCACTTTTCAGTAAAAATGACATCTTTATTCTTTAGTTCCATACGATAACAATAACCAATTTTTACAGGCTTTGTTTTAATTTACTACCTTGTAAAAAATAACTTTGTACAAAAAAGTAGTATACTTAAAATCATCCTCTTCTGACCCCTATAACTTTACAATTTTTTCCATTTACAGTGCTATATGAGGGCTCCTTTTTCTGCTTTGATCTGTAGTTTTTACTGGTACCATTTTTGTTTTGATGGGACTTTTCGATTACTTTTTATTCCTTTTGTATATTATATGATATGAATAAAAATTAGCAATTGTGGACTTTGGTATTTTTTTGACAGTTAGGCATTGACGGTGCGGGTTAATTAATATATTGTGATAGTTTGGACATTTGCGCACGTGGCCATAGCGCATATGTTTGGATTTTTAAATTATCTTATTTTAAAAAATAAACGGGGGGAGAGTGGTGGGTGTGTTAAATGTGAATTATATAGTGCAGTCTTTTCCAAACAATGTATCTCCAGCTGTTGCAAAACTGCAACTCCCAGCATGCCCAGACAGCCATTGGAGGCACACTGTTTGGAAAACACAAATATAGTAATTTGTGTGTCCTTCAGCGCGTGTGTATGTGTGTACAACAGGTTACCTTCTCATGATAAACACATTCCCCTATACAGGAACTTCGTCCTGGGCCTCCACAGCACAGCAGTCAGACTCCTCTCACCCACGTGACCAATCGCATGGTAATGACATCACCAAAAGGTAGTATTTTTAAGAGCCGAGGAACGTGCTAACGAATCACCCAAAGTGCAAGAAAAAGTGCAAACATGTTACACAAAAAAAACGTGCACAAAGGATGAGGTCTATCGCAAGCCCTTCTCCGAAAGGAGAGAGGCCCCCAAACAAACCTTCCCCTTTGGGCCGAAAGGCACCTGGGAGGTTCCAGGTTCGATGTCCCTTTTCACCAAAGCTACTAAGGGACCACAAATGATCCAGGCATCCCCCTAGACGTTAGCCAAGGTATCTGCCCGCAGAGCCATTAACGGTTGGTACCCTACCCATGCAGGAGTACCCGGGGTTTTCTGCCATCCCATACACAGCCGATGTTAAATTGCTCCAATGTGCTGCTGCCTGTAAGAGCCTCTGCTCATACAGGGAGGAGAGGACAGATGGCAGTAAGAATTGGGTCGCAGCTGCCAGTGGAAGCAGGAGACTGCTGTTTAAAAAGAAGTCTTCTGCTTTTGCCACTTATTGGGGTACTGGCTGTACCCCCCTGATGGCAGCCCTGAATGTATGTCCTGTCCCTGGTACTTAACACACCAGGACTTATATTTATGTAATGTACATGAAGTGACCACAGCAACTGGAGACTTGACGGTAATAGCAGACATCAGCGATCATACTGATGTCGGCCATTAACTTGCAGACCAGAGAAGTAGATCACAGATAGTACTGATCAGTGCTATGCCTATGCATAGCACTGAACAGTATTAGCAATCTAGTGACTGCCAAAAAAGGTTTCCCTATGTGGTGGGGAAAAAAAAAAAGCTGTGACCGCAATTCGCATTGTGGCATGCTGCAGCATGCTAATTGCGGCCCGTTGCTTACCTCCTGCTTCTCTCTGCTTCTCCGCGCGCATGCCCCCGCCTCCGACTCTCTAGATTTAAAGGCCCAACGCACCACTAATTGGTGTCTGGACCATCCCATATGTTATTTATGCCAGCTCCTCCCTTCCCTGACGGATCTTAAGTGGCTCTAACCTGAGATTAAGCATTCCTTTTGCCTGTTTGCCTATTCCTGTGTATCCAGACCTTCCTGCTACGTTATTTGACTATGCAACTTTGCCGCCTGCCCTAACCTCATGCTAAGTTTGACTATGCTTCTGCCTCATCCTCTGGTGCCACGTCTTGCCCAGCTACCTGTGTGGTCGAGCCGTGTCGGGGGTAGTGACCTGGTGTCACCTGCCACAGCAAGCCCATCCTGCCTTGAAGCGGGTTCTGGTGAAGACCAGTGGCATCTTAGACTCCGCTTCCCGATACGGTCAAAGTCATCGCCACAAAGTTTAGTAGGATCCACATCCAGCATCGTAACACGCGTATACAGAAAAATAAAAATGGAGGTTAGAATGGGGCAATTTCACACACAATAATTTTGTTAAAAAGATTGTACTACTTTTAAAAAAGCTCAATCATAGTAAAGCATGTAAACATGGTCATCATTGTAATCATATCGATCCCACAGATTTAAGAAAACATGTCCGCTTTACTGAAAAGTGCACTGCGTAAAAATAAAAAACCTTCTAAAAGTTGCAAAATTGCAGTTTGGCTTTGCCGTACATTTTATGGTAAAATCAAAAGGTGTAATTACAAATTACAATTGGTCGTGCAAAAAACAAGCCTTCATTAGGGTCGAAGATGGAAAAAAGGAGATTTTTTTTTTAACACTTACCGTAAAATCTCTTTCTCGAAGGATCCATTGGGGGACACAGACCGTGGGTGTATGCTGCTGTCTCTAGGAGGTATGACACTATGGCAACAAAGAAGTCGTCTCCTCCCAGCAGGATATACCCGCCTCCAGGCCCTGAGCTAATCAGTTTTAGTACCAGAGTAATAGGAGAGGACCGACAGGTCAAGGAAAAAACACGAACTGTCCGAGAACCAGAAGAAAAGATATAACTGAACACCTTCGGACAGAGAACCAAAGAGAAACCCAAAAGGGGCGGGAGCTGTGTCCCCCAATGGATCCTTCGAGAAAGATTTTACGGTAAGTGTTAAAAAATCTCCTTTTCTCTATCGGCTCCATTGGGGGACACAGACCGTGGGACGTACCAAATCCATCCCTTGGGTGGGCAGATAGTCAGGCAGACGGCTGTTCCACTGCTGCCTGCAGCAGTTTACGGCCCAGACTAGCATCAGCTGATGCGAAGGTATGAATCCGGTAGAACCTCGAGAAAGTGTGCAAAGACGACCAAGTAGCCGCATTGCAATCTGCAAGGCCGAGTCTTTATTCTGGAGAGCCCAGGATTCCCCAACAGAAACTGGTAGAATGAGCCACAACCCTGAAGGGAGGAATCTTCCCCCTACAGCGGTAGTCTTCCGAAATGGCAGACCGGATCCACCGAGAAGTGGTGGCCTTGGAAGCAGGTTGTCCCTTATGACGACCTTCCGTAAGGACGAAAAAAGAATCGCACTGACGAAACGAAGAAGAGATAGAGAGGTAATACCCAACAGCCCAAACCACATGCAGTTTGTGGAGTAAATGCTCCCTAGAATGAGAAGGAGCGGGACAAAAGGACGGAAGAACAATGTCCTCATTGAGATGAAAGGCAGAAACAACCTTAGGCAAAAAGGAAGGATCTGGCCGGAAGGCAACCTTGTCCTGGTGTGAAGCACCAGAAACTGAGAACGGCAGGAGAGAGCTGCCAATTCAGACACTCTCCGAATGGAGGTGATAACAACAAGAAAACGCCACTTTCCAAGAAAGGAGGAGCAGGGACACCTCCCCAAGGGGTTCAAAAGGTTCACCTTGGAGTACCCCCAGAACCACATTCAAGTCCCAAGGGGGAGAAGGTGACCGATAAGGAGGGGCAGCATGCGCCACTCCTTGAAGGTAGGTCCGGACATGAGAATTAGAAGCCAGAGGACACTGGAAAGGAATAGAAAGGGCCGAAACCTGACCCTTAAGGGAACTGAGAGACAACCCCAGTTCCAATCCCGACTGCAAGAAAGAGAGAAGACGAGAAACCAAAAAGGTAACAGGACACAAGACCTGAGCTTCAGACCAGCATGGTGCGAATGACTTGGAAAGAGAAACCGTGGCGGTCGACCGCCACGCCGTCAAAGCAGAGAGAGTAATAGGGGTGGCACAGGAGACCTGAGATAGGAGGTCTGGACGATAGGGAAGGCGCAACATTAAGTCGTTCAGGAGCCTGACCATGACGACGTACCACGTCCGCCTGGCCCAGGCTGGGACACTAGAATGGCGGAAATGTCCCACTGAGAGTTTCCTCAGGACCCCGAAAAGAGAAGAAAGGGAGGAAACAGATAAGGTAGGGCAAAGCCCGACCACCAAATAGACAAGGTAGGGCAAGGCCCGACCAAGAGAGAGGAACGCTTCGGTTGTGGCGGGACAAGCAGAGGTCCATGCCTGGAGCTCCCCAGGGGTTGCAGATCACAGCAAACACCCCTGGATGTAGGGACCAGTGGCCTTGGATGAATGAGGACTGAACGAGAAGACCACATCCCAGGGACGGCCAGACTGAAGATAACTGAGATGGCCGGAAATCTGAGTTCCGCCCAGGAGGGAAATTCCCAAGAAGCAAGGAAAGAAAGAATTTCCCTAGGACCCAAAATGTTGAAGGGGGAAAAAGCTTGTCGGGGGGCCAAGACCCCAGACCGAGGCAGTCCCTGAAAACACCTCCCCAGCCTGACAGACTGGCAGGAATGGACAGGAAGGAACACCCCCGAAAAAAATGAAGGGGGAAAACGAAGCCACCATAGAAGGAACCGACAAGACTGGCGAGCGAGAACGATCTTGCGGCCGAGAGACAATGGAGACCCGTCACACCGGAAGAAAATCACCACTTGAAGAGGTCGGTGATGAAACTGGGCAAATGGCATGGCCTCCCCGGCCGCCGCCAATCGACCCAGGACATCCATGGAAAAGCGAATGGAAACTGGAGCAGGGAGCCGGATTTATCAGACTCTTGAAAAGAGTCGGTGGAGTCGAAAGCGGGCAGAGGCCGCATCGAACTGGAGCCCCAGTAGAGCGGTTGGGCTTGTCCCAAATGACCATCCAACCGAAGTGAGACAAGGTCTGGAGGTTGAGAATAAGACTCTCCAGGATCTGGGTCCTGGCTGGAGCTCAGATCAGGAGGTAGTCCAAATAAGGAATCACGGAAACAACTGTTGTCCGTAAACAGGCGCAAGGACTTTGGTAAAGGTCCGCGGAGAAGTGGCCAGACCGAAATGGATAGCCACAATAGAAAATGACCGTCCGGAACTGCAGAGCGGGGGTACCGCTGATGACCGGGAAACAATGAGATGTGGAGGCAGGCATCCTTGATGTCCACCGAGGAACGAAAACTCCCCTTGAACCATGGATGCCAGCACCGAACGGAGAGACTCCATTCGGGATGGGAACGCAAGATGCTGGCTGAGATACTCGAGAACCAAGACTGGCCGAACTGAAACGCCTTTCTTGGAGACCACAGAGAGGTTGGAATAAAGCCTGAAAACGTTCCCCTGAAGCTGCATGTCCAGGCATCCCGGAGGGTAAGAGGAGACTAACCACTCGAGAGAGGTTGGCCCGGTGGGGGCGACCCTTCAGGCCGAGGAAGGCCTACGGGTGCCTGATGGGGCCGCCAAAAGTCCGGAACGGTTAGCCGACCTCCAGGAGGAATGGGATCGGAAAGAGAAGCCCTCTTCCCATGAAGGCGCCTGGCTGGACCCTTTGTTGGTACCCTTTGTTGGTACCAAAGGTCCGCAGAACCGGAAGGAGAACTTACGACGGAAAGCGGTTCTGTGAGTCTTACCAGAGGTAATAAAGAACTCTTTTTCCGCCCGCCGCCTCATTCCAGGCTTAAAGCCACATGAAGGGACGGTGGCTACCAGGTAGCTTGTGGTAAAGGCAGCACAGTGGCTGCACATGGAAGCAGAACACAGAACAATCTCCGGCTACGGAGCATCGGAGAGCTAGATTAAATAAATCCTCCGGAGGGATCTTGAAGACTACCCTGGCGGAGTTGGAAGACCATACTAAAAGGGCCTTTGACACCCAGGCAGAAGCAAAAGCAGGAAGAACCTGCTGCCTCAAGGGCAGAGATTGCCAAAATATCCACCTTCATGTCCGCTGGATTCTTGAAGGCAGCCGCATCAGCCAACGGCCAGGTAGGCGCCTTAGAGAGGTGGGAGACCGGCGGATCCACAGTTGGAGAGGAGGTCCACTGAGCAATGAGGTCCTTGGCAAAGGAATACCGCGCTTGAACCTTCTTCGTTTCCTGAAACTTCTTGTCAGGGTGACTTCAGGCGGATACCCGCAGGGCGTAAAATTCAGCAAGAGAGCTGAAAGTCTTGAGTGCCGGTCGGGCACAAAGAAAGGAGACTTCTGGAGCCACATCCAAAGTTCCTGGGTCCTTTAGATGGAAGGTGTCTTTTATGGCCGCAACCACTGAGTACAACACATCAGGCACATCCGTGCGGTCCTCTGAGTCGGAGGCCGAATCAGAAACCTCATCCACAAGTTCTCCAGGTGAATAGGAACAAGGTGAGGCAGCCCTGAAAGAGGTCGGACACGATGAAAGGAAACTTCTGGGCCACGTCTGAAGTTCCTGGGTCCTTTAGCTGGAAGGTGTTTCTTATGGCCGCAACCAATGAGTACACCACATTAGGCACATCCGTGCGGTCCTCTGAGTCGGAGGCCGAATCAGAAACCTCTTCCACAAGTTCTCCAAGTGAATGGGAACGTGTGAGGCGGCCCTGGAAGAGAGAGAGAGACGGACCTGGTATGCGGGCCTGGAGAGCCAGATCGGTGACCCTGGGAGAATTCTCTAGAGGAGCGACGCTTGCTACAGGTCGGAGTCACGGGGCAATGCCTGCGAGGGGAGCGCCTGTGCCTGCCAGAAGACTCGGGGGATGAGTCAGATGACACACCCCTATGATGCTGCGAGAGCGTCAGAATAGGGGGAGAGCGGGACCCTCCGGAGGGCCGGTGTAGGGAGGGCCTCTCCAAGGCAGTCAGACATAACGGGAGACCTGAGCCAAGTCGGATATACACTGGGAGAGGGAGGGAACCCAGGCTGGAGGGGCGGCCGAACCAACCGGGTCTGGAAGAACAACCGGCCTAGAGTAGCAGGGGGGTCTGGGGGAGCAGTGGATCAGGCAGAACAAGTGGTTCAACAGAACCAGACAGTTTAGAGTTACAGTATTAACAGATTAAAGGAGTGGCTAACACTCCAGTTAACTGTTTAGAGGGAGGCCGTTCTGGGCCTCTCTCACCCAAGACTGCGTTCCATTTCACTGTGTTGCTGATACAGTCTGCTTATCTTACGGTTTCACATGCCTCGAGATCCCCATAGACCACAATGGATCTATTTTAAAAATTAAACCACAACACTGTAACACTCTGTCCCACCCCGGGACTCGAACCTGTGGTGGTCTCCAGGCTGTCAGAGAGGAGAAATGCCGGCCAATAGCAAGGGAGGGGCGAGTTAGAAGCATAGCGCTGATTGGTGGACAGTTTGCGCCCAGAGAAGCGCCCGAAGTATTAACAAGAAGTCCCGTAATGGCGCCCACTCCTTGCCCCGAGCGCACATGCGAATGCATGTGCGCTAGCGGGAAATTGAGCGGACTAGACGTCGCCGGCAGGAGCCGCTGCTGAAAGTGAAAGTAAGCCGGCGCTCAGAGCGCCCGCATAGAAGAACGCCGCGGCTGTCAACCGCTTCAATGTAAAAAACAGACACACAGTCATTCCACACACACACACATATAGCATAAAGTGTAGAAAGTTGTGCCCCATCCAAACTGCCACTGCTCACCCCAGTAATAAAGGACCCCCTGTCCAAATCGATTAGCAGGCATCGCGGCATATCGCCCAGGGGGGTCATTATGTCCCCCCATGTCGGCGATGGCCGCAGAACGCTGGACAATTCAGTCCAGCGATCTGTGGCGATTCCGGGTCAATCGGGTCTCCAGTGACCCGGTATTACAGGCTCATTCGTCTCTCACGGCCCCGAACAGCCATAGCCAGCAGGGGTGAGGTGGCACTGGTGCCACTTCACGATCGCCCTGATTCGTCGGCCGGTTTACCGGCCGACCAATCAGGGCACCTGCTGTGGGTGTCACTCCCGCAACCCACTCCGCCCCTCTTCCGGAGGACGTGAGCGGGTGCGGGAAGTGGACCCCGGCAGCTGGGGACCCCGTTCCCCGGCGTCCCTGTTGGGATCGGGGCCCCAGGAGCGGCGGCGACTGACCTGTGTTTTTTTTTCTAACTCAGTGTTTCACGACCGGTGTACCTCCAGCTGTTACAAACTACAACTCCCAGCATGCATCGTACATGCTGGGAGTTGTAGTTTTGCAACAGCTGGAGGCACACTGGTTGTGAAACACTGAGTTAGGTCACAAACTCAGCGATACATAACCAGTGTGCCTACAGCTGTTGCAAAACTAAAACTCTCAGCATGTACAGTCTGTCAGCGCATGCTGGGAGTTGTAGTTTTGCAACAGCTGGATGTCCCCCCCCCCCCCCCCAATGTGAACGTACAGGGTACACTCACATGGGCGGAGGTTTACAGTCAGTATCCGGCTGCAAGTTTGAGCTGCATCAAATTTTCTGCCGCAGCTCAAACTGCCAGCGAGAAACTACTGTGAACCCCCGCCCGTGCGACTGTACCCTAAAAACACTACACTACCACAAAATAAAATAAAAAGTAAAAAACACTACATATACACATACCCCTACACAGCCCCCCTCCCCAATAAAAATGAAAAACGTCTGGTACGCCACTGTTTCCAAAATGGAGCCTCCAGCTGTTGCAAAACAACTACTTCCAGTATTACCAGACAGCCACTGACTGTCCAGGCATGCTGGGAGTTTTACAACAGCTGGAGGCACCCTGTTTGGGAATCACTGGCGTAGAATACCCCTATGTCCACCCCTATGCAAGTCCCTAATTTAGGCCTCAAATGCGTATGGCGCTCTCACTTTGGAGCCCTGTCGTATTTCAAGGCAACAGTTTAGGGTCACATATGGGGTATCGTCGTACTCGGGAGAAATTGTGTTACAAATTTTGGGGGCTTTTTTCTGCTTTTACCCTTTTAAAAAATGTAAAACTTTTGGGAAAACAAGCATTTTAGGTAAAGAAAACATTTTTTTTTTTTATATATGCAAAAGTCGTGAAGCACCTGTGGGGTATAAAAGGATCACTTAACCCCTTGTTACGTTCCCTGAGGGGTCTAGTTTCCAAAATAGTATGCCATGTGGTTTTTTTTTTGCGGTCCTGGCACGTAGGGGCTTCCTAAATGCGGCATGCCCCCAGAGCAAAATTTGCTTCCAAAAAGCCAAATGTGACTACTCCTTTTCTGAGACCTGTAGTGCGCCAGCAGAGCACTTAACACCCCCATATTACCCTTTTTAAAAATGTAAAATTTTTGGGAAAACAAGCATTTTAGGTAAAATTTATGAAAGTCATGAAACACCTGTGGGGTATTAAGGCTCACTTCATCCCATGTTACATTCCCCGAGGGGTCTAGTTTCCAAAATGGTATGCCATGTTTTTTTTTTTTTTTGCTGTTTTGACACCCTAGGGGCTTCCTAAAGGTGACATGCCCCCCAAAAACCATTTCAGAAAAATGTTCTCTACAAAATCCCCTTGTCGCTCCTTCGCTTCTGAGCCCTCTACTGCGCCTGCCGAACACTTTACATAGACATATGAGGTATGTGCTTACTCGAGAGAAATTGGGCTACAAATACAAGTAAAAATGTTCTCCTTTTACCACTTGCAAAAAATCAAAAATTGGGTCTACAAGTACATGTGAGTGTAAAAAATGAAGATTTTGAATTTTCTCCTTCACTTTGCTGCTATTCCTGCGAAACAGCAAAAGGGTTAAAACACTGATTGAATGTCATTTTGAATACTTGGGGGGTGTAGATTTTATAATGGGGTAATTTATGGGGTATTTCTAATATGAAGACCCTTCAAATCCACTTCAAAACGGAACTGGTCCCTGAAAAACATCAAGTTTGAAAATTTTGTGAAAAATTGGAAAATTGCTGCTGAACTTTGAAGCCCTCTGATGTCTTCCAAAAGTAAAAACTCAACAATTTTATGATGCAAACATAAAGTAGACATATTGTATATGTGAATAAAAATTTTTTTTGTAATATACATTTTCCTTACAAGCAGAAAGCTTCAAAGTTAAAAAAATGCAAATTTTTCATCAAATTTGGGGATTTTTCACCAAGAAAGGATGCAAGTTACCACTAAAATTTACTACTATGTTAAAGTAGAATATGTCACGAAAAAACTATCTCTGAAACAGAATGATAACTAAAAGCCTTCCAGAGTTATTAATGTTTAAAGTGACAGTGGTCAGATGTGCAAAAAACGCTCTGGTCCTTAAGGCCAAAATGGGCTTGGTCCTTAAGGGGTTAAGGACGAAGCCCATTTTGACCTTAAAGACCAGGCCAATTTTAGTCCTCCATTTCTAAAAGTCATGACGCTGTGATCTATAGTTTTTTATGGGAACCATTTTTATTTTGATGGGACTTTTTGATCGCTTTTTTTATAAAAAAGTTTATGGTATATGAAGTGACCAAAAATTAGCAATTTTGGACTTCATTATTTTTTTATGTATACGCCATCAAACGTGTGGTTTAACTAACCTTATATTTTTTTTCAAATTCAAAAAAGTTTATTCATAAAACCAGGGAAATACAAAGCAGACGTGAACAAACCATACATCAGTCAGTGGCCTGGTAGGCCCAAATAGCAGTGAAGCAAGATATATGACTATACAGAGCAATGGAAGCAACATAACAGAACTACAATAAAACTGCAATAAGTCAAAAACATGTGGTCATCAAAAAGCCATCTATTAGCCAGGGCAGGTGGAAGAGAGGGAAAGGAAGGGAGGGAGCAGGGTGATGGACAGGAACGATCAGGGAGGAGGAAGAACCCCCCTAGGCCCCCCTACAAAGTGATGAAAAAAACAACAAAGAAAAACCACAGTAATAAAGTAAGGACAGTGTTCACATCAGATCAGAATGAGGAATCAACCAGCATAACTACACAAAGACAAGGAAAGAGTGACGACGAAGAGACACATTACGGGACACATAGACAAACAGAAAACTAGGAGACTCTGCTGGGGTGGATGCCGAGTGAAGCGCAGCTCCGACAGACAAATCGGGGCCAGCGGGGCAGAACCAGGCATGAGTTTCATCTCTTAAGCCGGTATTCAGGGGAAGAGCAGAAGGTAGCCCAGGGAAGCCAGGTTGCAGCTAATTTGGTCACGTCCCCCGGGTGAAGAACCAGGAGTTCCTCCATGCGTTGAATGTGTGCCACCTCAGCAAACCACTACTCAAGAGAGGTTGGCACTGGGCTTTTCCAATGTCTGGGGATAACAGTTTTAGCAGCCTGGAGAAGATGTCTTGCAAGGGATTTTTTGTATTTCGCTTGCGCCATTGGAAACATATAAAGCAAGGCAGCTTCCGGGCTAGAGGGGATCTGAACTCCAGTCACATCCCTGACTACCTGAAGAACCGATCTCCAGAAGGGGACAAGCTGGGGGCAACTCCACCAGATATGCGTCATTGTACCCTCGTCACCACCACAACGCCAGCAAGAGCTCGAAATCATCGGGTACCAACGATGAAGTGTCGCAGGGACCCGATACCACCGAGATAAAATTTTATCACTCGTCTCCTGAGCCTTCGTGGCAATGACAGCTTTACGAGTGAGGAAAAAGCACCTTTTCCATTGATCGGGGTGGGGGGGGGGGGGGGGGGGGAATGTTTTGCCCAACTCAGATTCCCTAGCTCGACAAAAGCTCGGGAGGACTTCCGTTCGGGGGGACAGTAGCAAGCTGTAGATGACGGAGATAGAGTGACGAGGAAGCCAAGCACAGCTGTTCAAACAGGGTCGGGCTACGGTGTAGATTCAGGCGACCTGGAAAACTAGAATAAAAATGTTGTAGCCTAGATAATGGACCTCTAGAGGTTTGAGCACACCACCAGCTAGGACATGATGGAATCGCAGCGGATGAGATAAGGTAGCCTCAAAGAAAGGGCCATTTGCGGAGGAAAACATGGATTGTCCGTGATTGGGAAGAGAGGTCCCCCCTGGTCAATGAGGCTGGTCCCCCGACCCGTATGATGAAGGATTGCCAAAGTGTGGTGGGTAGTAATGGAGGTGGTAAAGGTATGTAGGGGTGTCGGGGACCATGTCCACGGCAGAGTGGAGCGTGCATTAAGGCAAATGTCCTGTGCAAGACAAACCCAAAGTTTCGACGTGTGATTGTGAAACAGATCGAGTAGCCGCGCATGGGCACAAGCCAGGTAGTATGTACGGCAATCCCCCACGAGTGTGGGCTGAGACCCACACAAAAGAACCAAAGCAAGCCGGCAACTGATTTCAGTAAGAAGAGGGAATGTGAAGGGGAATAGTCTGTAATAAGTATAGCAGACGGGGCATCAGGGTCATTTTAAGAATGTTTACCCGGCCGAACCATGAGAAATCCTTACGATTCCAGGAGTCCAATTCTGTCCGGAATCAGGCCAGAAGGGGGGAAAATTATGGGAAAACAATTGGAGAGGTCCCGAGGGATTACCGTCCCCAAGTACCGGATGTCCCTACCCGGCCATCCAAATGAGAATGCCAATTTGAGGGAAGGGAGTGTTGGGAGAGATGGCCCTGAGTAGGATGGGGGAGAGGGGGTCCAGAAGTGATTTATAAAATTTCGCAGTAAATCCATCTGGGCCAGGACTTTTCCCGCCTGGCGTGTTCTGAACCACCAAGGCTAATTCCTCCAACAAAAAGGGGGCGTCCAGCGCCTCCCGTTCGTCAGGGGAGAGAACCGAGAAGGGGGATGGGGGGCACAGCAAGGAGACCGTTGGTGACGGGAGATGGTACAGATCAGAGAAGAAAGAGTGAAAGGTTGACACTATATCTTCCGTGGTGTGAACCTTTCTCCCCGACTGTGTACGGATAGAAGGGATATGAGTCTGAGCCTGTCTGTTTCGCAAAGCCCTGGCAAGCATCCGTCCGCTCTTATTGCTATATTAATAGAATTTACTACGCCCTATCTGGAGCCAACGGTCCCAGGAGGCATTTCACCTCCAAACGGGCCAGTTGTAGGTCACGGAGGACCGACTGTGAGAGTGAACGTTTGTGAGCCAGTTCCAGCGAAGAAACTCTAAGTAATGCCTGACAGAGAGTGGGCCTTTTCCCGCTTCAACCTAGAACCGTGTCGAATAAGAACCCCCCGGAGGACGCACTTAAGCACTTCCTATTGGACAAAAGGGGCAGTGGGATCCTCTCGATGATCAGAAACAAAGTCAGAAACAGTTCTGGTGAGATCAGCCGCGCATACCTGGTCCAAAAGCAGGGACTCATTCAGCCTCCAAGACCATTCGGACCTAGTCAGAAATGGAATCCGGAGGGAGCAGAAGACTGGGGCATGATCTGACCAGAGGATGTTACCGATCTTTATGGACAACCATAAAAGGGCACTATGTTGAACCAGGACGTAGTCCAGGCGACTGTAGGACTCGTGCGGTGAGGAGAAGAAACTATAGTCCCTATCAGAGGGATGCTGCAGGCACCACGGGTCGCACAGCTGGAGCTGGGCGAAGGATTGTTTAATCCTCTTAATGGCTGAATAGAAAATACTGGATCGCCTTAATGGCTGAATAGGAAATACTGGATCGCCCTGTGGAATTATCCAGGGTTGGATCCAGAGTCAGGTTCAAGTCCCCGCACAGCACCACAGTCCCCCGCACCAGTGGTACCACCAGGTCAACAAGGAAATCACACTGTCCCTGATTGGGAGCGTACACATTCACAAAAGTAAAGGCCCTGCCGCCCAACAACAGGGAGAGGATTATATACCTAGCTCGGGTATCAATGACAACATTGGTAACCTGGTGGACCAACGACTTATGTAGGGCAATGGCCACCCCCTTGGATCTAGATTCCGAATTGTTGGCACAGAACCAGACAGAGTAATGTCTATTCTTAAGGGTCGGGGCATATCCCTCCTTAAAGAGGGTCTCCTGGTGACAGGAAATAAGTACCTTGAGTTTATGAAGGTGGTGTAGGATCTGCGTCCGTTTCGCCGGGATGTTGAGGCCTTTTACAGTAAAAGAGGCAACGTTGAGGTCCACCATGGGAGCAGTCTGCCCCAGCAGGTACAGGAGAAGACTCTCCGCAAACTCTGGACAAAAGAAGAGGAGAATGAGTCGAAGAAGAACACACACAGAACATAACAAGTACAAAACAAGGAAGGTAGCAGAAGAAAAGAAACCGCTGCAGCACACTCTAAACACAGTAGCACTAGCTTCAGGAGAACCAGAGACGGAATGGCCACCAGTAGAAACTCCTACCTAGAGGGGGCAAATAGGAGCCACAAAAGCAGAGGGGAGTCCGGAACAGCACCCCAGATCTTAAGAATTTAAGAAATGGTGGAGACACTGGGCGACCAAACACAGGATGTCAATGAAAGAGGACCAAGGCAGGAAGAGCCATGGGGAGAAGAAAAAGTCAGGAAGGCGGAAGAGACAAGACGACAAGAGGAAAGGGGAGGGAAAAAAGTCAGGACCAGAAGAAAGAGGGACAAAGAGAAGAGGGGATGAGGTAGAGCGGGGAAGGTAAGGAAGCGGAGGGGGTGGTGAAAGAGTGGGGGAGCAGGAAAACAGGACCACGAGAAACTGCAAGCTGCAACTCCATTAGTGTTGACAGCCAACCTGTAACAATAAAGAAAAACATATACTGGTATGCAATAAAGCCCAATATGCAAGGACTCAGTTAACAGAGTACAACAGCAAATCAAGTCAAATCAAATCAAGTCATCCCCGGGACCCAGAAGGAACGGATTCCCAGCAGGTAATCAGGTGTTGTCTGCGGGGACCCCTTGATGGTAAGGCAGCACGAGGCTGCTTGGGTGCAGACTGAGGAGACCGCAGGATAGATCTCTTGGGGGCACCTGAAGACAACTGGGGCCAGTCTGGTGGGGCCATCTGTGGCAGCTCCAAGTCCCTTAAAAATCCAGGAAAGTCCTCTAGGGAACAAATCGTGAAGGTCTTCCCATTCTGTTGGACAGATAAGACAAAGGGAAAGCCCCACCGGTAGGGGAGGTCATGCTCCCGGAGGACCACCAGGACAGGCTTGAGGGCAGCCCGCTGTGCCCAAGTGTGGCGATATAAGTCCGGGAACAATTGAACTTGAACGTCCTTATAGAAAATCCGCCTACGGGAACGGGCTGAGTGAAGAATGTCTTCATTGATGGCATAAAAGTGTACCCTGCAGCTAACATCACAGGGATTTTGATCGTCCAGACTAGCAGGTCTAAGGGCCCTATGCACTCTGTCCAATTAAATATGGGCATCCGGAGCCCGCTCCAGCAGGTCATTGAAGATGGACAATAGAGCAGAGTGTAGTTCATCCGGACCCAGAGCCTCAGGCAAGCCGCGAAGGCGAATACTATTCCGCCTGTTACGCTTTTTACATCATCCAAGTGTTGCTGTAGAGTGAACAACTGAGCACTGTGTTGTCGCACCGTCTCTTGGAGGGTCTGAACAGAGGAATAGGAAAATTCATGCGCTGCCTCCACCTTTTCCACTCGGGTGGACAGGGCCGTGACCTCTTGACGAAGTTGGACAAATTTTTCCTTACACTCCGCCACGAATTGTTTAGCCAGTGAAGAAAAATCCTCTTTAGTGGGAAGAGATGCAACCAGAGAGTGTAAGTCCGCCAAGGTGACCGGGCGGTCAGTTGAAGAGGAGAGGCTATGAGCAGTAGTGGGGAATTCACCCAGCATGGCAGGGGCAGGAGACAGAGGTACTTAGGCAGGAGACAATGCCTTAAAAATAGGAGGGGTGCCCCTCAAACTGGGAGGGGGATCTCCACACTGAGCAGGAGGGAGTCCAACAGCGTGATCCGGCGCCCCAGACTGCAGGGGGCATGGAGGCTGCTCAGGGATTGACACAGGGGAGTGCAGGGAGCAGCGAGCTGGAGAGTCCCAGGGGGATCCAGATGACCATTGAGGGGATGCAGCAGCTCCCTGAGGAGCAGAGGGTAGGTGGCCAGGCATGGCATAAATGGCCACCACAGGGGATGGGCTATGGAGGGAGACTGAGAGCCAGTGCTCATGTGGCAGGGCCAGCCTCATCCCCCCCCTCAAGCTGTCCAAGGGGACCCTGTCTTCCCAGGGGCTGCTGTAGCAGTGCGGTCTCAGCAGGGGCCATGGGGGGCTGCAAGGCAGTGATGGGCTGCTGTATTGAGGGCAGCTGGGGGACCGGGGTCACATCACCACCAGCAGGAGGCAGCAGAACAACCCCGGAGCCTACCTGCATGTCCGCGCCTCTCTGTAACTGCTTCAGATGAAGGCCCTCCTCCCCGGCCAGCAGAGGAGAAGAGACAGCGCCGCCATCTTGCTGAGCTCCAGCCGCGGCTCCGATCCTTGAGCGCAGCCGAGGGGACAGAGAGGCAGTGACCGGAGTCTTCAGGGAACCCACTTCGAGACCCGCGGGCTGTCCGGATGCAGGTAACTGGGCGCTGGAGCTGGCAGGGGCCGGAGATGTTACTGACTGAGATGCAGGGCCTGTCGGAGTATAGGGATCAGCGACCATATTGCCCGGGGGGAAGAGATGAGCTCCGGCAGGGCTGGGAGCAAGTAAAGTAAGCAGAGAGATCCGCCTGAGGAGAGGGGGGGACGAGAGAGGGCCCCTTTCTTCGCCCTCCTGGAGCCATGTCCTCACACTGCCATGGCAAGCCACGCCCCCCCGACTAACCTTATATTTTAATAGTTCGGACATTTACACACGTGGCAGTACCACATATGAATTTTTTTTATTGCATTCATTTATTTAAAAAAAAAAGGGAAATGGGGGAGGGGGGCATTCAAACTTTTAATAGGAAGGGATTAATTCACTTTTATTAACTTTTTTTTTACACTTAATTTTTTTAGTCCCCTTAGGGGGCTATACCATGCAATCTTTTGATTGCATACACTGTTTAATGCTATGCCATAGCATAGCATTGATCAGTGCTCTGCTGCTCCAGCCTGCTGAACCTTGATGGAGCAACAGTGGAAGGCGGACCAATCGGAGGGCAAGGAGGAAGGTAAGGGCCCTCCGGATGTCCACTCACCTGATCGGGAGAGTGTGATTTTACGGCAATGGTCCCGATCAGCTCCGCTGAGCTGCCGGGATAGTTTCACTTTCATTTTAGATGCCGCGATCAACTGATTGTGGCGTCTAAAGGGTTAATGGCGGGCATTGGCCCGATCGGCGATACCCGGCATTAACCGTGGGTCCTGGTTGCTGATAGCAGTCGGGACCCACAGCTCATGAGCACACCTCAAACACCGGTAACGGGACCAGGGCATACCGGTACGCTCTTGGTGCTTAAGGTGTTAAAGGGGTACTCGGTCCCTAGACATATTATCCCCTATACAAAGGAAAGGGGATAACATGTCTGATTGCGGGGGCTCCAGCAGCTGGGACCCCCTGTGATTTTTGGCGTGGCACCCTGTAATCCGATGCATGGAGCGAACTGGATGACGGACGAACACTGTTGTCACGCCCCTTCCATTCATGCCTATGGGAGGGGCATGATGGCTGTGTACTAGCATCACGCTCCCTCCCATAGACATGAATGGAGGGGGTGTGACGTGACATCATGAACAAGGAATCCTCTGGCTTTTGTGTTCATGAACGCCGCAGCGCCGGCCCAGAGAACGCAGGGGATCTCAGCGGCCGGACCCCACGATCAGACAGGTTATCCCTTATTCTTCAAATAGGGGATAACATGTCTGGGGGCGGAGTACCCCTTTAAGGGGTTAAACTACTGAATATACAAAAACCTCAGTGCCAGTTTAAGTATATATGTGTGTATGCGCGGGGGGGGGGGGGGGAGGGGGGGGGGGGGTTGGGGGGCTTTCTATAGTTCACCCAGACTGCAGAGAGGCTAGATTCATATCTGCAGTGGTGCATATAGCCTTTAAGGCTCCATGGTGCAGTGTGGTTACAGTAAAGATGTAACAAATGCTGACTTGTGACTGGTTTACACTACTATGAGTGTCATCTCTTGGGATCAGCATATATAACATGATATCAGATGTCACATGGTCAGATTGAATTGTGTACAGGATACAATCAGGTCATGAATTGATGCCGGTGATGCGATGCATACAGCTGACACATGTATAAGAGCAGGATATTGGATAAGCTATATGGAAGTGTAGAACAATCTGCCCTGTGTTATTTAATTGAGAACATGAGGTTCCTCCATTTCCTGATAAGAGTCGTAATGGGGGCGTAATTGATAAATTAAATCAATGCAGAGAATCTTTGGTTTGAAGACTCTGTGCAGAGGATCTAGAAGTGGACAATTTAGAGGGCAATTTATTTTTGCAGAAATGTGTTAGCATTTCTGTATAGATATAGAGCTACATGTGAGTTACTTAAAGTGTACGGTCATCAACAAAAACTTTTCATATAACGTTGTTAATACCATTATATGTATATTTGTAATATACATTGTTTAAAAAATATGTATATTTTTTTCCATGCAGCTATTGTCTGTGTGTCTCTATGAGGAGTACAAATACTGGAAGCGAGCGTGGACATGCAGGGCTCTGTGCAGTGAGGACAAGCAGGGCTCTGCACTGAGTCTCTATGACATCCTACGTGCTACGGGCTAACACATGAGGATGATTGACAAGCCAGGAGCCTGCACAGAGCCCTGCTTGTCCTCACTTCCTGTATTTGGACTCCTCACAGGCAATAGCTGTAGGGACAGCACTTTTTACCCATAAATAAACACATTTTTTAACCAATGTAAATGATAAATATACAATTAATTGTATTATCTACATTATATAAAAAAGTTTTTGTTGATGGCAGGTACACTTTAAAAATTATTCAGGACCATGATGAAATACAAGATCTCGTTGGCTATTTGGGTTTCCATTCTAATTAGAGAAGCCCTGTTTTGGTGGACATGGTAGTGCAACAACTCAGTGCATCACAAAACATTTCTGATAATTGACATTATTTTACAGTTTACATATAAAATTAATTTGCTGAAAAAATTCACTCCAGTTTAACCTGTATTACACTCCAGGGCTGCACTCTCTATTCTGCGGGTAGAGTTACGTTCTTACTGAGGAAGAAACCTATGAAGACTCCAAAATGCGTCTAAAGAAGTACTGGTTAACGTGATAACCATATTTATCATCTATATGCATCAAAGATCAGATCCTGTAACATTGCTGCATATAATTTCAAAGAGCCAATCACACCATGAGGATGCTACAGGCAAACACCAATCCACCTACGACACATCGCTCCAACTGATGTTTTACTTCATCTCCACCGGACAAAGTGAGAATCTTCATATACATCTTTACCTGTTGCAGAGGTCTGCACATATGGACGGCTCGCAAAAGGTACCTGCTTGCAGCCGCGCATAGTGCAAGAACCTGGCTCTGTCTAGAAGGGTGAGCAGTACATTGTATCACAATGTTCATTTGCAGGATTGGATTGACCCATCTGTACATCAGTAACCATCCAGGAATAAGTACTACAGAGCAAAATTCATGTGCAGTGGTGTGTATAGTGGAATCAACAGTTTTTACATAAATATGATGACTTAATATACAGGGCAACATTTATGTTAGTTTGCAGTTGCTTTTAAATAGTAACTGTATTTTCTTGTGGTGACCTAATTCAATCCCATTTATAATTTTAACCGCAATTTCTATTTTATTATTGTTGTTTCACAAACAAGGGCCATGTGGGCCTCCTATAAAAAAAATTTATGCTGTATATTTTTATTTATTAATTAAACCACTTATATTGTCCTGCTTGTCCTCAGTGCACAGAGCCCTGCTTGTCCTCAGTGCACAGAGCCCTGCTTGTCCACACTGCACAGAGCCCTGCTTGTCCACACTGCACAGAGCCCTGCTTGTCCACACTGCACAGAGCCCTGCTTGTCCACACTGCACAGAGCCCTGCTTGTCCACACTGCACAGAGCCCTGCTTGTCCACACTGCACAGAGCCCTGCTTGTCCACACTGCACAGAGCCCTGCTTGTCCACACTGCACAGAGCCCTGCTTGTCCACACTGCACAGAGCCCTGCTTGTCCACACTGCACAGAGCTTTCCCCGCCCCCACTTTCTGTATTTTAACTCTGCACAAAGACACAGGCAATAGCTGCAGGGACAGCATTTTTTCACCAAAAGCTATACACAAACAATGTATATAACAAATACAGTGGGGATCAAAAGTTTGGGCACCCCAGGTAAAAATTTGTATTAATGTGCATAAAGAAGCCAAGGAAAGATGGAACAATCTCCAAAAGGCATCAAATTACAGATTAGAAATTCTTATAATATGTCAACAAAAGTTAGATTTTATTTCCATCATTTACACTTTCAAAATAACAGAAAACAAAAAAATGTTGTCTGCAAAAGTTTGGGCACCCTGCAGAATTTATAGCATGCACTGCCCCCTTTGCAAAGCTGAGACCTGCCAGTGTCATGGAATGTTCTCAATCATCATCTGAGAAGACCAGGTGATGTCAATCTCAAAGATTTTAAATGCCCAGACTCATCTGACCTTGCCCCAACAATCAGCACCATGTGTTCTTCTAAGCAGTTGTTTAGAAATCTGAAACTGAAAATAGTTGACGCTCACAAAGCTGGAGAAGGCTATAAGAAGATAGCAAAATGTTTTCAGATGTCAATATCCTCTGTTCGGAATGTAATTAAAAAATGACAGTCATCGGGAACAGTGGAAGTTAAAGCAAGAACTGGAAGACCAAGAAAAATATCAGACAGAACAGCTTGCAGGATTGTGAGGAAAACAATTCAAATCCCACATTTGACTGCACAATCCCTCCAGAAAAATCTGGCAGACACTGGAGTTGTGGTACACTATTCCACTATAAAGAGATACTTGTACAAATATAGTCTTCATGGAAGAGTCATCAAAAGAAAACCTCTTCTACGTCCTCACCACAAAAATCAGCGTCTGAACTTTGCAAATGAACATATAGACAAGCCTGATGCATTTTGGAAACAAGTTATGTGGACCGATGAGGTTAAAATTGAACTTTCTGTCCGGAATGAGCAAAGCTACTTTTGGAGAAGAAGGGGAACAGAATTTAATGAAAAGAACCTCTGTCCAACTGTTAAGCATGGGGGTGGATCAATCATGCTTTGGGGTTGTATTGCAGCCAGTGGCACAGGGAACATCTCACAAGTAGAAGGTAAAATGGATTCAATAAAATTTCAGCAAATTTTGGATGCTAACTTGATGCCATCTGTGAAAAAGCTGAAGTTAAAGAGAGGATGGCTTCTACAAATGGATAATGATCCTAAACACACCTTGAAATCCACGGGGGATTACATCAAGAGGTGTACACTGAAGGTTATGCCATGGCCTTCACAATCTCCTGACCTCAACATAATTAAAAATCTATGGACCTTAATCTATAGACCTTAAAAGAGCAGTGCGTGACAGACAGCCCAGAAATCTCAAAGAACTGAAAGACTTTTGTAAGGAAGAATGGGCGAAGATACCTCAAACAAGAATTGAAGACTCTTGGCTGGCTACATAAAGCGTTTACAAGCTGTGATACTTGCCAAAGGGGCAGTACAAGATATTAACTCTGCAGGGTGCCCAAACTTTTGCAGACGCTATTTTTTGTTTTCTGTTATTTTGAAAGTGTACATGATGGGAAAAAAAATCTAACTTTTGTTGACATACTATAAGAATGTCTAATCTGTAATTTGATGCCTTTTGGAGATTTTTCCATCTTTCCTTGGCTTCTTTATGCACATTAATACAAATTTTTACCTGGGGTGCCCAAACTTTTGATCCCCACTGTATACATATAGGGGAAGATTTATCAAAACCTATCCAGAGGAAAAGTTGCTGATTTGCCCATAGAATCCAATCAGATCGCTTTTCATTTTTTAAAAGGCCTCTGAAAAATGAAAAGAACGATCTGATTGGTTGCTATGAGCAAATCGGCAACCTTTCCTCTGGACAGCTTTTGATAAATCTCCCCTATAATGTTGTCTACATTACACGAAAAGCTTTTTGCAAATGACAGGTACGCTTTACAGGTACGTCCTTGGTCCTGCTCCTGTGATATAAAGCGGGGTTACAGGGTAACCCCACATCATATCACGGCGGGTCCGGCGTCATAGTGAAGCCGGGACCCGCCGCTAATAGCGCGCAGCGCCGATCGCAGCTAAAAGTGAAAGTAAAAGCTGCCGGTTAACTCAGTGGGCTGTTCGGGATAGCCGCGGCTAAATCGCGGCATCCCGAACAGCTTACAGGACAGCGGGAGGGCCCCTACCTGCACAAAAGTTACAAAACGGCGGTTTTTTTTCAATTTTGTCGCACAATGATTTTTTTTTACGTTTCACCGTAGATTTTGGGGCAAAATAACTGACGTCATTACAAAGTAGAATTGGTGGCGCAAAAAATAAGCAATCGTATGGATTTTTAGGTGCAAAATTTAAAGAGTTATGATTTTTTAAAGGCAAGAAGCAAAAAACGAAAATGCTAAAGCAGAAAAAACCCAGGTCCTTAAGGGGTTAAGGACACTGGGATTTTTTCAATAGTCGGACATTCGTTATTTCCTCCTCACATTTAATAGCCATAATGCTTTCAATTTCCAACCTACAGACCCATATAAGGGCAGGTTTTTTGCAGCACCAATTCTACTTTGTAATAACGTTACTCATTTTACAACCAAATCTATGGTAAAACAAGAAAAAATGATGGGTGAAATTAAAATTATTTCTACACAATGCACTTTTTGGTGAAAATATTAAATTATCTTCATTCTGTCTGTCCACATGATTAAAATAATACACGTCATCTATAGGTTTTATTTTACTACTTATTTTTTTTAAAATATATAATTTTTTTTCTATAAAAATTTGTATGCCTAAAATTGACCTTACCAAAACATGTAAACTACTGTATATACAATATTATATATATATATATATATATATATATATATATATATATATATATATATACACACACACACACACACACACATACATACAGGATGGGCCATTTCTATGGATACACCTTAATAAAATGGGAATGGTTGGTTATATTAACTTCCTGTTTGTGGCACATTAGTATATGTGAGGGGGGAAACTTTTCAAGATGGGTGGTGACCATGGCAGCCATTCTGAAGTCGGACATTTTGAATCCAACGTTTGTTTTTTCAATAGGAAGAGGCACATCAAACTTATTGGGAATTTCACAAGAAAAACAATGATGTACTTGATTTTAATGCAACTTTATTCTTTCATGAGTTATTTACAAGTTTCTGACCACTTATAAAATGTGTTCAATGTGCTGCCCATTGTGTTGGATTGTCAATGCAACCCTCTTCTCCCACTCTTCACACACTGATAGCAACACCGCAGGAGAAATGCTAGCACAGGCTTCCAGTATCCGTATACACTGCTATATACTACTATATACACCGCAGGAGAAATGCTAGCACAGGCTTCCAGTATCCGTAATTTCAGCTGCTGCACATCTCGTATCTTCACAGCATAGACAATTGCCTTCAGATGACCCCAAAGTTAAAAGTCTAAGGGGGTCAGATTGGGAGACCTTGGGGGCCATTCAACTGGCCCACGAAGACCAATCCACTTTCCAGGAAACTGTTCATCTAGGAATGCTCAGACCTGACACCCATAATGTGGTGGTCACCATCTTGCTGGAAAAACTCAGGGAACGTGCCAGCTTCAGTGCATAAAGAGGGAAACCCCTCATCATGTAGAAATTTCGCATATCCAGTGACCTTGAGGTTTCCATTGATGAAGAATGGCCCCCCACTATCTTTGTACCCCATATACCACACCATACCATCAATTTTTGTGTTCCAACAATCTTGGAGGAATCTATCCAATGTGGGTTAGTTGCAGACCAATAGCGGTTGTTTTGTCTGTTAACTTCACCATTCACATAAAAGTTTGCCTCATCACTGAACAAAATCTGCTTAAACTGAGGGTCCTGTTCCAATTTTTGTTTTGCCCATTCTGCAGCACCTGAAACTACGGATACTGGAAGCCTATGCTAGCATTTCTCCTGCGGTGTTGCTATCAGTGTGTGAAGAGTGGGAGAAGAGGGTTGCATTGACAATCCAACACAATGGGCAGCACACTGAACACATTTTATAAGTGGTCAGAAACTTGTAAATAACTCATGAAAGAATAAAGTTACGTTAAAACCAGGGCTGTGGAGGCGGACGAAATTTTGAGTACCTGGAGTCGGAGTCGGAAAACAATGCACCGACTCAGACTCCTACTAAATTTAGAATGGAATTAAAAAAAAGCAAGTTTAAATGTCCCAATTCACAAAAAGTAATAAATGACTTATCTACTGTAAGAATAAAGACCAATGCATGCAGTGCCTCACATAATCGCAAAACAAACACGTTAAGTGACTGTGAAGAAGCATGCTTTTCATGTGCTTCACTAGATGGCACGCAACGCACAATTAGGAGCGGCAATACTTATAGTGTTGTGTTCTGCTGTTAAAGGGAACCTATGGGTAACCTAGCCTCTCACTGATAAGGGATTAAGTAAATATGTTTTTTGCAGGACTAAAGACACTTGTATAAGTGAAGGGAATGGAGCGTCAATAGTTCATGACTGAAGCTGTAAACCATTAGAAAAACTGCTGCCATTCAGCTAAGGCTATAAAAAAAAAATTTTTTAAATCAACTGGTGTCAGAAAGTTAAAGAGATTTGTAAATTACTTTGATTAAAAAATCTTAATCCTTCCAGTAATTATTAGCTGCTGAATACTACAGAGGCAATTCCTTTCTTTTTGGAACACAGAGCTCTCTGCTGACATCACAAGCACAGTGCTCTCTTGCTGACATCTCTATCCATTTTAGAAACTGTCCAGAGCAGCATGTGTTTGCTATGGGGATTTTCTCCTAGAGCACTGTGCTCGTGATTCAGAAGAGAGCTCTGTGTTGCAAAAAGAAAAGTATTTCCTTTGTAGTATTCAGCAGCTGATAAGCACTGGAAGGATTAAGATTTTTTTGGAATGGTCGGTACTAAAATATAATTTGTGTACCAAACTTGCTTTGTCATTTTGCAAAACAATAATAAAATTTTACACCAAAAACAAAACAAAAACAAACTATCAATAATAAAAAGGTACAAGAAAAATTAAAGGGGAACTACACTGGAAAACATTTTCTTTAAAAAACAACTGGTGCCCAAAAGGTAAGCAGATTTGTAAATTACTTATATTCAAAACTCTGAATCTTTTAAGAAGTTATCTGCTGCTGTATAATCCACAGGAAGGTCTTTTCTTTTGGAATTTCCATTTTTCTAGACCAAATGTGCTCTCTGCTGACACCTCTGCCCATGTCAGGAATTGTCCAGAGTTGGAGAGGTTTGACCTGGGTATTTGCTCCTACTCTGGACAGTTCCTGACACGGACAGAGGTGTGTGCAGAGAGCACTGTGGTCTGGCAGAAATAAATAAATAAATAAATAAAAGAATCAAAAATCCTGTGGATTATACAGTAGCTGATAAGTAATGTAAAGAATGGGTTTTTGAAATATAATTAATTTAAAAATCAATTTAAACTTTCTGGCACCAGTTGTTTTTTATGAAAATTTTGTGCAGTGGTGTACCCCCTTTAAACAAAAATGTGGCCACAAACACCGAAAATGAAAAAGGTAAAAACATATATAATCAAACAAATTTGACATATTTTACTTTCTAGATCAGCAGAATAGTCTGCAAATCTCGCAGAACTGAAAAAGTTGTGGCAAAACACTTTGAACAAGTGGATATGGTGTATCCAGCAAAGGTGTTGCCAGGTAAGGAAAAATGTATCAATTTTATTTTAGAAAGGTGTTTAACCCCTTAATGAAGCCGGGACCTTTGCGATTTTTTTAAGCACAACAGTAATAGAAAAGTATGTTATCATGGGTATTATTTTAATCGTATTGACCCAAAGAATAAATTAAACGCCATTTTTTACCGTAAATTGTACGGCGTGAAAATGAAAACCTTCCAAAATTTGCAAAATTGCGGTTTTCTTTTTAATTTCCCCAAACAAATAGTATTTTTTGGTTACGCCATACATTTTATGGTACAGTGAGTGATGTCATTACAACGGACAACTGGTTGCCCAAAAAACAAGTCCTTATACTAGTCTGTGGATGAAAATATAAAAGAGTTATGATTTTTTGAAGGTGAGGAGGAAAAAACGAAAAAATAAAATAGTCTGAGTCCTTAAGGCCCAAATGGGCTGTGTAATTAAGGGGTTAAATTTTTTTTGATAGAATTGTCATATGGAAAGGGCTTATTAAATAGATGTTTGTCTAACTTTTTTTTTTTCAAAAGAGAACAAAAAAGAAGGAAGCGTCGTGCCCAGGCTTTCGCTAGAGCCGAATTGTTTGAAATTGTGCATCATGTTAAGGAAAGTTTATATCATCAGGGACAAAAGAGCGCAATTCAAAGTCGGAAGAGCAAAATAATGTACGAGACATCAGTGTTGCTGTGGGAGAAATTTGGCACCAAGCATTCCTTGAGACAAGTCCTAAAGAGATATTTGGACTTATTGGTCCATCAACCAAGGACTCTCACAGCAATATGTGTGTAACAGGTCACTGCAGGTGGTGGATCCTCTGGGCCTGTGTGGATGATGACGTGAGCCTTGCAAGGGAGCGGAGTCTCAGGTGCCACTGGGTTTCACCAGAGCCTGCCGTAAAGCGGGATGGGCTTGGAGCAGCAGGTGGCACCCAGGTCGCTACCCCTGGCACGACTCGTCCACACAGGTAGCTGGGGGGTGGCGTAGCACAGAAGGAGACTAGCAGGACGTGGTATGATGGCAGTAGGTCAGAACAGGTAACACAGGTGCAGGGTAGGTAAGGTAGCAAGGAAGAGGTACACAGTAACAGACACAGGACTTTCACAATGGCAATAGACAACCAAACATCCGGCAGGGAAAAAAGGGAGGAGCTGATATTTAAGGACAGGGAACAGGTGTAGACACTTGATTGAGCACTGGCCCTTTAAATGAAAGCTTTGGCGCACGCGCGCCCTAGGAAGCGGGGGCACGAGCACCAGGGCTGTGAGGACTTATTTTATCTTTGAAAAGGCTTCTGGGAAATTCATTAAGATTTCCTATGGATAGGTTTTGAAAAATGTCCACCATTATGTTACGCTGTCTGCTTAACTTAGTCCTGTAAACAAGTGGCCATAAGGGAACCTAGTCAGCTTTCTGAAGTCTGTGAAAAACTAAGCTATGGTTGCCTAGGGGTTGTTTAAAAGCAAACATCCATACATAATAATGTTATAGATTTTTCACAACCGGCACAGAGGACAAGTTGCGGAGTTGACCATAGCAACCAATCCGATCGCTTCTTTCATTTTTCATTAGACGTTGAAAAATGTAAAGAGGCAAACAGATTGATTGATTGGGTCAAATCAGCTACTTTTCCTTGGGGCAGGTTTTGAAAACTCAACACCAAATTGGACTAACCCTAACCCAAAAGGTTTTTGGCGTTACAGAATCCCAACGGCAAATCAACAAGCCACTTGTGGAAGGTCTGTCCTCATTGGAGCCACGCAGCTTATGGAAAACTTGACCCTACAGGTATGTAAAACATGTCCTTCATTTTGGCAGTTATGGAAACTTAATTTGAACATACTGGACACAGATTTGGGGTCAAACTATAAAAAGCACAGGACAGCTTGCATCTACAATTATTTGTTAAAGGGGTATTACAGGCAAAACCTTTTTATATATAATTATATATATATATCTCAACTGGCTCCGGAAAGTTAAACAGATTTGTAAATTACTTCTATTAAAAAATCTTAATCCTTCCAATAGTTATTAGCTTCTGAAGTTTTCTGTCTAACTGCTCACTGATGATGTCACGTCCCGGGAGCTGTGCATGATGGGAGAATATCCCCATAGGAACTGCACAGCTCCCGGGACGTGAGTCATCAGAGAGCAGTTAGACAGAAAACAACAACCCAACTTCAGAAGCTAATAACTATTGGAAGGATTAAGATTTTTTAAGGAGTACTCTAGTGCAGAGTATTCCTGCTCCGTCCTGCCCGGGCTGCAAAATAAATGAAAATGAACCATCACTCACCTCCCTGGGTTCCCGCGGAGCGCCACTACAGCTGATCGGTCCTCCGGTCCATCTCCTTCATACTTCCGGGTGTAACGAAGCGTCACAGAGGCAGAACATCGCGGCGGCCGGGGATAGGCTGAGCGCCATGTGACGCTTCGTTACACCCGGAAGTATGAAGGAGATGGACCGGAGGACCGATCAGCTGTAGTGGCGCTCCGCGGGAACCCAGGAAGGTGAGTGATGGTTCATTTTCATTTATTTTGCAGCCCGGGCAGGATGGAGCAGGAATACTCTGGACTAGAGTACTCCTTTAATAGAAGTAATTTACAAATCTGTTTAACTTTCCAGAGCCAGTTGATATATAAAAAAAAAAATTTTTGGCCTGGAATACCCCTTTAACCCCTTAAGGACCCAGCCATTTTACACCTAAGGACCCGGCCATTTTTTGCACATCTGACCACTGTCGCTTTAAACATTAATAACTCTGGGATGCTTTTAGTTATCATTCTGATTCCGAGATTGTTTTTTCGTGACATATTCTACTTTAACATAGTGGTAACATTTTTTGGTAACTTGCATCCTTTCTTGGTGAAAAATCCCCAAATTTGATGCAAAATTTTAACATTTAGCATTTTTCTAACTTTTAAGCTCTCTGCTTGTAAGGAAAATGGATATTCCAAATAATTTTTGTTTTATTCACATATACAATATGTCCACTTTATGCTTGCATCATAAAATTGATGAGTTTTTACTTTTGGTAGACATCAGAGGGCTTCAAAGTTCAGCAGCAATTTTCCAATTTTTCACAAAATTTCCAAAATCACAATTTTTCAGGGACCAGTTCAGGTTTGAAGTGGATTTGAAGGGTCTTCATCATAGAAATACCCCACAAATGACCCCATTATAAAAACTGCACCCACAAAGTATTCAAAATGACATTCAGTCAACATTTTAACCCTTTAGGTGTTTCACAGGAATAGCAGCAAAGTGAAGGAGAAAATTCACAATCTTCATTTTTTACACTCGCATGTTCTTGTAGACCCAATTTTTGAATTTTTATGAGGGGTAAAAGGAGAAAATGTATACTTCTATTTGTAGCCCAATTTCTCTTGAGTAAGCACATACCTCATATGTCTATGTAAAGTGTTCGGCGGGCGCAGTAGAGGGCTCAGAAGGGAAGGAGCAACAAGGGGATTTTGGAGAGTACGTTTTTCTGAAATGGTTTTTGGGGGGCATGTTGCATTTAGGAAGCCCCTATGGTGCCAGAACAGGAGAAAAAACCCACATGGCATACCATTTTGGAAACTAGACCCCTTGAGGAACGTAACAAGGAATAAAGTGAGCCTTAATACCCCACAGGTGTTTCACGACTTTTGCATATGTAAAAAAAAATTCAAAAAATTTCTATAAAATGTGTGTTTCCCCCCAAATTTCACATTTTTGCAAGGGTTAATAGCAGAAAATACCCCCCAAAATTTGTAGTATGGAGGTACCCCATAAGTTGACCTGAAGTGCACTACGGGCGAACTACAATGCTCAGAAGAGAAGGAGTCATATTTGGCTTTTTGAGAGCAAATTTTGCTCGGGGGGCATGTCGCATTTAGGAAGCCCCTATGGTGCCAGGACAGCAAAATAACCCCCACATGGCATACCATTTTAACCATGGCATCCCATCGTAACAAGGGATACAGTGAGCATTTACCCCCCACTGGTGTCTGTCAGATCTTTGGAACAGTGGGCTGTACAAAATTTTTAATTTGCACAGCCCACTGTTCCAAAGATCTGTCAGACACCAGTGGGGTGTAAATTCTCACTGCACCTCTCATTACATTCGATGAGGGGTGTAGTTTCCGAAATGGGGTCACATGTGGGATTTTGTTTTTTTTGCGTTTGTCAAAACCGCTGTAACAATCAGCCACCCCTGTGCAAATCACTTCAAATGTACATGGCGCACTCTCCCTTCTGGGCCTTATTGTGCGCCACCAGAGCACTTTGTGCCCACATATGGGGTATCTCTGTAGTCGGGAGAAATTGCATTACAAATTTTGGGGGGGCTTTTTTCCCTTTTACCTCTTGTCAAAATGAAAAGTATAGGGCAACAGCAGCATGTTAGTGTAAAAAATTTATTTTTTTACACTAACATGCTGGTGTAGACCCCAACTTCACCTTTTCATAAGGGGTGAAAGGAGAAAAAGCCCCCAAAATTTGTAAGGCAATTTCTCCCGAGTACAGCGATACCCCATATGTGGCCCTAAACTGTTGCCTTGAAATATGACAGGGCTCCAAAGTGAGAGCGCCATGTGCATTTGAGGCCTGAATTAGGGATTTGCATAGGGGTGAACATAGGGGTATTCTACGCCAGTGATTCCCAAACAGGGTGCCTCCAGCTGTTGCAAAACTCCCAGCATGCTTGGACAGTCAACGGCTGTCCAGCAATACTGGGAGTTGTTGTTTTGCAACAGCTGGAGGCTCCATTTTGAAAACAGTGGCGTACCAGACGTTTTTCATTTTTATTGGGGAGGGGGGCTGTGTAGGGGTATGTGTATATGTAGTGTTTTTAACTTTTTATTTTATTTTGTGTTAGTGTAGTGTAGTGTAGTGTTTTTAGGGTACAGTCACACGGGCGAGGGATTACAGCGAGTTTCCCGCTGCGAGTTTGAGCTGCCGCGCAAAATTTGCTGCATCGTAAACTTGCAGCCTGATACTTACTGTAAGCCCCCTGCCCATGTGAATGTACCCTGTACCCTGGGGGGGGGGGGGGGGAGAACCTCCAGCTGTTGCAAAACTACAACTCCCAGCATGCACAGTCTATCAATGCATGCTGGTAGTTATAGTTTTGCAACAGCTGGAGGCACACGGGTTGGGAAACACTGAGTTAGGAAACCGACAATGTTTCCCAACCAGTGTGCTTCCAGTTGTTGCAAAACCACAACTCCCAAACAGTCTCAGGCATGCTGGAAGTAGTAGTTCGGCAACATCTTTAGAGCCAGATGTTGTCGAACTACAACTCCCAGCATGCTTGGAGTTGTAGTTTTGCAACATCTGAAGGACTACAGTTTGCAGACCACTAATACAGTGGTTTCCAATCTGTGCCCTTCCAGATGATGCAAAACTACAACTCCCAGTATGCCAAAACTGTCCAGGCATGCTGGGAGTTGTAGTTCTGCAACATCTGAAGGGCCAGATGTTACAGAACTACAACTCCCAGCATGCCTGGACAGTAAGGGCATGCTGAGGATGTGTAGTTTTGCAACATCTGGAAGGGCACAGTGGTCCCAAAGCTGCAACTCCCAGCATGCCCAGATGCCAAGGGCTGTCTGGGCATGCTGGAAGTTGTAGTATACAGGGTCCCAATACAGCAATGCGTGTCGCTTTACGGCGACGTACATTGCTGTAAAGGGCCCGACCGCGGCTGAAGATCCACTCACCTGTCGCCGCCGTCTTCATCGGCGGGATCCGGGTCTTCAGGGATGAGGTAAGTACCGGGGCCGAGCCCCAGCACTCCCCCGTCCCCGCCGCGTCCTCCGGTCTTCCTCCTGTCCTCTACGGACTTCCAGGGGCCGGGCAGGGCGGGAGGAAGTAACCGCCCCCCCCCCTGCGATTGGTCGGTTAACTAACCGACGGATCGCAGGGCACAGGAGGAGGTGGCAGGCTTGCCACCTCGCTCCTATTCTTTAACATGGTCCTGGCTGTCTGTGACAGCCGGGATCATGCAAAATTACTGGACGGTCGCGTCCCAGAGACCGATCAGCCCGGTATCTCCGCAGATAGCAAGGGCCCCACTCGGCATTTGCCCTGGATCCCTGCTGAAGGATTTCAGCAGGGATCCGCTTCCGATCTCCGCCGGGTGAGCGGCGGAGACCAGGAAAAGACCATGACGTATGCATACATCATGGGTCCTTAAGACCCAGGGTGTGATGACGTATGCATACGTCATGGGTCCTTAAGGGGTTAAGGTTGTTGTATTTTTCAAAAAAAGAAAAGGAACTTTGCTTTAAAGAGTTGTCTTTTCCATAAAAACTTCTGCCATATGGACAGGACACGGTCTAAGTTAAAAATTCCTGTGAATAAAATCAGAAAGAGCGATAGAGAAATCTACTTTCTCAAATGAAATACACATTGTAATACTTTGCTGAAAGAGTCTATGTAGCCAATTAAAACACATAAGAAAAATCTTCCAGATTAATGGAATGTTCCAAATCTTTTAGTCAAAGTAAAGAAAACAAAAACTGCTTCATTGCCAATGCTTTTAAAATGCTAAATCCTTCCACTAATTTTTTAGTGATGATACTTGTCTTACAGGAAGAAGTACAAGAGGAAACAGTATTTCACACTAAACCTTGAAGAAATACAAGACACAGAAACCGTGGAAGGCCAAACTCAGCTGGATCGCCCTATTTTGACCACCTATAACTTTTTCATTTTTCTGTATATAGGGCGGTATGAGGGCTCATTTTTTGCGCCGTCATCTGTACTTTTTTTCAATACCCCATTTGCATATATAAAACTTTTAGATAATTTTTTATGAAAGAAATTTTGGAATAAAATGTGACTAAAAAGCAGCATTTTGACTTTTAAAAAAAAAAATGTTTACGTTTAGACCATTCACCGTAAGGGATCATTAACATTATGTTTTGATAGTTCGGAATTTATGCACACCGTAGGATATATTCAAAGTAATTTGCATGTTCTAAGTCAGAATGTTATCAGCTATAATGTTGCAAATAGTCTAAGATTTTGTATCTGGGTATCAGCCGCTAAAAAATGTTAAATTGACCATAAAGGAAGAGATAACTTTCCCATTCACAAATGCCTTACAAAATAAATTAAAATAAGTAAAAAAAAAAAAATATATATATATATATATATATATATATATATATATATATATATATATATAATAATAATAATAATAATAATAATTTTATATAAACAAAATAGGTCATAAGTAATATTGGCAAATGTTAGGGTACGTTCACATGAGCAGATACCCAGCGTGTATTACGCTGCGGATCCACCGTTGAAGGACCTCTGCTGCCTTTACAGGTGCCTGTTCGTCGTGGGCAATACATCGCTATGAGCAGACACACTGAAGCGATGTACAAGTCGCTGCGCATGCGTGGTGTACTCGCACACATCGCGTCCGCTCCCCCAGCTCTATGAGCTAGGCCGAGAGCTGCAAGTATACTGCGCATCCGCATGGCAACTCGCACAACTCAGTTTGTCTGCTCGTAGCAGCGTATTGCCACTCTGAGCAGGCACCCGTACATGCAGCATACAGCGGTCCGTAAGCTGCGTATCTGCAGCGTAATACGCGCTGGGGATCCGTTCGTGTGAACATACCCTAAATGTGTATTCTAACTGTGGACAGCAACTTTCCACCGGCATTTTTACCTTGGCAGTGATTATCGACTTTTGAACGGGTATTTGCGACAAAGGAGAAAAGACGCATTTGATAAATTAGTTACCACGGCGAAATCACAATTGAAATCACATCCACCACAGGCATATTTAACAACTGGCTGTCAAGAAAAGTCGCAAACAAAAGACGCAAAAATACACTGCGCCAAAAATACATGAAAAAAAGGGTGATAAGGGTAAATGATAAATTCCCCCCATTATTCTGCTGGTGCAGTCACTGTGTACATACATTACTTATCCTGTACTGATCCTGAGTTGTACACTCACTATTTGGCTAATAGTTCCTAACTAAAATCTCTTAGCATTCCTTGCTGGTCCAGTATCTGCAGGGCAATTTGAATTATGTATACCACAGATTATATTAGAGACATTTGATCCTCAGTTATATTAAAGAATCAGGCTTAAATCCAACATGTTCAATCCCAGTTTCCCTTGTCACTATACACATTATACTATCTGTTGGCATGGAATGTACAGTACATGGCCAACACAGTGTCCAGGTGTCAAGGATGATGAGACCTGGCTACAACAGGTCAATGTAGTAGATTAGGCAGCAAGATGTCACATCCCGTGACCAACCAACAGCAGAATCACACACCCCCTTCTCTCCCACACTCCAACCCTAACCTTATGTCTGTCCCATGCAAATTATTAACTCCAGCCTCAGGCCATCAAACATCCTTATATTGCTGGTTGAGAGCCCAGATCACTGCAGAGAATTCAGACTGCAAAAGTGAAGAGACGAAGAATAGTTATGCACAGCAAAGAAGACCTCAGGTAAGAGTTCTGCACTAGGGAAATGCATTTGGGCATTGGGTGTGTGTGTGTGGGGGGGGGGGGGGGGGGTATACCTAACAGTGTAAGTATACTAATACATACATTATATACACACTAGTGTTTCCTAACCAGGGTGTCTCCATCTGTTGTAACACTACAACTCCTAGCTTGCCCAGATAGACTTTGTCTGTCGGAGGATGCTGTGAGTTGTAGTTTTGTGACAGCTGGAGGCACCCTGGTTGGGAAACACTAATATATAAAGCTAATTTGCTATGATCCAATAGTGAATGTACTAGACTTGTTGCTTAGCAACTGAAGCCGCATCTGATGTGTGACACCACTGGACCACCATGCTCTTGTGTAAATTCAGTCGATAGTAGAGCGTAACAATAAGGTCCCCAGCACAATTTGTTTTACCATATAATGTATTGGGAATTCAAAAACAAATTTGTGGAATGGAAATCAATGCAATGTCGCCAAGTTTGGGTTTAAAAATATAGGCCGGCATTTATCATTGTAGGTATAACTGAAGCATTTTTCTACACCTTTTTTTTGTGTGCTGGTAATGTGTAGAACCACATTAAATGGTCACCGAGCATTTCATACATTTTGTGCAGGTCACATTTTCTGAAATTTCTCTCTT